>NC_134862.1:8973333-9318750 GCF_049852395.1 Peromyscus maniculatus bairdii
CTCAGATTACTCTAGGCATTGTCAGGTTCACAGTTAAAATTAATTAGGACATATCAAAAAAGATGTCTCTAATAAGAGTTTTAGATTTCTGAGCTAAAGCTTTGCAGGTCAGATGGTAGGCAGATGATTTTTCTAATGAGAGGGCAGAAAAACCCAATGTTTGGGTTTAAGCATGGATGACTCCATAAAGATCCAGATACTAAAGCTTTGGTCCTCAGGATATCAGTATTAGGAAGTAGAGCCCAGTGGGAAACCCTTGGATTATTGGAGCCATGCTCTCCAAAGTAGTGATAGTACTCTGACTGTCTTCTTCCTCCTGCCTATCACAAATAGGATTTAAACAACCAATCTAACATGATCTCCTGACATAATAGGCCAGACAGGCTGAGCAAAAATAATTTTTCTTGACTTCATAAGTAGCCTGTGTCCAGTGATTTATTAAAGTGACATAAAGATGGATAATATAGTTAAAATTGTCAACCCAAAATAATATATCTAGAATAAACATCTCCCAAAACTAAGAAATGTCATTACCACATGAATAAAAGCTAACAGAGTTCAGTATGAATTGTCAAGTTCCTCTAGAGGAACAGAACCAATAGGCTGAACACACACACACACACACACACACACACACACACTCAGCTTATATTAATATAGTACCAATAGCTGAATTGCACTAGAGAGCCTAAGTACCCACTATTTTGAGTTGGTTGCCTCAGCAATTAGAGTATACCTGTTAATCCAACTGAATGAGAATAAAGACCATAAACCAAACTAGCCAAATTTATTGCAAGCTTTATTATATGTCCACAATATAGCTGCTTAGCTGGTGACTGCCTCTCTCTCTCTCTCTCTCTCTCTCTCTCTCTCTTTTGATTTTCCTTGATGAATATTCATAGGGCCTAGGTCCAATCCCTGGTACTATCAAATAAATTAATAAGTACATTTCAAAATTTTGTTTTTTTAGTATCTGAAGAAGTGTATAACTATTACTTAATTTTAGAAGATTTTTCATAATCTCCCCAAAGATTCTTCTCATGTGGTGATATATTTCTTTTTTTTTAAATTTTTATTTTATTTTTATGCCAAATGCTGTAGCTAGAGTTTTCCTGCCTTGCCCACAGTCAAGACAAATCTTTGTCACCCACCAGTCCCACAGCTGCTCAGACCCAACCAAGTAAACACAGAGACTTATATTGCTTACAAACTGTATGGCCGTGGCAGGCTTCTTGCTAACTGTTCTACTAGCTTAAATTAATCAATTTCCATAAATTTATACCCTGCCATGTGGCTCATGGCTTACTGGCATCTTTTCATGCTGCTTGTCAGGGTGGTGGCTGGCAGTGACTCCTTCTGCCTTCCTGTTCTTTCTTTTCTCCTCTCTGTTAGTCCCGCCTATGCTTCCTGCCTAGCCACTGGCCAGTCAGTGTTTTATTTATTGACCAATCAGAGCAATTTGACATACAGACCATCCCCCAGCACAGCCAAGTGCAGACCATCTCAGACACCTGCACTCAGGCCCGTGGTCCTAATCGCCCTCTATGCGGACCTGCTGGGTAAAGCCACGAGGAACCCGAGAACGGGCTCCCACAGGACATACAGAACATCCCACAGCAGAATTCCATTTATTAAAGGAGGGAGGAGGTCTTAAATACAGGCTTACAGCACAATGGGAGAACCCTGGAGGGCAGAAGTTCGCTACCCATGTTTTACAATCTTGCATCTAAGCTGTTAATGCCCATTATTCAGGATACACAGACAAGGAACTTCCCTTAAGCATTCAGGAGGGTGGAACCCGGCAGGGAATTAGCATAGGGAGGATATCAAGGTCAAGGTGAGCAAGCAAGGCAACAGTTACCCAAAACGGTGGCCAGGAACCTACAGGTCCCCCTTTTACTAATAAATGAGTTTCTGACTTAGTTTGTGTGGGATGTCAGCAGGTCACCTTACCCATCATGGAGACACCCGCCCAGGCCACACAGGTGCTCTGTCTTAAATGCATGATTTAAAAGGTCAGCCACAAACATGGGGAAAACATGTTTTTATAGCCCCCAAGCTGCAAGACAAGGAAGGTTTGAAGGTTTGGGGGATTTCCAGAGAAATATGGTTATGTGGGAACTTGGCAGAACATTTCAAAATTATTTGGCAGAACATTTTACCTTATGAGGGTGGGTGTAGGTCAAGAAACAGTCAGGAATGGACCAAGTCCAATTCCAAGAATGTCCAAGATACAGCCACGTCAAATTCTAAGACACAGAAACAAATTTTACAAAAAACAGAAACCAATTTATTTTGACCTTGTAACAACATGATCTATTGATCTAAAGATGGAGTCAAGCTGGTTCATCAGTCCCATGGTGGCAGTCCTTCAACTAAGAGGCTGACAACCTGGCAGTTGTTTACTCCACAAGGCAGTCACAATCTTTAACTAAAAATCATTAAAGTTCCTGGGGAGCCCCTGGTCTTTATTTCTCAGTGGAAGCCAGGTAATGCTAGTCCTGATATCAGTGGATGAATCAGCACCAGCAACACCTGGGTCAACTGACTAGTAGTGAGGAAGGCCAAGTGGGTAAAAATAAAATAATCTTCTTTCTGCCTTTTATCTGGGTTGCTACTAGAAGGTACCATCTATAATGAGAAAGGGTCTTCCCATATCAACTAAGGCAATTGGGACAGTTCCTCATTTGGAGATCGCTACTCAGGTTATTTTAATTTGGGGCATGTGGACATCAAAACTAACCATAACACCAGTAGACTCACCATACAGGAAATACTAAGGAGACTACGATGAGTAGATGTATTTTCAGCTTCACAAGAAAGGAAAATCACAAAGCTTGGACCATGCTCCCCAACATACACTGATGGCATAGGCACCCTCCTTCCATGAAGAGCGATACTAAGCAGATGTTAGAATTCCTTCTGATGTTGTAGAGGGCTTTATTTTATTTTATAAAGAAAGGTAAAACATTGTGTACAATCTAATTTGATTAAGGTTGTGAAATTGTCCCCACTTCTCTATATTGTAGTTCAGCACAAGAACCCCTAGGACATTCTCCGTCCATCTCTACAATCTCATCTGAGTCCAAAAACTCTTTCTTACCCATTTCCTAAGTACAATATTATACTTATTTCCAATATTCTTGTCACTGTTTTGTTGTTTTCCTGTACTGGCCCATGGTCAGGGTGAATCTCTCTCACCTGCCAGTCCCACAGCCGCTCAGACCCAACTGAGTAAACACACAGAGACTTCTATTGCTTACAAACTGTATGGCTTCTTGTTATCTAGTTCTTATATCTTAAATTAACTCATTACTATTAATCTATAAGTTGCCACGTGGCTTGTGGCTTACTGGTAATTTTACATCTCGCTTCCTCTGTGTCTGGCTTGCGACTCCTGACTCTCTTCTCTCCTTGTTCCACCTATACTTCCTGCCTGGCTACTGGCCAATCAGTGTTCTATTTATTAACCAATCAGAGCAACACATTTAACATACAGAACATCCCAAAGCATTTTCCCTTTTTCAAGATTTTTCCTTCTTTACAATGCTTTCCTTCTGATCTGCTTTCTACTCAAAATATCCATCTGTTTCACACCTCCCACATGCCCCTTCCTGTAGTTTAGATCTAAGGTGTTCTCCAAGAGACCATGTTAAAGACATGAACTCAGCTTCGCAGGACTGTGACACTGTGGAAACTTTAAGAAATCGAACCAAGGACTTTGAGGCAAGACCTAGAACTGGAGGTGGGTCCTAGGATCTAAAGGTGGGAAATAAGATCTGGAGTTGGGAACCTCCCACCTGGAGGACCTAGTGCTTACAGGTGAGATCTAGGACATAAAGTGGAACCCAGGACTTAGAGGTGAGACCAATGAGCTGAAATTTGATCCAGAGCTTGCAAATTAAACCTTATACATACTGGTCATTGTGTTGTACTCTTGGAAAGGATTGTGGGATCCCAGATCTTTCCTCCTGCTTTCTTTCACTTCCTAGCTATACCTGCATGGAGTTGTTCAGTCACATATTTCCTGCCATGGCGAGTCTCCTCTTTAAAGACCTGCAACAGCAGGGCAGTTAATACTTGCTAAATCTACAAACCATGAGGCAAAACAAAATATTTTCTTTTTTATTTCTTGTGTATGCAGTGTGAGTCTCTTTGTGTGTGATGTGTCCTTATATGTGAGTGTGGTATAAGTACATGTGTGTTTGTTGTGGTATTGTGGGATATCTTTCTGTATGCTGTGAATATATGTTGATCTCATTGATTAATAAACCATATAGCCTTTGACAGACCTCTTGCTAGCTAGCTCTTATATCTTAAATTAGCCCATTTATATTAATCTATGCTTTGCCACATGTTCCATGGCTTTACCTGTCTGCTTGCACGTTGCTCCTTAGGCAGCAGACTGGTGTCTCTCCACACTTTGCCTTTCTCTTTCTTTTCTCTCTCCTTGGATTCTCCTCCCTGCCTCTAAACTGCCCTGTGACAGTCCAAAGCAGCTTATTTATTAACCAATGGGAACAACATATATTCATAGCATACAGAAAGACATCCTCCAGCACTTCCTCTTTTCTATCAAATCAAAAAGGAAGGTTTTAACTTTAACATAGTAAAATTACATATAGTAGAACACTTATCAAGCAAAATTAGTTACAATATCTAGTCTATTTGTATTTAGCAAAATTAAAGAAAATATTTTATTATCTATCCTATATTTGTGAGTCTTAAGTTTCATATTTAATTTATCTTTTATCATAACCAAGGAAAATTATAACTATCTAGTCTTCAACTACTTCAAAGACCCCAGAAGGATATAATATTACCTGACTAAACAGGAAGTTCATGGCATGCAACTTCCATAATTCTAGAAATGACAGAGACATCTGGCTGCCTGGACAATCACCTAAAGTTACTTTGTAATGTTGGGGCATCCACCTTCAGGCTGTTGGTGTAGAGTCTCTCAGTCACTTCTCCCTGTGTTCTGCAGAATTGTGGCAGTCTACTCTTTGAAGTAGGAACCTGAAGGACCATCTCACCTTGTTTTGGCAAAATTTAGAGGTCATTTTTCTGTGGGTCCTATGTGTCTAGTTGATACAACATTTTGTCAGTCAGTCCAGGCAAGAACTGTTTCTTGCCCAAATGACTAACTTTGGCCATAAAAAAAAGAAAACTCTATAGGGAGTTTCTTTGATGCCCATCATCTTCTTTGAAGTAAATCAGTGCTACCAGGAGCAGACATGTCTCATTGTCCAGAAATTCTAAGTTTTTAAACATTTTAAATGCCATATTCTGTAGGTCTTTGAAGTGTTTGAAGATTACCTACTTAATTGAAATATATCTATGTATACCTAGAAAACTTAACTAACATGACTGTGTGGTTATTGTAGCTGATTAATTATTAATCTGTATTTCTTAATTATACATTACAATTTTAAATGAGTTGCATAAATATAACACCTTAAACAAGAAATATATATATAGTATTACAAAATTAACTTTAAATTTGTATCAATAAACTAAAATCCATAGCAATATAAAAGATTTTAAACAAGTTATTGTTCTTTAAAGGCAGATTCAATAATCTACCCTTTCATCCTATCATATTTATAATATCCCCTTTTCTTCTTTAGAAAGGGATTGCATTTATAATCAACCCCCTTTAAATAAAAATAAAGATTTATAAACAATATTTTGGGAATCTGGGCATTGCTTCTCTTACTACTTCCTGCTGGTTGGGGTCCTGATAATCTAATGGGGATCCTGCGAAAATTAAGAATTATAGTTAAATCTTGGCTGTAGTCTGTGAGGATGGATCATCTCAGCCAGTTGCTTTGAAACTGATTTTGGATGTTGGATCCTCTGGGCCATGGTGCCAATGGAGACCTTTCATGGGGTCTTGGTTGATCAAACCATGTTAGCCTGGAAGCAATCCATAGGTTTTCATCTTCTGTGGAAACAAAAGCAGAACCTCTTTTGCAAAGTAATGTATCCTTAGACACAAATTTTGAAGTCAAGATTCCTTTTATATATATTGGTTTAACTCAGCAGCCTTTACAATCAAATGTCTTTCTGCAGTTAAAAATCCCAAAGACAATATAATCCAGATTCTCAGGGTGATGATTTCCATCTTTACATGGCTTATTTTTATATTACTTTTACTGTCTCTTTAAAGACTTTATATTTTAAAACTATCTATTACTTTATGTAACTGTCTATTCTCCTTTTCCTCTCCCAAGCCTATATACGTTTTTACATACACTGTAAACCATTTAGGGGTTTAGTCCATCTGAATCTGTCTTTTATGTATTTATAACTCTTTTCTGATCATTGCAAACTGCAGCATGACTAAGATTGAAGTGGCAGCCCTGGCTGCTGACTCCGCCCACTTCAGCTTCCCAACATGGTGGAGGTACCCAGGAGAGTCATGCTTATCTCACCAACTCTGTGGTCCATGCTGCCATCCCGTAGGATACAGCTGGCCCATAAACCCTTTTCGTCTTTGGGAGTACAAACTAAATCCACCTTGCAGAGTGTTGCACAGCTTGGAGACAGCTCTGTGTACCAATGCAGGAATCTGCCATGCTATTCTCAAGCCTGGATACTGTGGTGTCTCTGTACCATGGCATCTTCTGTACCACACCCCACATGAGAAATGAAGTAGGAAACTGTTTTTGGCTCTGTTTTAGAATCTCTTCTTAAGTTCTCTCAGATTTTAGGTAGAAAGTCGAGCCAACATGCTGGGCAGCCAAAAGTAGCTGGAAGGTTCCTCTGGTCTAGCCTGGCCCTGCAGTCCCACAGCTGCTTATAAAATAATCATTCAGAGGCTTAACATTAATTAACAATTGCATGCCACTCAAGGGGCAACATGCCAGCAGACCAGTAAAGCCTCAAAACATGTGGCAAAACATAGATTAATAGAAATGGGTTAATTTAAGATATAAGAGCTAGCTAGCAAGAGGCCTGCCATAGGCCATACAGTTTGTAAAGAATATTAAGCTTCTGAGCGATTATTTTATTTTATAAGTGGCTGTGGGATCACGGGGCCTGGTGGGACCTGAGAAAACTTATGGCTACAGTGGTGTGTGTGTGTGTGTGTGTGTGTGTGTGTGTGTGTGTGTGTGTGTATGTGTGTGTGCGTGTGTGCTGCAAGTCCATATGTGTTTGGTGTGTGGTATATGTAACTCTGTGTCTGTATGGTATATGTGAGAGTGTGGGATGAGTCTGTGTGGTTTGCATACTCCTGTGTGTGGGTGCATGTGGTTACCATTTTGACTAAAGGATCTCCTGTTTCTAAAGGTGGGGAGTGCACTTCTGGGGTTAGAGGTGCGCCTTCCCACCCATCTAGCACTTACATGAATGCTGAGGATCCAAAGCCCAGTGTTCACAATTGCATAGCATGGGCTCTATACACGAAGCCATCTCCCTGGTCCATACTCTTCTTTTTGTATAGTTTCCTAGGTATTAGTTATAGTGACAAAAAGTTTACTAACACATGCCTATTTACTCAGTTCACCATCGTCAATCCTCTAAAAATACATGGAGTAGAAAGAAACACCAGAAGTTTGATAGGGCCAAGCAGTGTTTTTGCCAATGAATCCAGCTAGTCATACTCTACCCTGAGAGCAAAAATAAATTAATCTTTTTTTAATTGTATTTTCATTTTAGGGAAATTATGCAAATATGAAAACAATGGAAAGAAAAAACATTTATTTGTGGGTAGAAACGAGGGCCTTACACATGCTAGGCAAGTGCTCAACCATAGAGCTAACCCTCAGCACAGAATGCAAACATTTTTGTGGGGAGGTACACACATAGAAATAAGAGGATGCAATGTTATAATCTACAGCAGGGGGTTGGTGAGCTGTGGGAAGAGAGATGTATAGTTCTTTGTAAGAGCAGATGAAACTCCAGCTATCCTTTCTGTCTTTCAGTACAAAGACTGCTCCACAGAAGCATGGCTTCATCTGACAACCAAATAGAATCCAGCACAAAGGATGCATAATCACAGGTTTGAAAGAAATGCAATGTGTGCTTCCAATCAGCACTAAGATGAACACTATTTGAACAAATACAAATACTTGTGGGAGAAACAAAACAAAATATTTTGAAATGACAGAGAGCCCCAAACAGCTGGAACATTGCAGCATGGCTGGTTCTATTTTCTTGCTACAGCTATATAATTTATAGTTTTCTTAAACACTTTTGTTCATTAAAAGAATACAGGCAGATGGTAATTTTGGTTTCAAGTATGATAACACTTTTAGCAAAAATGACAACTTTATGCCCCCCCTTCATAGGAGGAAATGTCTTTTCCCACTTTACAAAGTTAACTATTTAAATATGGATGTGTTCACATGTGTTCTCCACCACTTGCTTGTTCAAGGATATTTGAAAAGTACTAATTCTGAGATTGGCAAAATGGCTGAGTAGTTACGACCTGTGCAAAGATGCTGGGATCAAGTCCCAGAGCCCATAACAAATAGTTCACAACTGCCTGTAGCTCCAGATCCAGGAAATCTGAAGCTCTCTCCTGGCATTCATCATTCATGAGGTTGTACATCACACACACACACACACACACACACACACACACACACACACACACACACACACACACTTAAATATAGAATGTACAAATAATAAAGAGGATGTGTGTGTATGTGTTGCACATGTGTGTATGTGCGTTCATGTGTGAGCAAAAATATTATTCAGGTATAAATAGACAAGTCTGCATGTGCATATAGAGACCAAATGTTGACCTTAGATATCATTGTTAATCACTTTCAAGCACACATAAGGTAAGATTCTCTTTTACCTATAGTCCACTGATTTGGCTAGTCTAGCTAGCCAGCTTCCTCCAAGGATCCTCTGTCTCTGCATCCTGGGAACTGGGAAAAGGTCATTACTCTGGGCACTTATGTGGGTTCTGAACTCTGAACTCTGGTCATCATGCTTATGCAGCAAAAATTTACCTGATGAATATAACCCCACCATGTCCACTGTTCCACTGTACATATGGTGACCATTCTCAAATTGCTAAGACAAAACAAACCAATGTTTTGTTGTCACTTTATTGCTTATTTGTAGTGATTATGTCTTCAAAGCTGTATATGAAGTGATCCACAGAGCATGAGAATGAGCTAGGTACCAATTCCATCCCTGGTTCTTCTACTCTAGCTTCAAAGAGGTCTAGGAGCAGCGTCAGTAGGCCATACTTACATTAACCTACCCACACCATAGCCACTCAGCTTGCCAAGAGTAGCAGGGGATATTATGGCAAAGTTTAACATTGAGTTATTACGTTTCTGTGTGTGTTTCATCTATTTACTCCACAGCACATGTATGGAGGTCAGAGAGGACAACTTCTACGACTTTGCTCTCTTCTACTCTGTGAATCTCAGGGATCCAATTTAGATCATTAGGCTTGGTGACTTTGCAGGCCCTTGACAAAGATATACATAAGAATAATGTTAATGAAATTACAAAGGTAGACTGTGATAGCTATTTAAACTATATATCATGTAGTTTATTCCATGTGGAAATCAGAGGCACTTCAAATGAAACTGGATTTTTTAATTCCTGTGTCAAGGGCTATAATCTACCATATTTGGCCAGGCTATGGTGGCACACACCTTTAATCCTAGAACTTGGGAGGCAGAGGCAGGCAGATCTTTGTGAGTTCAAGGCCAGCCTGGTCTACAGCGCAAGATCCATGCAAGGCACAAAGCTACACAGAGAAACCCTGTCTGGAAAAACAAACAACAAAACTACCATATTCTTAGTGAATGCTTATATGGTTGAAAGTATGTGAGGGCATTACCTTGGGAGGTGATATGTTTATGTCCAGGAATACTAAAGTTGAGAATCCACTGAGCTCTCCTGGGGACAAAAATAGAGACCATTTCAAAGTATAGTCGGACTACAATACCCAAAGACTGGCCCTAAAATCTGCAAGGCAGTCTATTTGCAAAGACCTATACCATATTTGTGTGTTCATTGTGTTCTAGGGTGTGTGTGTGTGTGTGTGTGTGTGTGTGTGTGTGTGTGTGTGTGTGTGCTCCTGCAGGTGGGTGTAGATGTGAAGACAAAGGGAAAACTTCAGCTGTCTTTTCTCATTCCCTGGGCACTGTCCACCTTGTTTCTCTCACTAGCCTGTATCTCACTAGGTAGCATCAGCTGCTTGGTCCTTGTATTGGTTACTTTTCTGTTGCTTTGATAATCCCCGGTCCAAAAGCCACTTAAGAGATAAAGGTTTTGTTTTAATTTCAGAGACAGAAAGACCATTAGGGAGGAAACAGAATACTGGCAGGAGCATTAGGCTGACTGATCACCTTTCATGCACCCACAGGAAGCCAAAAGAGATCAGCAGGGGGTCA
The DNA here is from genome assembly GCF_049852395.1 of Peromyscus maniculatus bairdii. Lineage (NCBI taxonomy): Eukaryota > Metazoa > Chordata > Mammalia > Rodentia > Cricetidae > Peromyscus > Peromyscus maniculatus. The sequence continues at coordinate 8,983,710 of NC_134862.1, forward strand.
TAGCTAAAAAGGCTCCAAGCCAACTCCCAGTGATGTCCTACCTTCTCAAGTGTCTGAAACCTCCCCAAATAGTATCATGAACTGGAGACCAAGTGTTCAGATATGTGAGCCTTTGTGCGATATTTCTCATTCAAACTACTACATTGAGCAAATCCCATAAATTCACCTATCATCACTGCTCCAGGACTGGGATTACAAATGTGTGCCACTGCACCAGGCTTTTTTTTTTTTTTTCATTTTACATCCCAACCACAGTTTCCTCTCCCTCCCCTCCTCCCACCCAACCCACACCTCCCCGCCTCCTGCTGGGAAGATGAACCAGGATTTTAAACATATAGCCTCTAGGGATAAAATTCAAGACCTCATGTTTAAAAGACAGTTTACAACTGACCTAACCAGCCCCAGATATCTATATGGCCTTTTGAAACACAGTTTTCCTATCGGACATAGCAAGAGGCATTCCACTAACAAATTTTTTTTTCATTGTACTTCTTCAAAACTTAGTTCTCCAATTTCTCATTTAACTTGAGGATGTCTTTGCAGTGTGGTTGCTCTTCCTTTTTGTCTTGTGGTCATGGGGCCGCAGAGAGAACCACAATCTCATTTATGCTTCCTAGCAGAAACTTACCAATGGGAAGGTGTTCAAAACTATCCCAAGCCTTCCATAGGCCTCCAAATCACTTCGTGTAGCTTTATCATATGGAAACAACCTGAAGACTCTCTCATTGAAGATAGGCATGTCCAATTATGTCCTTGTCTTTCTATTATTCTCTCTCCCTCTCTCTCTGTGTGTGTGTATATGTGTGATGTGTATGTATGTGTATCTGTGTATGTGTGATGTGTGTGTATGTGTGTCTCTGTGTGTGTGTGATGTGTGTATGTGTCTGTCTGTGTGATGTGTGTATGTGCATCTGTGTGTGTATGTGTGATGTGTGTATGTGTATCTGTGTGTGTGTATGTGTGATGTGTGTATGTGTGTCTGTGTGTGTCTGTGTGATGTGTGTATGTATGTGTATGTATGTGTGTGTATGTGTGATGTGTGTATGTGTGTCTGTGTGTGTATGTGTGATGTGTATATGTATGTCTGTGTGTGTATGTGTGATGTGTGTATGTGTGTCTGTGTGTGTGTGTGTCTGTGTGTGTCTGTGTGTGTGTGTGTGTGTGTGTGTGTGTGTATATGTGTGATGTGTGTATGGATGTATGTCCCACAGTTCATGTGGCAATGAGGGGACGCTATCAGGACTCAGTTCTCATCTCCCGTTTGTGAGTCAGTTCTCTTTCTGTTTCTTCTGCTGCACTGCACACTCCAGACTAGCCAGTCTCTGAGCTTCGTGGCAGTTCTAAGTTCTCTGCGTCCCGTTTAACCAAGGAATCCTGGGATTACAGGCCCACGCAACGACATCTGGCCTCTTACATAGGTTTCAAGAAATGAATTGGAGTTTGGACTACATTGGTTAAGCTTGTGTGGCTAGTACTTTAATCTACTGAGCCTTCTACTCAGCCCAATTTCCTCCTTTTCTTTTTTATTTGCTTCTTGCCCCATTTCCTCCCCTTACTGTTCCTTCTCTTCATCCTTCTTCTTTCCTTCTGTGATAATTTCTACTATCAAGTTGATTTGCTTAAGTAACACCTAAGGTGTTAATGAGGCACACCTCTGGAGAGTATCTGCAAGGGCATTTCCAGAACTTTTTAACTGCAGAAGAACGAATACCCAGAATAAATTGCACCAGCCTGTGGCCTGGGGGTCTGGACAAATTAGAAAGGAGAACAGGAGACGGACTTTCTCTGCATTTTGGTCACTGATGTAAGCCAAGCTGCTCCTTCACCTCCATGTCTTTCCTGCTGTGATGGACTATGTCCCCCAAGACTGTGAACCAGAATAGCATTCCCACACACTCCATTAAGTTGTTTTTATTAGCTTTTGGTCAAATCAATGAGAAAATTAAACATTTCTCCTTCCATAGATCTTTGTCCATTTGTCTGTGTGTTTAAGGAAGGAAAGAGACACAAGAGAACCAGGTCTTTTAATTGTTCCATCCATTCAGCCATTAACTCATAAGCATTTTATTCATACACGCCCTAATTCATAAATGTTCCTTCCATTTACCCACTCATGCATTTAATGTCTTTTTTTTCTTTCTTTTGGTTTTCTTAAGACTGGTACTCTTGCCTTCACATCCCAAGTATTAGGACTAGAGACATGCACTCACATGCCCATGTTTAATGCTGAGCTGGCAGTCAAACCCATGGCCGTATGCATGCTAGACAAGTCCTTTTCTTGCTGAGCTACATCCCAGCCCTCAAAACTCATATTTAAAAGATTAATAAACATTACAAACAGGAAGATATAAAAATAAATTAATTAATAAACCAGGTAATGATGCAAAACACCATGGACAGGAAAAATACTACACCTAGTCACAGGTCTGCCAGGGGGCTTTCCCTTTCGAAAGATGACCGAGCATACTGGAAGCCTGGATGGGACATAAGCAAAGACATGAGTCCAGTAATGTGAGAAGCCTATTGGGGAAAATTATAAAGGCCACTCCATGTAGTTAAAAGGAAGATTTATTTAGTGGATGACTTACAAATGAAGGAATGGATAGGTCGCGGGGGTCTGGGGAAGGCGTATAGCAATCCAGCAGTGTTCTCTGGAGCTCTGCACAATCAATCTCCACCATCCAGGGTCCAGGCGCAGAGAGCGCGCCCAGAGCGAGCGCTTGCCCATCCAGCTCTCAGGTTTCCAGCACCTCCCCTCGCCCCACCTCGTAGGCGTGACAGTTGCCAGAGTCTCAATGGGGGTTGGAGCTTCCAGATCCAAGCTGGAATGGCTACCCACTACAGAAGCCAATTGTTAGAAAACTCATTTCTTAAAGACAGTTGATGACATAGTTTTGGTCCATCATTCATCAACTTTTTTTCTTAGCTATAATTTAAAAAAAAATTAAAAGGTAATTTTGACAAAATAGGCATGATCTGAGATTTTTTGTTTTTTTAAATTCAGTCTTTACAAATATAAGGCAAAGCAAGTATGTTTTAGACTTAATAGTTTCTTTGTCTACCTGGTAATATCTATATCTTTTATATCTCTATATATCTCTATCTCTATCTATCTATTTATCTATCAATCATCTATCTATCTATCTATCTATCTATCTATCTATCTATCTATGGAGAGAGAAAGAGAGAGAGAGAGAGAGAGAGAGAGAGAGAGAGAGAGAGAGAGAGAGAATACAGAATATGGATGTGCTCAAAACTCAATAGAGTTTTCAATGGTCCTAACTGTGGAGCTCTGGGTTTGGTTAGAGAAGTCACTGATTGGCTGCCAATGAAGTCACCCTACCATCTAAGACTGTACCACCATATATTGTATGCCTCATTTTTTATTTATAAATTCTATTACAAAATTGTAGTAAAACCTAACAAGAAAGACAATTTGTAGAAATTATGATACTTTTGAGCAGCATAAATCCATAAGTTTACAGGTCCTGTGCTTTGCAGCAACATTGAGACTGGAAATTCTCTCCTGAAATGCTTATGATCCATACTGCTCACTACAAAATGCAATGTGTGTGTGGTTCAGTTTTTCAAAAAAGTGTTCTCTCTCTGTGTCTCTGTATCTCTCTCCATCTCCGTCTCTGTCTCTCTCTCTCTCTGTGTGTGTGTGTGTCTGAAAGATTATCTGGTATTTTCATCCACAGTTGTGTGGAAAAAGGTTAACTCTCTGTGGGGATCCACACACTCGTTAGTCTTAGTTAGGACAAGGGCAGATAGCTTATGGAGTTGAGATGTCTACACCTGTGCTGCTGAGAGGAGGTCCTGAGTGAGTCAGAAGCTTCTGTGAAAAGCAGTGTGAAAAGTAATGTGAGAGGCTGGATGACTCAGTCCGTGAAGCAATGGCCTTCCGTAAGTGAGGCCAGTGAGTTCGAACCCCAGAACTCTCTTAAAAATCTACATGTGGTGGCACATGCTTGAAACACATGTGATGAAGAGATGGAGGATGAAGACAGGTTCCAGGAAATTTAGTCTTCTGCTATATTGGTACACGTAGCCAACTTCAGATCAATGATATATACACTATCAAGCAAAATGTGGAAGACACCTAAGAAACAATATCCAAAGCATCCAAGGTTGTCCTCTGACCTCCACAAACACACAAGTCCACCCACATAGATACATGCATTCACACAAATGAATACACATGTATACATATGCAAATATGAGTGAATGGTCTGCCTTTTAATAGTTGAGCAAGTCCTTTCCCTTGCTCAGTCTGTCCTCCTCAACTGGTGAGTTTACTGTACTTTTCATTTATCTTTGGATCTTGGTGAAAAACAAACAGAACCATGGTGAGCCCTTCAGAAAATAGTAACTTACAGTTAGACTTTTCCGTTGGGACTGGCAGCTCCCCAATAATGACACAGAGGCTTAGTATTTATTACAAAAGTTTGGCTGATAGCTTAGGCTTGTTTCTAATTAGCTTTTATAATATAAATTAACCCATATCTTTTCATCTTCATTCTTTCATGTGCTTAGTTACATTTACTTTGTAATGCCAATGCTGCTTGCTCTGTGTCTCCTGGCATCTTGTCCCTTCTTCCTTTCAACATCCTTTGTGCCTAGAATTTCTGCCTAGCTATTGGCTATTCAGCTTTTCATTAAACCAACCACAGTGATATATCTTACACTGTAAAGGAATATTCTACAACAGGAACTATTTAGCTACATTGGTTCATTCATTATGTAGTGTTCCCTAAGAAACATGATGAAACATGAGGGCGTATTTGTGACTCCCAGAAGCCAGCTAGCAATATTGTTGTAAAACACAATACCAGGACATGAAAAAGTGATTAGGAAACTGACAAAACCTTGCAACACTCCCTGGAAAAGTAACCTTAGCTTATCTGCCAATGCATTACTGAGAGAGAGAGAGAGAGAGAAAGAGAGAGAGAGAGAGAGAGAGAGAGAGAGAGAGAGAAGAAAGAAAGGAAGGAAGGAAGGAAGGAAGGAAGGAAGGAAGGAAGGAAGAAAGAAAGAGAGAGAGAGAGAAAGAAAGAAAGAAAGAGAGAGAAGTGAGGACAGGGCAGGGGCTAAAGCTCAGATGGTGGAATGCTTCTCTAGCGTTCCCAAAGCTCTGGGCTCCAAACCTCACATCTGATATGCTGAGTAATCTCTGCACTTGGGTTGAGGGTGATGGCAGGAGAATAAGAAGTTTAAGGGTACCCTTGGCAGTATAAAGTGTTCAAGAACAGCTTGGAGCATGTGAGACTCTGTAATAGAAAAAAAAAACAAGAACAATAAGGAATGAAAGACAGAGACACAGTAAGTGCATGGATTTAACCATAAGTTATCATCCATGAACATATATATTGGTTATGCTTATATTTGAGTTCATGGCTTTTGAAGTTACATTGTTCAATTGGTACATAATCAGGTTAAAAGATTAAGCAAAGCTTTAAATTAAGTTAAACATGATGATCTGTTTTATTTGTTTTGTTCATCTCGGAGATGTCTTCAAATTAAAAGGACCCATGTGAAGTATGTGGTTTGAGAATGAGAGGATCCAAATTTGCATGTACCTAACCCCTGCAAAGTTGTAAGTAAAGATTGCCTTTGATTTTAAATATTTTTTGGAAGAAAAAATATCATCATAGGATGAAACTAAATCATCTTAATATGAGCTTCCATCTTGGCATCTGCTGATCATAGTCCATATCTGCCCAGTTAATACACTCATGTAACTTGCACATCCTGAGTGAAATGATTCTTTTATTTGTAGTTTTTCCAATAATAGTAATAATGATATATGTGTTCATAGGACATACAAATGAGTAGGTCATTTATTATAAAATCACAAACTGAATAAAAAGGGATATTTAAAAATCTTAATAAATCTTAAATATTCCATAAGAATCTTCATCTCTCATTACTTCTTAGACTTACAGCAATGGGATATTGCTTTAAAAATGGGCTCTCTGTGTTTATTTTAAAAAAAATTAAAAATACATCTAATTTGTTGTGTTTTACCAGAATTGGTGGTATAAGTACATTGATTATAGTAAGTATAATCAGCAAAATTAATGAAAAATCTTGCAATAAGTCCTTAGAGCCCATAAAGTCAGTTCTAGCACACACTGGGCACATATGCATTGGAAAATTATATCAAATTTATCAATAAACTTTCAGAAAGAGGCAGTGACAAACTGAAGATTCAGTTACAGTACAGTTATGGGGATGGAGAGATGGCTCTTGCAAAGAACCTAAGTTCTCTTCCCAGCATCCATATTCAGGTTCCTCACAAGCTCCTCTACCTCCAGCTACAGGAAGACTGCTGCCCTCTTCTGTCCCCTGCAGGCACTGCACTCATGCACACACAGCCCCACTCCAAACACACACACACACACACACACACACACACACACACACACACACACACACACATTTAATTAAATAGATGAAGAAATATGGCAAGGACTTTGTAGAAAATAAGAAACATAACCCACATATTCTACTTGAGGACCATCTGCCACCAAGGAGTACAATCTTTCTTAAGTGGGTACTTAGAAGCTACTTTTACTAAAAAGCATTTGGTAATTAAACTCCTCATAAGGTAACTAAAAACAACAGGGAAGATTAGCATCTTTTGCATTCATTTTGTATCTGTTGCCCTTTAATTTGGGTCACCTGGTGTTCAGTCTCTAGTTATCCTAGAAGTGTATGTTTAACCTGGCTCATTCCCAGGAATAACAAAATCTCAGAGCATAGACCCTCCAGTTGTTGGGGCCAGAGCATGGTAATCTCCATGAAGGTAAAGCTGTAACCTGAAGCAGAATTAATCATGTCCCAGCAATTGTTCTGCCTCGTTCACCAGGAAGGGATTCCTTAGACCACCCTACAGAATCAGAACCCAGACAGTGATGGACAGGACCACACTTTGACCAGGACTGTTTGATGTACATTCACCTTGCCCTTCAACCCTGTTCTCTCCACTTAGACCTGATGATCTTTTCACCACTCTACAGCTAACTCGGAACCAGGTGTCGTTATCTATTTCTCATCCCAATGTAAATGGGGTAAGAAAGAAAGACAGGCAAAAATTGGGTGGGCATGAGAAAGACTGCCTTTCCTGCTTGCTACTGGAGCTGTTAGGACAAAAGCTGGGGTCCCAGCAGCCTAAGAAGCTGTGCTCAACAAGCTGTCTGCAGAAATCTCACAGTTCTCACAACTTGTCAGATCACTTTTATGCATTGATTGATTGGAGCCAAGGCAATGATGGGCCAATGAGAAGTGAGACCTGGACAAGAACTGATTAAGTATATACACCTCTTTCCTTCTGTTTAATACTGAACCTCTTGCCCTGCCCCCTTGAGGGACACAGCGGATCCCCTGGACTCCCCTGTTCCTCTCCTGGGAATGAACATTCTTTTTCTACTTTTCACTAGTATTTGTATGTTCAGTTGGGGTGTTGAGGGTGAGCAGCCAAGCCTAGTATGTTAGGCTTCCTATGACCCTGACAACTTCAGTAGCAACAGAAAGAACAGGTGAAAAAAGTAACATGTAGTTGCATCATGAAGCAATAGTGAAAAAAGTCACCTAGTTAATGTACTCACTAGTTTTAGGTCAACTTGATACAAACTAGAATCATTATAGAGGAGGGAACACCAAATTGAGGAAATACATCCATAATATCAGGCTGTAAGCAAGCCTGTAGGGCATTCTTTAAATTAGTGAGTAGTTGGGGCGGGCCCAGGCCACTGTGGGTGGGGCCATTCCTGTGTTGGTGCTCCTAGGTTCTATAAGAAATCAGGCTGATTTTGTTTGTTTTTTGTTTTTGTTTATGTTTTCTCTCAGAGTATAAAACTGCCCATTAGCGTTTCTTTTCTTTTCTTTTCTTTTCTTTTCTTTCTTTCTTCCTTCCTTCCTTTCTTTCTTTCTTTTTTTTTTTTGTTGAGTCTTATTTTTAGATTCCTTTATTGGTGAGACTAACAATCCGAACAGAGGAACTTCAGTCTTCCCATTAATGAAGCTATGTTGGACTACATAGTAAGACCTGTCTAAAACAAAATCTAAGTGGATACTTTTCTTTTTCTTTTTTTCTTTTTTTTTTTCAGACAGGGTTTCTCTGTGTAGCTCAGTTCTGAACCTTGCCTTGAAGGTTAGGCTAGCCTGGAACTCAGGAGGTCTGCCTATTTTGGCCTTTCAAGTCTTGGGCACTATGCCCAGCCTGTGGACCTTTCTATAGTTCATTTTTCTTCATACATTATTGAGGGAAAAAATCATCACTTACAAACATTTGTTCAAGTTTGGGGTATATATATCAAAAAATTTCTAGTAATTAAATGAAATTAGAGCAATTTTCGTGACTTGATCATTTAATTACTTTAACACATATTCCTCTCTCAGTAAAAGTGGAAAATTACTTTTGCACACTAATTAACCTTTCTTTGGAGGCATACAAACAAATTAAAGCCAATGCTTACTGGCTTTAAAAAAAAGGGAAAGAGTTTTAAAGTGTATGAAATATTTTTCTCAAGAATATACATATATACATACATACATATATAATTTAAAGTACATATTTAAATGTTTTCAGTTAGCTAAGTGGAAAAAGCTATTTTGTGAATGAGACACAGTTAGTCACACTTTTAAATGAATGACAGTAGCTGGAGACCTGGCTTAATGGATAAGAGCACCTGCTGCTTTTCCAGAGGACTCAATCTTCCCAGCGCTTCATCTATACAACTGCCTGCAACCCCAACTCTTAGGGGATCTGAGCCTCTTTTCTGGCCTCTTACAGCACCCACACTTAAACAATACACACACAGACATATAGATATGCAAATACATATACATAATTAAAAAAACCTTTGCATTAACTACAAAAAACAGTAATTATCAGTAAGAATCAATCAGCTTGCCTAGAGGTAATGGCTTTGTGACAGCTTGGGGTACTGGGGATGTTTGTCAGTTAGTGGATTAAGAGGTGCTGTGTGTTAGCATTCAGACCTGCCCCTTGGAGACCCGCCCGGTGTCCTGACATGGTCCTCTTACATAAAGTACTCTTTACCCCCCCTTCTCTCTCTTCTTCCTTCCTTTCTCTTGCCACCAGGGCTTGCACACCCCCTCCGTCCCTCCGTCCCTCCCTTCCCCCTCCCTCTTTCTTTCCTTCTCTCTCCTTCTCTCTTCCCCTCTCCCTTCCCCCTTTAATAACACAATTTTCCACATGGGTGCCCCCTGCATGGTGGGAGTGACTTCCACCCTGCTCCTTGGCTCCACCCACCAAGGTCTTTGCGTCCCCTTTTTAAAACACAAAACCCTACTGCTTCATTGTTAATTTGTAAGGTGGCCTCAAAAGCATTTCCTAATATTTATAAATATCACTTGCTGTTCTCAGAAAATAGGGGTATCACATTCAACAATGTCCATTAACAAAGGAATGTAGGATAAGATGAAAATGAGTCAATTAACTGTGAGCTGACCTGGCTCCAGATGGTGCCAATCCACCAGCCTTTATCAAAAGATCTCAACCACCAAAGCTGTGGTAGGAATTCTTTTCTCCAAGTTAGATCTGAATTGCTTGGGCCATTTTTCACAAACAAACAAACAAACAAACAAACAAACAAACAAACAAACAAACAACATATCTAGACAGAAAACTGGTAGCATAAAAACAGCTAGAGGTAAGAACTCAGGAGAGTCTGAATGAGACTCTATTACTTGCCATAGTTTAGCTTTGCCTGGGGAGAGGGACCAGTTAATTAACGGAATTTCTGTTTAATTTCAAAGCCACAGAATGATTTGCAGAACACATTTTTTTTTGTACAAAAAGTATAGGTTTTTGTAAAACTTGTACCCTAAAATCACATATAATTTCTGTTTTCTTTGTGCCCTTTCTTCTATCCCTGGGAAGCACTAATTTAGTTTCTCACATTGTACCTGTTATAGATATTTAATTTTAATGGAAAATACAGTGCATGTGCTGAGTGAACCACTTACTTTAGAATACTCTCAGAGTATATATATATATATATATATATATATATATATATATATATATATATGAGATACAGTGTGTATTGACACATTACTCTGCTTGATATGGAAAAAATGCTTCATGGTGTAAAGATGGAATATTTATTTTACTTACCAGTCAGTAAGAAAATTTCTTCTTTATAGTGTGTGGGGTGGTATATGCATATATTTGTCTGGTGCATTTTCCAATGTGTGCAGTGTGCATATTAAAAAGCCAGAGTTTAATGTTGCTTGTCTTCCTTTACTGTACTGCTTCAACTTAGTTTTTGAAGTAAAGTCTCTGACTGCACCAGGAGCTCATGGCTTGGGCTATGTTTTTGTGAAGGCCAGAGGACAAGCTTTGCTCTCAATCCTCAGGATCCATAAACATTGTTTGTTTGATTGTTTTGTTTTTTTGAGACAATGTCTCACATTGGCCTAAAGCTCATCGTATAGGATAGGCAAAGTAGCCATGTCACATGCCACGGAGAGAGTTGCCTGGCTCAGGCTAGTGCTGGGGTTGTATGTAATGTCCCTATACTTGGTTATTACACCCATTCTGGGGATCTGAAGCCAGGTCCTTATATTTCCACAGCACATATTTTATCCACTAAGCCATCATCTCAGGCTGTAGGGGTTTTTGTTGTTTGTTTTTGTTTTTTTAGCTCTTTTAGGAAGCCCACCACCCAGCTCCTAAATAAACACACACACACACACACACACACACACACACACACACACACACACACACACAGGCTTATTCTTAATTATAAATGCCTGGCCTTAGCTTGGCTTGTTTCTTTTCAGCTTTCCTTAACTTAAAATTATCCTGTCTGCCTTTTGCCTCTGGGGTTTTTCCTTTTCTTACTTCTGCATATCTTACTTTCACTCCTTCTCCATGGCTGGTTATGTGGCTGGCCCCTAGCATCCTCCTCTCCTTCATTTCTTGCTCTTTCTTCCTCTTCTCCTCCAAGATTTCTCCTTCTATATAAATGATAGGCCCACCTATCCTCAGTATTGTCCATTTGGCTCTTTATTAGAGCACCAGCTGTTTTAGACATGCACGGTAACTCAGCTTCAAGAGTTAAACAAATAAAACATAAATAAAAGTAGCACACCTTGAAATAATATTCTACAACACCATTCCTTGAATTTGTTTTTTGATACTAAAAATAATAATACAGTGAAAACTCAATTTGTATGTTTCTATGTGATATGTTATCACTTACCATAGATATGCACCTAAGAGTGACTTTGCCAGTTCTCATCCTTACTGTATAAACACTTAGAGAATACATAAATTATATTTAAAAACTACTGCCCCATTTTATATTCTCATTGACACTGTGTGTTCTAAGTTACTGACATCTTCCCAGTACTTATCACTATCTCTTTCCTGAGGCCTGCAACTCACATAGATCTACTTGCTTCTGCCTTCTGAATACTGGTGTGGCCCCTGCCCACCCAGTGTCTATACTTGAAGGCTGGTCAGTGTACTGTGGACACAAAAAACCACCCATCTCTGCTATTCCCCACCTTCTCATTAGTACCTTAATATTTCAGCCATTATTACCTTAGAGTTTAAAATACCCCATCACATTGTACATCATCATATACAGGATGCAAAGCTAAATATAAAAATAAAATAATAAATCATTAGTTATCCTGTTTCTTTACAAGATCCCATAGTGTTGCCATGGTTATCCTGGAATTTGTTATATTGCCTTGGTGTGGCACTACCCACCACAGATTGGGCTTTCCCATGTCAACTAAGAAAATGCTCCACAGGACAAATCTCAGAGGGAATTACTCAATTGAAGTGCTTCCCCCCCCACTCAGGTGTATAATGTTGGCAACAAAATTGTGTTAGTTAATATTACTAGTGCTGGGTTGAAACACCATGACCAAAAGCAAATTGGGGAGTTAAGGGTTTATTTAACTCATGGTTCCAAATGAAAGTTCATCTTCAATAGCAGCAAGTGCAGGGACTGAAACATGACAGGAACCTAGAGGCAGGAACTGATGAAGAGGTAATTGAGGTGTGTTGCTTACTGGCTTGTTAAGTCTGCTTTCTTGTAGAATCTAGAATCATCAGCCTAGGGATGGCACCACCTACAATGGGCTGGGTCCTGACCCATCAATCACTGATTAAGAAAATGCCTTACAAGTTTGACTACAGTCTGAACTTATGTAAGTATTTTATCAATTGAGGTTCCCTCCTTTTGGATAACTCTAGAATGTGTAAAGTTGACATAAAACTAACCAGTACAACTAACTCCTTGTCAACCTTGCACACAAACATATCACTCTTCAATTAATTTCTTTCTTTTCTCATTTATCCCCAGGATGTCTTGTTAGTAACAATATCACAATATAAAACATATAATTTTAAATGCCCCATAGTCTTTATAAATTCAAGCACATTAAAATCCAGGAACATTAAAAATCCAAAAATCTCTTTTAAAATTCAAAGTCTTCCAACTGTGGGCTCCTGTAAAAATCAAAATTAAGATAAATATTTTCTTGCATCAGGGCCAAAGAAGCAGGTCATAATCACAATTGGAACAAAGAAAATCCAAATACTAAAAGTATAAATAATCCTATATTCCATTATCTGGGATTCTGGGCTTCTCTAAATGACTTGATTCACTTCTGTGGCTCTGCCCTCTGCAGGATACACAGCTTGTCTTCTAGACTTCTGCTGGCTCCACTCCACTGCAGCTGCTCTTCTTGGTGGTCATCCCAGAGTATTAGCATCTCCAAAACTTCTGGGATCCCTTGCTGCAACTGGCTTATGATTTCACCAACAGTGTCTCCTGAGCTCTCTTCACAGACCCCAGCATAGCCAAGCACTGCCAAGTCTCACCTGCTCTCCATGACCACTTCATGCTTTCAAAACAAATACCACCTGGGTGACTCTTACACTACCAACTTTGGCTGCCAGCATGAGATATAACCTTGGCTGCCTCTGGAACAAAGTTTCTGTGTGCTGGCTCTGAGAACCCACTTCCCAGAAGACTTCACCTAAAGGATGCTGATCTCTTCTTAATGACAGATGATTCTTTATGTTCAACCTAACAAGCATTCACTGTCTGAGCAAAGCAAATGTTCTACATGAGTGGCTCTGGTATCTTGTTAATAACAGCTAATATTTGAGCTCCAGCTGACCAGATACCACAGATTTGTCACACAAAAGGATTGATAAAGTCTTTGCTTGCCTTTGAAACTTCACAAGCCTTGCATCCATCCTCTTCACTGTTCTCAACAATCTTGTCTTTCAAGCTCCTACAGAACAGCTTGCTGAACTCTCAGTGCTTAGTGGATTTCTAGTTCAAAGTGCCAAAGTCCTTCCACATCCTTCCCCAAAACAACAAGGTAAGGTCTGTCACAGCAATGCTCCACTTATAAAATGAATCATACATATATATGTAATATAATAGACATATTGGTATATAGATATAGATATAGGCAGAAGCAGAGGCAGAGATGGAGATAGATAGAGAGATAGAGATAGAGATAGAAAGTGAGTATATAGGCATGATTTACAGGCTGCAATTCAGATAATCTAGTAATGACTGACTGGAAATGGAAAGTCCAAGAACCCTTAGTTGCTCAGTCCATGAGGCCGGATGTCTCAGCTGGTCTTCAGTATAATCTGGAATCCTGAAGAAGTAGTATCTAATGCCAGTGAAGGAATGGATATGCTAGCAAGTCAGGGGCAAACAGGCAAAGTGCAAAATTGTCCTTCTTCCATGTCCTTATATAGATATTCAGCAGAAGCTGTGTCCTAGATTAAAGGTATGTATCTTCCTAACTTAAATGTCTGTAGATGATTTTCTGAACAGTCTTATTAAATAAGAAGCACAGAGCCAAATACAGGGGTGCAAACCATAGAGATCAGAGAAATAGCTGCTAACTAACCTTAGCTCTCCACATTTCTGTAGCTTCCCAAGAGAGCCTCTTCCTGTCTAATCTGTGCTTTTATTGCCTTCCTGTTCTGCTTTCTCATTGGCTCTAAGACCAGACACATGACTTCCTCATCACTGCCTGTCTATACAGACCTCCACATCTCTATGGTTGGTACTGGGATTAAAGGCATGTGTCACCATGTTTGGCTGTGTCCTTGAACACACAAGAGACTCTGCCTGCCATGTGATCAGATTAAGGGCATGTGCTACCACTGCCTGACTTCTGCTTATGGCTGATGGCTGACTATGACCTCTGATCTCCAGACAAACTTTATTTATTAACATACAAATAAAAATCACATTTCATCACAAATAAAATATCACCACAAATGTCTAGACTAAAAATGGATTCAACCATTTCAAACCAAACAAAAAATCTCTCACAGGCATGCTTTTTATTTCTGTATTGTAGTTCATTCCAAATGTCATCAAACTGAAATCAAAAATCGCCAACACACAAGACATTATGACCACCTACAATGTAAAGCTATAAGAGGAGAGGGCAGGCAGGCCTCTGAGAGGTTAACAAGCACCCCTATGTGGGTATTTTCTAATTGTACTGGAATTGCAATGAAAGTCAAGGCTGTGCAAATCAGAGTATTCCTGTTTTCTCAGTTCAGTCCTGGTCAATAATGGGCACGTGGAACTTGGTCATAGCTCTGTGGTCTCAGGTTAAAAGGATCTCAGGTTAACTAGAGTCTGGCAGTTTGGGATTCCTCAACAGGCTTATGAAATTGCAGTTACAGGTAAACATGGGTGCTGAGAACTGATTTAGGTCCTATCGAAGGGTAGTACATGATCCAGCCATGGAGATTCTATGTGAAGAACATGTCATTGCACAAGAAGAAAGATTCACACTCTTTTTTCCAAGCAAGATCTCTTTCGTTATACTCTCCTGCCTGACAGACCTTTTATGGATTCCTGTACAATGTTGAATAGAAGTAACAACCAATCTTCTCCTTTAGTTCTTATTTCAGAGAAAATACTTTACTCTTCCACAAGTATGATTTTGCTAATGATATACAGGTTCTAGATGATTCCCTGTTTGAAGAATTTTATTTCAAGTTTACAGAATTCTATTGTAAAAGGGTATGGGATTAACAGAATTATATTTTCTGTTCCTATCAAGATTATGAAATAGGATTTATATATTAGTCTATTATATCATCACCATTGTTTTTGATTTTTATATAATATCAATTGCTAAACATTATGCCTACTTTATGTCTTTAGAATGATCCTGAGGTTGTTATATCCTATCATAAATGTCTTATTCCTGGAGTTTATTTTCTGGTGTTTTGTTGAAAGTTTTTATGTCAAATTATTTTGAGTTTCTCTTTATTATTGATTCTTTGTGTAATTTTTGTATAGGCATTATACTACCTCACAGGATGATTCAGAAAGGGGTTCTTTCTTCTCTACTTTTTAAAAGAGTAAATGGAAATTTTACATTAATAACCCATGAAGTACTTGATACTATTTACTAGTGATATTACCAGAGTTATTAGGAGTAGAGCCTGGGCTATGGCAGCCCTGACAAGCTAAAGCTGTTACCTCTCTTCAACAGGCCAATCAGACAGGTAAGAGTGGAAAGCACAGAAGGGTGATTTGTTCAATGTGACCACAGTGGTAAGGGAACAAAGAGGTCCTGTGATCCCTAAGTCCATATTGAGGTCCTGACCTGAGATTAGATTTAAATTGAAGGCAAGAGTTATGCATAGCGGAGCACTCCTGGTCAATGTGTGGTCCCATTGATGACTGACCTAACACAATCTGTCTTTCAGTGTCCCCTACAAGGTACTCTCAAATGTTTTTAGAACTACTTAAGAATGATGACTCCCCTCTGGCAGACCCACAGTTTCAGCCTTTTCATTTCTTGGAATGAAATTTTTGAGGGAATTATAATTTCTTGGGAACCTCTGTTTGAATAATTTGAGCTAAAGAGAGGGATACACATGTCCTTCTTTGAAATGCCTTCATTCTTACAGGGACGGTTAGTCTCCTCCTTTTGACTTGATAATGGTAATTTTATTAATTTATGAATTACTATTCATAAATACACCATCTCTTTCTTCGTTCAATACTTAACTGCATGTGTGACCCATATCCGATCACTGATTTTTTTAAAGCTCTACAGCAGCATGGCCTCAGGTGCTGTTGAACTTAACATTCCTGGTGTAAAGGGAAGGCCCTGCACAAACGAGCAGCATCTGGACAGAAGGGATCAGGCAGCCCAGCAAGATGGTGAATGATGCTGTCTATACCTAGAAAGCATAAGTTTTCTTAATTTTCTAAAACTTTCACCATTACTTTATACAAAATGGAACTTATAGACACATGCTGCATGACATGTGCACTATTTTTTTGGAGTTTCTTGGCATCCTAACAGCAAGTGAAGTAGCAGGTGAATATTGGTAAATGGGAGCTACAAAGCCTAATCCTGAAATAATATTAGCATACTTTTTCAAATTTTATCTACCAGCTACAATACAGCGGATTTTCCTCATGAACAAGCAGATACCAATTTAAAATGTTTTAAAATAGCTACTGGAATCTGAAGGTGCCTTCTTGAAACATTTAAAAACTAGAACAGCCAAAAATTGTTGGAAAGTGACTAGTCAGCTTTCCTGTGCAATATTCTGAAGTAATAATAATTATGTGTCTAAACACTTTTAACCAAAAGCAATGAATACTGCCTTAAAAATATCTTGTGGTAGATAGATATAGACAAATATAAATAATAACATTCCATATTGGAAACACTAAGCTTCCGCTTTTAGCAAGGCATTTTAAAATGCACCAAGGTGGAGGACTTTCTACACAGTTTATGAACCAAAATCATGTAACATTTGCAAGAATGCCCAAACAGGTGTGCTTGCCCACCCCAGTTATACCGGCACTAGAGGTTAATGCATGAGGATTGCTGAAAGTTTGGAGCCAATCTTAGCTACATACACAAGTGTCAATCCAGCATGGGCTACAGAGTGAGATACAGTTTTGAGACAATAACCAATAACATTCATAAATGTAATTAGTAATTTTTTCCAAGGACATAATTCCTCAGTGTAACCAACTTGAAATTTTGGTTCTTAACCTTAAATAAGTAGTTATTTTAATAATATATGTCATAAAAGTTGAGTGCATTACTCCTTTCAGACAAATCAATGTGTCTAGGAGAAAGTTACTGGTCTGGGACTGGAGAGATGACTCTTACATGTAAGCATGAGGCTTTGAGTTCAATCCCTAGAGAACTATGGGAAAATCTAAACACAGTGGTACATGCTGTAATCTCCATAGCTGGAGACACTAAGATAGAAAGATCTCTTTGGTTCCCTGCCAGCCAGTCTAGACAAAATGATAAGCTCCAGATGAAACTGAGATACCCTGACTCAAAAACAAACAATGTAGACAGCAACCAAAGAAGACATCTGCAGTTGATTTCTGGCTGGAACTCACATGTTCATAGATATACGCAAACACATACACAAACATACACACATACACACACACAATGAAAGGAAGACATTTATCTTAAAAGATATTTCCCAAATGTTTCTTACATATTTCCTTCAAACCCATGGAAAAAAAAGATTTTTTAAAAATTCAACAATTCTCCAAATGAAATGATTAAAATATGAATGGGATTACTGAAACTTCATTAAAATTCCTGTGTTTTGACATTTTAAGTTTCCAAATAAGAGTGTCTATTAGCTCAGCTAAAATATTTAGTACATAGGCAGCTAGGTCAACCAAGGTAGAATTCATAATAGAAATGCTCTATATGAAAAGCAATATTGTGACCAATTTCCCTCTTGTGGATTGTTTTTTCAATATATTTATTGTGGTGTGTGTGTGTGTGTGTGTGTGTGTGTGTGTGTGTGTGTGAGAGAGAGAGAGAGAGAGAGAGAGAGAGAGAGAGAGAGAATATAAGTTGTAATGAAAAAATATTCCTTTTTTATATATTTATATATATATATATATTTATATATAAATAGATTTGTTTGCATTATTTGCTTTTTCCTCAAGGACATAATAAATATTTACATTTTATTGTGCAAACTTTACTTACGATGCTGGATGCCAATAGTCAGGCTATTTCTGATCAAGTTGTGTCAAAGTCATTGAGTCATACCAGATCCCACACTGGAAGTCCAATTCACTCTGTTTAGCCACTAAGCCCCTGACACTGTTCTGAAAGGCATCCTGTGAGTGCTTCATCTGAGTGACCGACATGGCTAAGCCTCAGATGAGCCCCTGCATTTGATTCCTCACCAAACCATTAACCAAGGCAATTCTATTTTAATTCCCATACTAAGGCATTCTTCAAGTTGTTGTTTCCCATAGCAATTGGCATCAATGGACAAAGGCAAAGAAGGTCTGTTGTTTAGCAAGCCCAAATAAAGCTCTCAATCTATTTCCTTAATGTAAAGTGCAATCTCTGTGCTGTTTGATTTTTTTTTTTAAATTAGACTTGCTTAAAATAATAATGCCCTCTTTGTACCATGATGTTGTTACTAACATCCATAGCTTGACTTACACTCAAAGTGGAAGAGCACCTCCAGACAAGATGAGTTCTACACACCGATGTTAACTCTTCCCAGTTAATTTCACTACACTGGGAAACATTTTGTAACTTAAATGAAACCTATGCTGTTTTTTTTCCGCAGCTTTCTCATTGAAAGGCAATGGAATTTTATATAGTATTGTCATGGTTTTATTTTTGACTGTGGTGATGGCTCAGAAAGATGCAAAGAAAATTTTCATGTTTTTAAAGATACGCCTTATTTTTTATTGTGTGTATGTGTGGAGTATGGGATGTATATGAGTGTAGGTATGTTGGGATAGGGTATGTTAGCATTTCCGGCAAATGCCTAGGGAGCTCCCAGGGTCTTACGGATGTACAACACATAATCTATGCGAACGCGATGCGTGGCTGCCTAAGCATCTATATTATGCATGTGCTAGGACCCCCTTTAAAGGCAAGCTTCACAAATTCCTCACTCTCTTTCCCACCACTCCTCCAAGAGGCAGGCAGGAGACTTTTGAGCTTCTCCCTTCCAATTCCTCCCTCTATCTCTCTTCTCTTCTGTCTTTAGCTCTTGTCTCACCCTTTAATAAACCCTCCAAGTGATTCCTGTCACATGGTGTGTCTGTCTGCTCTTCCCGCCATTTTTAACAGCATTGGTGCTGAGAGACTTGGCAGGCCCCCCTGATGCTTCTTCTGCCTGCCAGCAGTCTGAGGTGTGCCAGGCCCCTGGAACCAGTTCATCTAAGACTCCTTCTGCACAACACCGGCCGCTATGGTTGGTAAATTTCCCCTCTCCTGGTAAGTCTAAATGCTTCCCTGGGTATATGGGAATGACTGTTGATCATCCAGCACCCCACTTGGAAGTGGTAGAACCCCCGGCCACTGCCTTCAGGGCTACAGCTGGCCCTTTTGTCGACAATTACCTCAGGCCACTCCCCACAAGTGGTGCCTCATATCTCCTCTATTTATTGGACCCACGTGTCCCTTGTCTCTTGGACCTACACATCCCTTGAGCTTAGCCCCTCAGCCCCTGCCCTTTGTTTGATCATTCATTGGGCAGCTTGTGCCTTCTCAATTAATCCTTGCTTAATTTCTGGGATGCTAGACATTGGATATCTTTTTGTTTCTGCCTCAATTGTAGGAAATAAGCCTACCAGCAATACAAGCTCAACATCTCCTCTGCAATGTCTTTTAGAAAACCTCAAACCTCTATCCTTAATACCCCATTTAAAGGCTTCTAAACTCATCCACCTTTGCACCCAGAAATGGCCCAAATATCCCTTAGATAACCAGTCAAAATGGCCTGTTAACCGCAGTTTAGACCCTGATATTTTATGGGACCTTTCCATCTTCTGCCAGTGGATGGGTAGATGGAAAGAGCTGCTTTACATTCAAGCTCTCTTTTACCTCAGCTCCAAACCCTCTTTCCATGCTTCCTGTTCACCTGGTCATGTCCTCCTATCTATCCAGTCTGAACTAGAGGAGCCCTCCACTACTACTCTGGACCCTGCTAACGAACTCCCACCTTTCTGACCCCAACATAGAACTGCTCCTTCAGCTTCTCCAGCCCCTTCCTCCTCTCCAGAAATGGGCCACTCCAACTATTAACCTCTTGCACCAACTTTCACCCCTCCTGTTACCTGTTCTGGTGCAACTAAAGGACCCCACCCTGCACAAACCAACACAGTCACAGTTCTCCCTTTGCAAGAAGTAGCTGGAGTGGATGAACTGGTTAAGGTACATGTTCCCTTCTCACTAGCAGAACTCTCTCAAGTAGCAAAGAAATTGGGCTCTTATATGTCTAACTCTACCTCTTTCACAAATAATTCCAACATATTACCCAATCCTATATTCCCACTTTTCATGATATGTATATGATCCTAACAACTTACTTCCTAAGGAATGCATGTGAATTTGGGAACAGGTCAGAGCACACACAGACAGAATTCTTCAGACTAATGCAACACATCCAGCTGGGGCTGAGGCAATCCCTTACTGGGACCCCCAATGGGACTATAATACCCCAGGGTAATATATATAGTATATTTTTATTATATAGTATATTTTTATTATAATTATATATAATTCTAACTAGAAATCAGTTTAAAACCTCCCTCCTGGTGGGTCTCCTCTGTAAGGCTGCCCTTAAACCAGTTAATTATGAGAAAGTTCAGAAAATCATTCAGGATAGAAAGGAAAATCCATCTCAGTTCCTAGAATGATTCACAAAATCCCTCTTACAGTATACTAATCTAGACCCTAAAAACCCAGAGGACAGACAACTCCTTATGACCTGTTTCTTTTCCCTGAGCTTCCCCAAAATTAGGGCCAAGTTTAAGCATCTGGAGAGAAGTCCCCCAACCCCATAGACAGAAGCCTGACCTTTAGGATGTATCATGGGAAAGATGAAAAAGCTCATAAACAAAAATTCCAAATGCTGGCCAAGGCCATCCAACCTGCCTCAGTGACTACCCAGGCTCCTTTGCATCATGGAGCTTAAAGACCACTAGGACCCTGCTTCAAATGTGGTCAGGTAGGTCACTGGGACTGGGCTTGCCTTAATCCCTGTGGGCCACCTGTGCCATGCCCAGAGTGCCATAAAGAGGGACATTGGTCAGTTGACTCCCTCCTTATACCTCATGCTGTAGCTGGAGTTTTCTCCAGTCCTGCCCAGGCCCACAGCTGCTCAGACCCAAATAAACACACAGATGCTTATATTAATTAAAACTGTTTGGCCTAATGACTCAGGCTTCTTGCTAGCTAGATCTTACACTTAAATTAACCCATAATTTGTATTTATGTTTAGCCATGTGGCTTGGTACCTTTTCCCAGTTCTGCCTTCATATCTTGCTTTCTCTGTGTCTGGCTGGTGACTCCTGACTCAGCCTTCCTCTTCCCAGAATTCTCTTCTCTGCTTGTCCCATCTATACTTCCTGCCTGGCTACTGGCCAATCAGCACTTTATTTATTAACCAATCAGAGCAACACATTCACAGCATACAGAGTGATATCCATAGCATCATGCCATGGGGACATCAAACAGACTACCCTCCAGCCAATCTTCTAGGCCTGGCCATGGACAACTGAATGACCCTGGTTTCCCTTGCCCCAACCACTCTCATCTGTGACAGGAAGCCCCTGATAGACATCATGCCACCAGAACAGCCCATCTCCTTTCTTTTGGACACCAAAACCTCATACTCAGTCCTGAGGGAGTTTTGGGGACACATCTCTTCTCATCTCCCTATGTTGGGGTAGAGGGACAGCCTTACCTATCTCATCAGACAACCCCACCACTCAATTGCATTTTCAGGGGTATTTCTCTCACTCATTCATTTTTGGTTGTGCCAACTTGTCCTATACCCTTACTGGGAAGGGCTCTTTTGGCCAAAATGAGAGTTTCTATTTCTTTTGCTCCACCCATTCGCCTGACCCCAGATGCACCAGCAGCCCCTCTCCTCCTCCTCCTTGCCACCCACTCTACTGGCTTCAGCATGACATTTCCTCTGATAGCCTCCCACATGGACCCACAATTCTGGGACATGAAAAACCCCTCTGTTGCTAGACACCATTGCCTCATTTTCATTCAATTATAGGACCCTACCTAGTACATTACCAAAGCCCAGTTCCCACTCTTACTCCAGAGCCTTAGGAGACTTAAACCTATCATCTCTGATCTTCTAAGTAAAAAACTTCATCCTACATCTTCAATTTTTAACACTCTTATACTTTCAGTTAAGAAACAAAAAGGAGGCATGTTAGCATTTCAGGCAAATGCCTTGCCAGTGCCCAGAGTCTTATGGCCATTTATCAAGTAATCTATGCAAATGTGCTGCATGGCTGCATAAGCCTCTTTATGCATGCGCTAGGACCCCCTTTAAAGGCAAATTTCTTGCTCTGTTTCCCAAGGCTCCTCCAAAGGGCAGGTAGGCCTTTGCACCTCTCCTTCCAACCCCTACCTCTCTTTGCCTTCTCCTCTCTTTTCCTCTCCTTAGCTCTTGTCTCATCCCTAAATAAAACCTCCATGTGAACCCTGTCACATGATTTGTCTGTCTGCTCTCACCCACCATGTTTAACAACAGCAGGGTGTGTTTGTTTGTTATGTGTATATCTTGGGAATATATGTGTATATGAGTGTGTTTGCATGTGTGGGGGAGAATATATGTATATGAGTGTAGGTGTCTAAAGAGACCAGAAAAAAAGTCAACCCCTGCCTAGAGCTGGATGTGTAGACATTAGGGAGCCATCTCTCACAACTAGCCACTGAACTTGGGTCCTCTGAAATATCAGGAAGCACTCTTAACCACTAAGCCATCTCTCAACTCCAAAATTTAACCCTGGAACTCCTGGCACAGCTTGTAGACTCCTTAGCAGGTTCAATAATCTCTTCCCCAACAATTTTTACTCTTATAAAGTTTCCAGAATATTTGAATTCTCTAAGTCAAGACAAATAAAATCACTACTAATGAAAAGGAGCCCAGCTGCACAATCTTAATAAATTTCTATATTTTGAGTTGATTAATAGATAAATGGTAGTGTGTTGTTTAAAGGCTGCATCATAGCAGAGTAAATAACGACCATAATGAAGGGACAGCTATAGAATGGCTTGAAATCATTGTTGGCTCAGTGTGTGACAGTAGATTAATATTTAGGATACACTAAGAGCTAAAATACTCATAAATAATCCAATCAGTAAGTGAATAAATTAATATATAGTTCTCAAAAGAAGTGATGCTAATGATCAATAAATATTTTGTAAATCTTTAATATCCCTAACAATCATGGAAATGCAAATCAAATTTCATTGAGAGTCTGCATCTTTGTATTCAGAATGGCTTCCACCAGGAAAAAATACAACAAAAGTATGGGAAGGATCAAAAGGAGGGGTAGATGGGCTTATATACTCTACATGGGAATGTAAATCAGTGCTACCTCTATGTAAATAAACAGAGTCCTCAAAACTAAAATAGAACCTTAAATGATCCATTAATGGTATTCCTGATACAGGAAAAATGGGAGTTCTTAGAGTGGTGGAGGACTTCTTATCTCAGGTGAGAATAGTTCTGAGTACCAATTTAGCAGATAATTCAACAACTACCAAAGCTACCACAAGTCAGTGGATTCTGGGCTCTTTATGTCATGAACATGAAGAATGAATTTCAGGGTTCATAGAGAGGGTTTTAACAAGAGTTCTTTATAGGTCTATAGATAAGAGCTTAGGAGACAGGAAGAAGATGCTGGACAACAGAAGCTGGACCCAGACATGTTTGCCACACAGTGTTGAGCTATAAGGCTTTTTAATGGGACTTATAGCAGAAACTTGGGTAAAGCATGAGGGCATGGTGGTCTGTCCAATTGGCTCAACTCTGAGATGTCCAGGTCATTCTTAGTCTCAATAATGTCTTTCTGTGGTTAAAAACCTTCTGTGGTAGGCTCCTAATTTAGAGAAAAAGATGTTTGAAGAAACCCACTCAGGAACTGGAACTACCCTCTAGTATTTCTGTTTTATGGCCAGAACAGAATGAAGGTCACATCAAGTTCCTGGCCAAAGACAAATATTAAGACTCCTTACTTTTGGGGTCGCTCTCCTTAGACAGCCTGACTAGTTTTTTTCTCTTTACCCAGGATATTTTGAAAGGTTCCATGTCAATATACATCAAAGGCAGCTGCACATCTATGTTTATTGTGATACTATTCATAGTAAACAAGGTATGGAATCATAGATATCTGTCAACTGATAAATAGACAAAGAAAATGTGGTTCACAGAGATAATCATGTTTTATTCTTCCAAAAAAGAAGAACAAAATGATTCAACTCACTAGCAAATGCATAGAACCAGAGAGCACCATGTTAAGCGGAACAACCCAGACTGGGAGAGGCAGAGGTCGTGTTGTAGGTCACACAAAGTAGGCCCCACAAACGGCAGTGCTCATGGCAATGGCCCCACCTCCACCCGAGCTGAAGTTTGCTAGGGTGAGCCCACTCGAGCTAGGCTCTGCTAGGAAGCAGAAACTGAAAGTGTTTCTCAGAAGCCTTTAATACTGGCTGAATACTCCTGGCCACTGCTGTTAGTGCTTGAATGCTTCTGAACACAGCTGCAAGCACCTTCTCTACTTGACAGAGCCCCACACTAGACACTGGGCTCTTTCAGCTTTCAAGCAGCCATACCCAGATATATACCTATGCTAAAACATAAGCTTTTGCAGCTGCTACTATCCTCTGCTGTCTGAGGTGACCCAGAAAAAAAAAAAAAACTAATCTTTCTCTCCACACACAGTGGCTGTATTTGGTGGTTTCTGGCTGTACCTGTTGACATGCATTTTTATTCATATGTATAATATACATACATGTATGCATATATGACAAGAAAGTAGAATGGATACAGTGATGGTTTGAGAGAAATTTCTCCCATTGTCTCCAGTATTTGAATACTTGGTTCCCAAATGATGAAGCTCTTTAGGGGGCTTAGGAGGTGTTGCCTTATTGGAGGAAGTATGTGTGGTGGTTTGAAATGAGACTCACCCCTATAGCTCACATATTTTTGGTGAAAATGCTTGGGAAGGATTAGGAGGTACAGCTTCATGGAAAGATGTGTATCACTGGGAGTGGGCTTTTATGGTTAAAAAAAAACTAGTGTTATTCTTAGTCTCTAACCCACACTCTCTTTCTATCTGTTTCTCTTCCTCTCCCTCTTCCAGTTTCCCACTCTCCCTCACATCTCACTCTGTCTTTCTCTGTCATTTTCTTTATTTCTGTCTCTCTGTCTCTGTCTGTCTGCCTGCCCCACCGTTTTTTCTCTCTCTCCCTCTCTCCTTCCCTCTTTCCATCCCTTTCTTCCTCCCTCCATCTCTCTTTCTCTCTGCTTCATGGTTGTGGATCAGATGTAAGCTCTCAGCTCCTTCTCCAATGCAATGTCTGCCTACTTGCCGCCATGCTCCAAACCCTGGTGGTCATAGACTCCTCTGAAACTGTAAGCCTCTATTAAATTGTAAGCCTTTCTTTTAGGGGTTGCCTTGGCCATGATGTCTTGTCACAGCAATAGAAAAGTAACTAAGAAAACTGAAGGAAAGCTTTGGGGGTTTTAAGACACAATCCGTTCAAGAGTGCATTCTCTGTTCAACCAGAGATGTGAACTCTCAGCTTACTCTCACCTTCTGCTTTTGTTCCACCATCATGAACTCTGACACTCTGGAGCCATGAAACCAAATCACATCTTCCTTCTGGAAGTTGCTTTGGTGATCATGGTTGATCACAGCACCAGAAAAGTAATAATATGAGTACTATTTGAGGATAAGCAGATGGCAGGTGGAAGGGAAGAAAGGAACATTGGGGAATGAATGGTGAACAAGTGTTTAATACACCTATTTGCTTGTGCATTGAATATACTTATTACAAAATAAGTAAGGAGTTACTGGTTAAAGAAAAAACAAATATAGAATGTAAGTTATATTTAGCGGTCTTCCCCCAAACTAGAGGTCCCAAGCCTGCTAAGAAACCAAACATTTTTTCTGATTACTGATTGATTGCCTTGTTGTTCAAATATTCTACAATATTGGTACAATTGTCCTATTCATATTAACGTCTATTCTTCAGTCTATACTTTCTGAATGATTGCTCTTCCAACTCTGACTCATCCTTTCATGTTTGTGCCCCATGAATTATCATCTATTAAAATCTCTTTGGACATATTTTCTTTTATTATGCTGTAGCTATTTTTATACTATAGGAATTCCTATGTACTTAAGGTTTCCAAGTGTGTATTTTCTCCAGTGCTCATCCTCATGGTAACTCTTCGTATGATTTATGGGCAGTATTACAAATCTGTCCTTCTTAAAAATTTTTACATAATGTAACAGCTCCTCTGATTTCTGTTTCCTATCTTGATGGATGCCAGAGGTGATATTGTAGTAAGTTCGGTATAAAAGCTGCTGACATTTCTGTCTTCTCCCTCTGCCTTGCCTACTCACATTTTTTTTAATCCTGATCCCAGCTTTACTGTGATGATATAAAGATATAGGCAGGCAGAAGTTCATGGACCAGAAAGCCTGAAGCATACAGCAATCAACAGAAACAAGAGAGACCCTGCCTTTAAACAATGTGGAAGGAGAGAACTGATACCCCCAAATTTTACTCTGGCTTCCACAAACATGAATATTTTATATTTTAAAAGGTTATTATAAGCACCTGTTGTTATGTCTACCTTGTTATGATCACCTTTTAAGTCCTGCTTCTATAACTTTGCCTGTCAACATCCTCATTTGGAAAACCCACACACTTGAGCTATAAAAACCTTGTCTTCCTCCCATCCAATGCTGAACTTTTGAGCCCCACCTTAAAGAAGAGATAGTCCAGGAAAAAAAGTTAAAATGCTTGATTCAATTAGTTTCTTGCTTTAATTATTTGGGCATGATAGTTTAGGTCAATGTTCTGTATCCTCAAATCTTTGAGATTAACCATTGTTTGTCCTTCCTTCCTTCCTTCCTTCCTTCCTTCCTTCCTTCCTTCCTTCCTTCCTTCCTTCCTTCCTTCCTTCCTTCCTTCCTTTCTTTCTTCCTTTCTTTGTGGTATGCTGAGGAGTGAGCCCAGAGCCTTGTACATGCTATGCAAACATTCTACCACTAAGCTGTGTCTCCTGCTCCTATTTTAAATGAATTCAAAATGCATCTTAAAGAAGTGAAACATCTGGGGCTGAAGACATCATTCTGAGGTAAAGAGCAGTTGCTGCTCTTCCAGAGGAATCAGATTCTGTTTCTAAGACCCTATCAAGTGACTCATACCTACCTGTAACTCAAGTTACAGGGTATCCAACACCCTCTTCATGCCTCATGTGGCACTTGCATAAATGTGATAGACATCCATGTATCCAAGCACATACATAAATACATAAAAATAAATGTATGAATCATTTTTTAAATAATTGAAACTGCTGAATACAATGAATAAAGGAAGATGCCTATCTCACACTAAGTCCCCACATTTACATTTGCTTTCCTTGTAATGTAGTTCTATCAGTAAGAGGGACTTACTTACATTGTATGTGAAACCTGCATGCAGTGGTACTAGTCCTTTATCATCTTAAAAATTTTTATCATGTAATATTTAAGAAAATATATTTATGGCAAGGTTTTATGGAACAAGTTTAAAATAATCATAATACTAGTTTTACCAAAAGTTTTATATTTGCAAATAAAATATTTAAGAGAATATGGTTTACTACAGTTTGAAGTATATAATTATAATAATATGTTTACAAGAAATTGCTTTAACAAGCTAACTCATTCTCCTTTTCTTTCTTCCCCTAAAGAACAATAATTGGTTACTGAGATAAAGTAGAAGCATTGTAATACATCTGCAATTTTTTTCTGTGTAGCTTTAACAACTCTGATATGATAAAATGTAGAATCTGCTTTTAGGGGCATGCATTTGTGTGTGTGTGTGTGTGTGTGTGTGTGTGTGTGTGTGTGTGTGTGTGTTTCTACTACAAAAATGTGTCTTGTTAAAATGTTTACCTTTAATTATGTTTTGACTAATTTCTTGGAATTATAACTGGTTTGAAAATTCATTGAGAAAGAAAGAAAGAAAAGGAAGGAAGGAAGGAAGGAAGAAAGAGAGAGAGAGAGAGAGAGAGAGAGAGAGAGAGAGAGAGAGAGAGAGAAAGAAAGAAAGAAAGAAAGAAAGAAAGAAAGAAAGAAAGAAAGAAAGAAAGAAAGGTTGATATGGCCACAGAGATGGCATAGCATTTAAGAGTGTTTGCTGCTCTCATAGAAGACTGGTTACAAACTGTGTACCATCATGTTGAAGAAGTCTCATGAACCTTTAACTTCAACTGGATTCAACAGCCTCCATGGGTACCCTCACATATATACACATAAAGGACAATTAAAGAGTAAAAAAATAAGACAGGGAATTGAAAGAAAACAAGAAGGTAGGGCATTTTTTTCTCCCTGTGTGCTTTCTGTGAATCTCTAGAAAGACTATATCCATATTCTTTGTTTCTGCTGGCATCTGATTTCTGGTCTAAGAAAAGGGGGTATAGGGAACATGAGGCCCCACTCATCCTTGAGGGTCTATTGGCAGTTGCTGGAAGAAGAAGAAGAAGAAGAGACATTTCTTCAGTAGTGTAGTTACTGGTAAGTAACCTGTGAACCCAAAACCCAAGACTCAGTAAGCAATCTTAGTGAAACTGACTGAGTCACCAAATGTAAAAAACAGACAGATGGAAGGGGAACATACTGGAAAGAGAATGGGAATTAGTAGGAAAGGTGGTACATAGGAGAAGGTAATGGAGGGGTGAATATGATTAGGATGTATTATATACTTATACAAACATGACATATGAAGCCAATTATAATATATAATTAATATATGTTATTAAGACACAAATACAATGGGGAAAAAACAGAAACAAAAACAACAATCCCCAGGGGATGCGGAGCATGGCTGAGACTCCCCGCTGTTGCTCATTCACAGGATGTCTCATCAGCCAGTTTGGGTTTCTAATCTTTACATCATCCATGTAACAAATGCTTTTAATTAAATTTCATCCATGTAGAAAACAAATAAATACGTCCTTCAATATGACCATGTAGTAATTCAAGGCAAGATTTTGCTCAGTTGTTTATACCTCTTCCTGTCCCTAACTCTTGCCCAGGAATGCAGACACCTTCCCTGCACCCCATGTCTCCTGGTTTATATGTTCTTAACTTTTGCAAGGAAGAGAAGCACATTTTTTCCTAAAGAGTGAGCAGAAAATATTTTAAGAAAATACATGAATGATGCCTTATTGCCTAATCTTTGTTTACATTTTATTCCTCCAATCTCAGTCCCTTGTAATGCCTGTTTGGACCCTCTTTCCAGGTGTGCGAATTAAACACTGTGTCTCCTTTCTCCCCAAATTCTTACCCTGAATTCATTATTCTAACAATAGAGTAGGAAGCTTGAAATATCAGCCAGCCTTATCTGTCTCCTTCTAAACTTTATTGTTCTCTATTACTTAGAGAACTTAGCACAGAGTTTTTGGCATGAAAATCAAAATTTCCCAAGTAGGGCTTAAAATTGCCTTAGTGGTCTCGGCTTGGGCTTGTAGGCTCTTAGGGTAAATATTCCTTCACTCCTTCAGTTTCAAACACTACATACTAGAAAGTATTTCACTAAGCCTTTTCTCATCTTGCTCTCTTATTCATATTAAAATACCATCCATTTTTTTGTACACATGGAGTCATATGTATATATTGTAGTGTGTATAGCATGCATCTCTCTCTCTCTCTCTCTCTCTCTCTCTCTCTCTGTGTGTGTGTGTGTGGTGTGTGTGTGTGTGTGTGTGAAGTATATGCATGGGAGTTCCACAGTGACGAAATTTGCAAGTCAGAGGGCAACATCTGCTGTTGCCCTTTTCCAAAGATTTCAATTTGAGGCTCTGCTGTGCAGGGGATCATGACTACAGTGTATAGGATCTGAAGGACATGAGTGTTATCTGAATCATAGTGAAAGACCCTGGCCCTTCAGGCTACACCCCCAAGCCTCAGGAAAAGAGAAACTTCAAGCACCAGGAAATGAGAAACTAAAAATCTAGTTCCAAGGGCAACCTGACTCAGCCACTACTCAATCACCCCTGCCACAATGTAACAATGTAAAAAGATTTCTGTTAAGAGATGTGCTCAACTGTGACTGGAATAGTTGCAGGTGTTCCAGGAAGGACCACCGTGACCTGTGTGTAAACTCCACTCCCGCCCTGATACCCCCCCTTGAGGTTTCAGGAAGAATTTACCTGTTGACGTAACTGTACCCCCTCTGTGATCACTCTGTACCCAGACCATGATCTTGTGAAACAAAATTGTATGGGAATTGTAATCTTATGGCTTTTGTGGGTTTTTCCTTTAAAAGCCCCCATGGGGCTGCAGTAAGATGCGGCTCTTGCTCTTAGGAGCAGGGTTTGTCCTTCTATATAGAAGCTTTAATAATAAAACCCTCATGCTATTGCATCAACTGGACTGGAGTCTGGGTTCTTGGGGCACCCACTTGAGACCCCAAACTTTGAGGTCCAACAATAGCATTACTAAGGAAGCATTTCCTGGTAACCTAACTAATATGTAGGTCTTTGGGTAACATTGTAGAGGGCAATAAATTGAGAAAGAGGAATAAGAGATTCTGGTGAACAGAAGAAAAGGACACAGAGAAAAAAACAAACAGAAAGACAGAGTAAAAGTGATATAGACTATTAAGTGATGAAATGAATGTCCCCAATGAGTTCAAAGAAACACAATTTATTGCATTTCATTATGTAATTTTAGAAATATGCTTTCACGTAGTGAGTAGGAATTTCCCTGTAATTTTTTTATTTTTCAACACATAAAATCAAAGCACACAGATTTTTGAAAATGTTTGAGAACATCTTAATTATTTATTTCATGATTGTGTGTGTAATGTATGTTTGTATGTGTGTGTTGTGACTGTGGTTGCGTGAATTTCATTCACCGAGTACAACCAGTGGTGTTGGTCCTCATTTTCTACCTTGTTTGAAACAGTCCCTTGATGTGTGGTGCTGTGTGCCATACTTTCTGGCTCCTGATTTTGGAGATGTCTCTCGTGTCTGCCTCTTGTCTTGTAGGAGGAGCCATGGGATTACCAACATGGAGTGCCCTGGCCAGCCTTACTTGGTGCAGTATACTTCCCAGTGTCCTGTTACCTGGATTCTGGAGACCTGAATCAAATCCTTACACTAACAAGGCAAGTGCTTTCCCCACTGAGCCATCTCTGCCTTTAATTTATTTATTTTTGGATAACAATTTTTCTTATCATTTGGCCATGAACTGTATTATTGGTCAATGCTTCTGTAATCTAATACGTGTGAGCTCTTCCCACACAATTCATTGCTCAACTACTTAATAACTCACTGGAAATACCACAGTTTAATTCAAGTCCACCACTACCTTTCCAGCTTTGGCTCATGCTTCCCAGGGTTAAATTCTACAAGTCTGTCTCTCCACCAGACTGCCTACGGACATGCTACTGAGTGACTGACAATAAAGTTGGAAGTTTGCCTCGATTTTATCTCCTGTTTCAAAGCAATTTTCTAGGGAAAATCATGTATGGACAAAACTCCAGGAACACTTGAGTTACCTGAGGCTGTGGACCAAACAAGTGAAGCGACTCACAAGGCATGATAGGGCAGGGTAGGGTCTCATGTGAGGGTTCTGAGGTCTCTTCAGACCCCACCATCCATCCTTGGAGCACCTTGATGTGTTCACCAAACTCAAAGTTCTCCAACTTCAGTGTTTGGGGCTTTATATAAACTACATCTTTTAAGTACCGAGGAAGACGGACAAACATGAAAACTTCTCAGGACATGATAAAGAAAAGACGTCTTTCAACCTGGAATCCAGGTGAAGCTTCTCACCAGCAGAGAAGTGAGAATTCCAGAACAATTAACAACTGCTCAAGGCCTTTCTCCCTTCCCAGCTGCAGTGCTGTAGCACTCCAGGAATCTCACCAGAAACCCCATTAACAGTAAAACCTTATATTAACCCAAAGGGCTCCAGTTCAATCAAACCTTATCAGATTATAAGCCCAAAGCCACCTCTCTTATCTCATTTATTGGAGGACAGAGAAGAGTGAAAGGGTGTTTCTTAACAACCTTTAAAGATATTATGAGAGCTAACAAAATGGTATATGTGACTAATGCTAAGACACTTCATTGCTTCTCCATTAAGGAGTTTGTTCTCGTACTTGAGTATGTCATTTTCCATGTAGCTCTTCTTTCAGAAGCCCACATCCATACTGTTGGATGTTTCTCACTCTGTCCTGAGCAGTTCTTTTTCTTTAATGCTTGTGCCTAAGCCTATTTTAAAGTATCTTTAAGAAAATTCCAGGTCTTCTTTATTAATACAGCTCATCCTGAAATTCTTTTCTGTGTTGGTCTCAGTTTGTCCTGAGTAGATGCTGGTAAGAAGACAGGAGATATGGATTCCTAAGGCTGTTCAGGGTTCAGGGTGGCATTGCAAAGCTGTGTGTCTGTGCTCTCAACACTGATGCTGTCATTAAGTCATTGGCTGTAGGTGACTGAGTTCATCTCCATCTTACCTCTTTCTCTTCAGAGACTGGGTATGAGGCTAATAATACAAGGATTCTTTTCCTCTGGTTTTTCTGGCAACAAGCTTCTAAGAGGTTACTTAATTAGGACCAACTAAGGTGTGTGTGTGTGTGTGTGTGTGTGTGTGTGTGTGTGTGTGTGTTAAAGGAATTTATAATGAATAACATCTTGTTCCTCTCACCCTTATTATACAGGGAACTCAAAAGTATTACAAGCTAGGTACAAAAATCAAGCATGAATTTATCTTAATCATGATTCTTCACACAATGATGAACTAAGCAGGCAAATTTGCCTCTTCCAATTCACCTCATCATATAAATCCATTCCCAAATTCTCAGTTACAGCCAGTAAGATGGCACAGCAGGAACAACCTGCTGGAAAAAGGGAGCCAAATTCTGAAAGTTTTCATTCTATGATCTCCATATATGCCCTATAATATTCACACACTTACATGAGCATACACAAGCATAGACAGTAACTAAGTAAATAAACGAATGTAAAACATTCGACTCTCACTTGAGGCCAACTGTAGTTGGATTTTTCTTTGGGCTGCCAACCAACTCCCAAATACAGACACATAATTATTATTCATTATGAATGCACGTCTAAGGCTTCAGCTTCTCCCACTAGCTTTTATAACTTAAATGAACCAATTTCTATTAATCTCCATTCTCTAAGGCACCACCCATCCTGCTTCCTCCATGATTCCTCACATCTCTCTGGAAAGTCTTGATTCCTCCTCCTCCTTCCTCTTTCTGTCCAGAAGTCCTGCCTATACGTCCTGCCTAGCTATTGGTCATTAAATTCTTTATTAAACCAATCAGAAGGTGCCTTGGCAAAGGCACATCTTCACAGTGTACAAAAATATTAGTCTACAGCAACCAAGCATATGAGCAAAAGAAGATGTTTTCCCATAGTCATGCAGGGGTCAGGATCTGAGAGTCATGTCACAGCTCTCCTTCCATAAGTTAAAACATCAGTGACTGCCTGGCAGGTCACTCTCTCCTAGGAAGCACACAGCATCAAGTAGAAGGAAGGAAGGGGAAAAACTCTCTGCCATGCTCACAGATCTTCCTCTTGATAGATCACAGGTGTGTGTGTGTGGGGGGGGGCAGGGGAGTCATGTTTTGGGCACGCACACTGACTGATCTTTGTCCTGTTTTCCCTCTGTGAGTGAATTGCTTGTTATACTATGGAAGTCCACATCCTCAGTTAACAGATCAACAGCACTGGTATGCTCAACCTCTGATGAGCACTTGTTTCTGAGCTACTTCTTGCTTCTCACAAACTAGAAAAGCAAAACCACACAGGTTCCTTTAAGGTTTGCTCCTGTAAAATCCTTCCAAATTCAGCTTTTCTTCAACTAACTCCTGCATCAATGTACTTTTCATTTGCTTTAAAGACATCCAGACACATCAGAGATGTCAATGGGAAGGCACAGTTTTTTTTCCTCCAAAATCAGTGTTTTCTCCAAACAGAGGAGAACAAAAAGAATATTCTTACTTGTGTGAAATGCTAACAGATGTCGTGTGCCTGATGGGTTTTAAAGAAAACACTACTGTGATAACAAGCCAAGAAGAGAAACACTGGTTCTGTACTCATAGATACCTGTGTGCCTGCTTGGTCTTATTTCCTCTTTGAACTTCATTTTTTTTCTCTGGATAGATTATAATTGAAACATGCTCGATCATTTAGACAATTAGTAGACTTCTTGTTGTTGACTTGGACCCTGGCCCACACGATCAGCTCTGGATTCCACACTCTGTATCCCTAGCAACACACAAACTATTAGAAAGGTAAAATAGAAATACCATCCTTAGAAAATGAAGTGCCATGGGAAAGTCAGGAGGAAGCATCTCAATTGTGACTCCTTAAAGTTTTAATGTTTTATGGAAGGGAGAAACAATGGATGTAGCAATGCTCTGTGGTGGACTCTTTAAGAAAAGCCATTAACTTTTAATAAACACAAACATGGTTATTTTGTAGACTTATTTTAAAACTTTATTTATATTTACTCTCACATGACTTTAGTTAAAATAATGAGATCTGAGTTACATCTGAATGAAGACATGATTGATGTTCTGAACTCCCTAAAGATTAGGAGACCCTAAAGCCTACAATGGAAAATGGAGAAATGGGGGATGAAAATAGGAGAATGGGGCTCTTTGAATGAGACAGCACCATTCATGTGTCAGGTGAGTATAATCCAGGAGGTTACTGACAGTCAAGAGTTAAAAATCTACTTCTACTCAGTGATGTCTCAATGTTTTTCCTTATAAAACTGAGAATGAATTTTATAGATGATGGAAGGGTGTTTTAGAAGGAGGTTTATTATAGACAAAATCTTAAAGGAGGATATAATTGTGGTAATCAAACAAGCTGGTCTCCTGTGTGAGGAATCTTGGGTGTGTTGCAGCTGAGGATCTTTGTCTAGGATTAACAAGATTTGACCAGACTGAGAAGAAGTAGTCTAATCATTCCACCTGGTCGAATCACGGACCCCCATAGAACATGGAATCAGATCAAGGGCATGTGAATAGTAGTAGAAACACAGAAAATTTACTAAGTAAAAGGGAATTCCTGGGCCTAGATAGATGGCTCACCATACATATACATATAGACTTTCTCTCTCTCTCTCTGTCTCTCACATACACACACACACATACACACATAGATGCAGACATGCACATGCACACACACATGCACACATATACACATGAATACACTTATGTACACACACAAACATACAAAAATATATATGCCTATATATGTAATATACATACATATAACATGTATATAATACACATATATAAAACTTTTTTTAAGAAAAGAAGAGAGCATTTCCAAGAAAATAAGTGGCCAGAGAACTAGAAAGTAATGAATGCTCAAAACTCAATGGTAATGGATCATGAGAATTAGATGACCCAAAAGGAACATAGAATGACATCAAGATGCTGGGTGGGCAAGGGTATTATCTTTTTATTGGCCAGGATTCCAAGAAGTGGATCTGAATGCTAACATTGCTCCCTTTTTGATCATTATAAAATGGTGATTTATGATTTATGGATAGCAAGTGGAGGGAATGAGGGTGCTGAATTCTCAAGACTGTTTCCTGCTGACAATAGGCAAAGTGGGAGGGGGAAGTTGGCAATTGGGGTCACACACAGTGGGAGGTGTGAGTGAAGAAGCATTCCGTTATCTGTCATTGTGGGTATTTCAGTCATCTGTTCCTTGAGATAGCTGAGAACGCAGGTTGCTAGGAGAAAAAAATAGATTGTTATCATGGACAATCAGGGCTAGCCATGGGAAACGTGATGACTGCCAGAAAGAATAGAATGGAGATTACCCTGGTTATAAGAAGAGGCAAAGGTAAATGAGCCAGACAAAAGAGTAGACATGGCCTTGAGTCTGGAGTAGTGGTACCAGGAACTTGCGGGAATGGCACACCAATTCAGGAGTACAGGAGCCATCAAATATGCTATTTTTCTGGAGGTGGGAAATGTCTCTATTCATCCTATAAAAGTGCCAATGAATTAGGAGATAACAGAATTTTTATGAGTGGGCATGTGGGTGAAGTTAATCTGTCAGCATTCATCTGGCTGGCATCCTCAGTTGGTGGTTGGCATCCTCGGAGCTGGTGCAGGGGCTGGCATACATGGAGGACCCCCTGTGGATTGGCCTTTGCATGAGTCTGATAGGTGGGGTGGATCTGTGCAGGGACCTGTGAGTATCTGTAAAACAACTGAAAAAGATTTACATTTTGGTGTCATAGCAAAAGCTATGGCTTTGGGTTAAAAGTTATGAACATTTTTTAAGGCCTGGTTTTAGCCCAATGAAAAACATCTTTAAATCCGTAACCAGGGGAAATTTACTGGATGGAAGTGGTTGAATGAGTGAAAAAGGAGGAGGGAGGCTTCCCTACCCTCTCCAGTACTAGTCTGTTTCTAAAATCTGGGACTAGTAAAGTCCACAGAAATCTTGAAGTTGGAGGAGAGAGCTGTTAAAACTGGCAAATATCATCAGATCTGAGATGGGTAAGTAAGTGAACAGAAGTGAGACAGCTTCCCTATCTTCATATTAACAAACTTTGAAGATTTTTTTTTTTTATCTAATTCAGCAGGAGATACTGGGAGCAGTATTAGCCCTAAGAGAATGAGGCCAGCAAAACTTACATAGAAAACTTGAGAAGGCAGCTGAAGCAAAGACTGGTTATCAAATGGCAACAGAAATCTTAGAAGGATAAATTATACCTCAGTGATGACCAAGCAGCTTAAAAATCTTTTAAAAAATGACAGAGACCAGTCCATACCAAGTTAGCCTTACCCAGATATCCACATCATTGAAGGCAGGAGTGAGTATCAGAACAGCATCAATTTTTGGCTGCCAGGCCCATAAGGTGGGAGATTTTTTTCATGATAGAAGGACATAGGAAAGACTGATCTTACTTTGTCTAGGCAAAAGGGATGCAATCAATTCTCTGATATCCTGTTGCTTGTACACAGTCTGACCGGGTCCTGGTGGCAGATGTTTCATTGGGGTATCTTGCCCAGAGGTCAGCATTGCCATAGTCCAGGTGGAGACATCATGGTGCCTTGTAATCTTTTTGAGAGTCCTTGGGTCACTGCTAGGATCTGGGAGTCTCTGTCTGATATAATAACCTTTTTGATCAACACTTTAAATGCCACATTCTGCAGATCATTGAGCTTTTGAGGACTGTCTAATAGGTATGAGTGACATACTATCAACTTCTCTTCCCTAACAGTTTTCAATATGTTAGCAGCTTTCATAAGACTAGGACTTACTGTCTTCTGAGAAGTCAAAGAAAAGTAACTGAGGAAAGATACCAGAGTCAAATGGGAACAGGAAAAAGGTACTTGTGAGTTGGGATGTGGCTCAACTCTGGGAAAAGGACCCTCTTAGGGGACCAGTAACACCATCATATATATATATCTTGTTTATCAAATATCTTATTTATCCAGCATATGCCGTCATTTATTTAAATTCCCTAGAAGCTTCATGTTGAACACTTGGCAATAACACAGGTATAAATCTCTAAGTTAGCTTTTGTTAACCTGAACAGATAAGTTTCCTACCAATCTAAGATATTTGATGCTTGTTGTTCCTTTATGCTAGAAGGACTTACAATGAACAGAGAGCTCGTTAGGACTAAATGTATTTTTTAAACTTTGTAGACCTCAGTAACAGATGACTGTCAGTCATGTGGCTGTCTACATCACGATGAGGCCAGGGGAACAAAATTAAATGTTATTTAGACTTAATTTTGAGACCATATATGGATAAGCTTTTTCAGCAGGGTCATGGAGTTTCCAATGACCCCTGAGCAGTTGACATAAAACCAGCATTGCTCTCCTAAGAACTTGAATAGGTCCCCTTTTTGAGAAAATGATAACCAGGAGGCACCAATTGAACAAATTTTAGGTCAAGGCCCCTTCTATCCTGGAGAACTATTTCAGATAGAGAGGATGGCATTTTTTTTTCTAAATGTGGCTTACTTTGAGAGCATATATAAATTAAATTTGGATGTATAGTTTTCCCAATTAGTTACATCTTAACAAAATTAGCAAGGACAAGGAGGCTTATATTGTTAAGCCTGAGTAGACCCTGAGTAAGGAAAGACATTCTTTAAGCCATTGGCAGCAATATCTACATCTATTACTATTTTTAAGGCCTTGTAGTTTTATTTTATCTTTGAAAACAGCCAGATTGTAATCCTGAATAATTTATACAGAAATATTTATTTCTTAAGGTCATATAATACCTCTTTGGTTCTATATAAAGAAGGTCAAGTGTCTTATCTTATTGCAGAACCATTTTAGTTAACAAATCTATCAATTGACAATTTTGGGTCTAGTTTCCTGTTATTTCAATGGGCATTTGGTAGCTATTTTATCCCTTATGCCAAGGGGTTTACCTTTAACTTAGCCTTTTAGCCACTTTTAGGAGCAGGGGGCAGAGGATGGTGTATTCTCTTCTGTAACTGTTTCAAGCTGAAATGGACCATTGATGGTTAGATCCCAGGAAGGCTGAAAGGCTAGTCAGCAGTACGGAGGGAATTTAAGCAATTGGGCATTAACCAGAAGCATCTGATTTGATCCAGCTGGAAACAAGGAGCATTAATATTGGCTGGCTTTGTCCATATCAGCTTTCAGTAAGTCCATGGCTCAAAGGTTGAAGTTAGTAGCCAATGCCTGGATTTGTAAGTCATCCAAATGGAAGCCTGCTGAAACAGATGCAGACTAGAGACAAGACTTAAAATTTATGAACTTATTTCAAACTTTTAGTTCCATAGTCTTTGTGTCAATTTGGTGAAGTATTTAGCAGAAATAAGGAAAACATCTTCACTACCAAGACTGGAGTAGGACCTTTTAATCTTGGTAGGATGGATGTAGCAGATGCATTTCAGAAATGAAGATCTGTAACACATCACAATTCTGATTCTTGGATCTCCCAGTCAGCATCATTTCCTCGTAACCAAAAACAACAAGGGATGGATTCTTTATCACCAGTGGCCTCGCGTCCTCTTTTGTTCAGCCACATGTCTTTCTTCTTTCTCTCTCAAAAGATAATGGAATGTAACATGTAAAAAAGAATCTCCCATGAAGACAGCAAAGTCATTCCTCCAGCAGAGCCAAGCAAGTCCTTACCAGAATCTTAAAGTGCATCTCTGTTTCCCTATGAATACGAGGGTCCTAGAAAAGAATCCCTTAGCAAGTCAAGATGTATAATGTGATTACACATTAGGATAAGTTTGCCATAAAATCAGTGTCAACAGTGCAACACATAGACAGTGTAGTAACAATTGCTACAATGAACACAGATTGACCAATGGTCCAACAATGAGCTGCTGTGAACAGTGTGGCAAGCATATGCCCAAGAATACTGGACAAAAAGTCCTGACCACCAGTTAGCAAAAGAGCTTCTGCTGCAAGAACTGTCACCATGAATATAGAGATAATGGAAACAAAATAAAAAAAACACCATTTTTACACAACAGAAAACTGAATGTTAACGCAGAAAAAAATTAAAGAAAATCTAATAAAATAAATGTATGAACCTTAAGGTAAAGAATGTTTATATAGACCATATACACAGAGTTGTATATACACACAGGCAGAATTAAAGCTAGCATACATTCACACATATAGAGTTAATTCTCATGTATATACATAGAGCTATATTGAACAGGAACTGAGTAAATAAGAGGAAGGAGAAAACCAGTGTGTGTTGAGCAGGACAAAACCGGCCTCTTCATCTCTGATTCACGTGTTGTAGCAAACTGTAAAGCTGTCGGTAAACAAGAAAGCAAATTTGTTATAAGTGTAAGAGGGAGAATCAGAAATCAGACCTGGTATGGTTGGAAGGGGCCTTTCTTGCCACAGGTGAGTGAGATCATGGTGTGAAGTGGGCATCCCTGACGGACTGACTAAACACGCCATAGGCAACAGAGTTAGTGCAGGAGGTTTGAGAGTGAAAGTGAAAGACCATGTAGGGGCAGGGACTTGGGAAAGGCAATCCCCAACTACATCAAAGATCGTGATGAAGCCAAATGACCTGCCTGTCTTTGACCTCAGTCAAGATGGTGCCTGACTACGTGATTGCCCTTATCAAATACGGCTCTGTCGCCATATGACCTGTCTGTCATTGACGTTAGTCAAGATGGCATCTGACCATGTGATCATGTTTTTTTTCCCCAAGACATATGGAACACATAAACTCAAACATTCAAAAGTCAGTCAGAAACACATTCATGTAGCCACATTCATCACACATTTCCATCCATCCATACGAAATAAATATTTTTAACAGAACAGACAAAACTTTCTGGGAAATGTCAGATGACCAGCATAAAAATCCAGAGGTAGGAATGTACAGGACTGCAGGGGTAGACTGAGAGACAGCAAGGTAGGAGAAAGCCGGGAAGGAGAAGAAGATAAGGGAGGCATCAAGAGGCAGGGGTGGAGCTGCAGCTGAGGGCAGGAATCCCTGGGCAGGGCTAGGCTCCGTGCAGTCCGCCCTGGAGCCATGAGTGGTGGCCGCAATGGCCTTGGGTGGGAGGGGTGGAGGAAGGAAGGGACAGGAATGCATTGCCCAAGAATTTCCCGTGAGTGAGGCAGAGGGCACAAACTGCTGAGAGATTCATCAAACACAGAGCAGGGACCAAAGGATGCTGAGGTCTGAGGCAAACAAAGAGCAGGGCCCCGAGGGCAGCTAAGCCTGAGGGACACGTGGTTGCTTGGTACCAAGATTTACGAACAGGGCCAAGAGGTGAGAGACCATGATTGACACAAGACAAATTCTCCCTTGTGGGACATAGCCAGAAGCGGGACTAACTGATTATGACAGTATTGAAGGGTCCAGAGATCTCAGCATGGCTCAGGCTGCCTGGAGGCAGGAGAAAATGCCAGGAGGGCCTCTGCTGAGTCATGAAGCACCAATGTTAAAATGGCACATGGCAGTCACAGCGGGTGAGAGCCACAGGAAAGACACACCATACAGGTGGCAGCCAAGGAGGCATGGTGGAAAGTTACTCACACCATGCAGACACGGCATCCATGTGGAAAGTTTTATTGGAGGGACTGGAGAAGGGAAAGGAGGGAGGGAGAGAGAGAGAGAGAGAGAGAGAG
Organism: Peromyscus maniculatus bairdii; assembly: GCF_049852395.1. Classification (NCBI taxonomy): domain Eukaryota; kingdom Metazoa; phylum Chordata; class Mammalia; order Rodentia; family Cricetidae; genus Peromyscus; species Peromyscus maniculatus. The sequence goes on from NC_134862.1 coordinate 9,024,951, forward strand.
AGAGAGAGAGAGAGAGAGAGAGAGAGAGAGAGAGGAGAATAGGGAGAGAAGGAGGTGCACACTTCATGGGAATAAAGAGAGGGAGAGAGGAGAAGGAAGGAGAGAGAGCAAAGGGAGAGTTCTTCCTTAAAGGAATGTAGGATGGCATCAGGATACTGGGTGGGCCAGGGTATTACTGGCCAGGATTCCACGAAGTGGGTCTGAATGCTAACAGAGGCACATATGCAGCTTAGGGTGGGAACAGACAGAGACAGACAAAGAGAAGGGATCTGTTATGGGTGGAGCAGATGGATAGAACTCCAGAGTGCAAGAGAAGTTTATCAAGGAAACAGGGAGAGGGACAGAGCAAAGGTCATCTTGGAGCCCACATATGGGAGGCAGGTAGACAAACCATCAGAGAACATGGAGGGGAGAAGGGTGAAATGCCAGAGGCTCAGGGTCAGAGTGCCCAGATAAACGGGAGTCTGGAGGCACTGCAACCCTAACTAACAAAGCCTGGGTCGGGTGACACTGACACAGAGGGAAGGATGAGAGCACAGGACCCCAAAACGTGGATATACTGCAGCTAGACCATCTGTCCATATGGCAGCAGAAATTTTCAGTATCATGATGGATGTTAAAGTCAGGAGTTACCTCTAGTGGTCATCTGGAGTGATTATCAAGAACATACTGAAGCCAGGCCCGAGAGGACAAGAAAATTAGATGTTTTGGACATATGGTTTTGGAGAGGCCCATTTTGGATAAATTTTCTAGCAAACGGCCCAAGGGCATCTGAGGATCAAGCTTGTACCCACAGCCACCCATTACAAGCCTTTTTCCAGAGACTGACATGTACAGAATCATGTCCAGTGCTATAGTCTAAGGCTGAGAGCGCTGTGGGCACTGCCTGTGTGCAGAATGCCCCCTGCACAGAGGATCCATGGGACAAGGACTGCCCCTGCTCTGGAAACTGCCCATGGCTATCTGCCACTGGAGCAGCTTGGCAGGTACCCTGGTAATCTTTGACCCAGAAGGGGTCAAAGGCTTGGAAGAGGTCTTAGACCTCATATAGACTTTTTGTCTGTTTACCTGAGCCAAAAGTTGATCTGGTCTGGCAGAGGGTGGATTAAAAAGAAGAGTGGCTTCCCATGTGGTTAGGGAACCAGTGGGGAATGCTCAACTCTACCCAGGCTCAGCACCAAGATGATAGGTTTTTTGTTTCCCCACAGTAGATTTCTCTGTCCATGCAGTAAGCCAGATCAAGCCAAATTTAAAAGAGGGTCAGCTACTCTCAGGTAACTCTCCAGTCCCCCCAGAGGTGAGATGGGGGAGGAGGAAGAAAAACTCACATGGCCAGTCTAGAAATGGAAGCTTACATATACTGTAGGCACAGTCTTGAGCTTCAGAGACGGAGCCTGGACTTGTGGCAGTCCTTCTGACAGGGGCAGGGTTTAGAATGGGCAGAAGTGGGGCTGCCAGTCAGTAAACTGTCAGTGTGGGCTTCTGATAACAACTTAATCCAGGCCCTTTTCTCCAGCTCCTGCCAGTGTCTCATGAGCATTAGTCTGCATTGTATTTCCTCTATACTCATCAAAATTGTACTTGGACTGCTTTCTTATATCCATTTCTAAATTCCTTCATTACTGAAATTTAGAACCTATAGGGGATCTCAGTTTCCTGCTAAGATTTCAAGTGTCCTTGAAATGCTTTTATTTCTCATTTTATTTATGAAGCTTTCCACATTGGAACATGGAATATGGGGTGATATACATTTTCATTTTCAGACCATTGTCATTTATTTTTACTCAAAAGTAAACCCTCTCTTAGTTCCTTTGAGGTGAAAGCGTCCTCCCTTTCCTTTTTCAGCATCTGTGTCTGTCTCTACCTGCCCATGGCCCCATTACCTACATCCCTGCGTCAGGCCTTTTTCACAATCTACCTTATATGCAGTCTTTTGTATTTTCTGTCATTTAGAAGGTCATGTTGCATGTGTTCTCTGCTTGTAACACACCTGACTGTTCAAATATTGCATTTCAGATTGCATGCTGAATGTACCAGGAAGGAGTTGGAGGGAAATGCTTGCAGTAAATGCATCCCAAAAGGCTTAGCTGGTGAATCCTCTGCTGATTGCAAATGAGCTTAGTGTGCCATTGAAAGGAAAATAACATGATGCCCCTGACAAGGATGGCAGCCTTAATGCCCTGTAATTCTCTCTCCTTTCTGAAGCTGGAAAAATCCTCAGATTCATTTGAATCAGAAAAACCTCATTATGAGGACAAAGCAACTCTTCTAAAGAGCTTCCTACATTTAGGCCTCTATCCTTAAGCTGTTCAATCTTACTTTTTTAAACACTTCAGTTTTAATCAAAAGAGAGTGATTTTACAACCTTCCTCTGTACATCACCAGCCAAGGAAAGGGCCTTGACTTATTAATCCTTTTTACATTTTTAAAGACTTATTTTTATATTTAATAATGCACATAGGTATGGGGGCAGAACAGTATTTGCACATGGGGGAAGTGCCTGCCAAATTCAAAAGAGGGCATCAGATCTTATAGACCTGGAGCTATAGGCAGCTGTGAGCCACCCAAACCTAACTCAAGTAAGAGCTGTGTGCACTTTTAATTGCTGAGTGATCTCCACAGTTCATTAAAAAAAGGAACAAAATGTATAATAAAAACAACATCAAAAACAAAAGAGAAACAACAGCAAAAACCTGATACTAGTTGGTTGCCCAGTAAGATGCTGTCAGATAAACAAAATTATTTCTCTACATGGCATTTCTTTGAATTTCTGTATTATCAGAACTGCACCTATCGTTCACTAACATGAATGATAGTTTTGACAAATGAGAGCACACTGGATTGTTTTTCAGTGCTAAGTTTCCTAGACTGTAAATGAGTGATGCTCTGACTTCAATATGAGAAAAGATTGATTAGTTTTGAATGACAGGCTCAGTCCAGGAATATAACTGCACTTTTAGTTACTATAGCAGGAGCAGTTGGGCAAATATGTTGCCTTGGTTTTTCACATTCCTATAATTTCTGAGTTGCAATCAATACATTTGTTTTTTTTAGATAGATCTACTCTGTCCTTTTCTGTCTCTCTGTCTCTCTTTCTGCCTCTGTCTCTCTGTCTCTCTCTTTGTGTGTGTTTGTGTGCATAGGGGATTATCTTAGCAATTGATCTGTTGTTGAGGGTTCATTCACATTGTCACACAGTGCTAAGTATGTTTTGAAATTGACTTGGTTATATGTCTCTATCTTGTAATAAAACTCTCGAGAGCCTGCTTCCATGTTGGAACATGGAACCTGGGATGATAAAGCCCAATGTTTCCCAGGTAATGGTCATTCCAATTTGGAGCCAGAATGAACTATCTCTTATTCCTTTTGTGGTAAGAGCTGTGTTTGCATAGACAAGATTACATTCAATTTTCTTCATTACATCCCTGTCTTTGCTCTGGTACTATCACTTTATTCATGTATTTTTTTAAACTATTTTTTACTGATTCCTTGGGAATTTCACATCATGCACCCCAATACAACTCATTTCTCAGTCCCTCTGTATCTGTCCTTCACGTTTATAGCATCACCCCCCCAGACAAAAACATAAAAGGAAATAATAAAAATAAATTAAAAATAAAAATACAAAAAAGAATATTAATTAACAAACATTAAAAAACAAAACCAACACCAAAAATTAAACAACCACAACAAACCACTTCACTCCTCTGGAGGACCCTGGCCCCCGTTTTGGGTAGCTGTTGCCTTGCTTGCTGACCTTGACCTTGATGTCCTCCCTATGCTAACTCTCTGCCAGTTTCCACCCTCCTGAATGCGTAAGGGAAGTTCCTTGTTTGTGTATCCTGCATATTGGGCATTAACAGCTTAGATGCAAGATTGTAAAACATCAGTAGTGAACTTCTGCCCTCCGGGGTTCTCCCATTGTGCTGTAAGCCTGTATTTAAGGTTTCCTCCCTCTTTCAATAAATGGCATTTGGCATTCTGCTGAAGCGAATGATGCGGTCTCTCTTGTTTCTGTTTTTTGATGCATAACCCCTCACTCGGACATGGTGAACGGGTGGTGGTAGCACAGGTGTTACCGCTACACTCCTCCATCTTTCCTGCCTCTCCATTGTCTCTTCACTCATCTTAGTGGCATTGGGAGATGCTGTATATCATGAAGTATACCCCTTTTCTCAGTTTCACCTAAAAATGTTCATTGTGTAATATGTTGTTCATCAGGTTCAATACCTCTGGCTTCTAGTACACAATCAATACTGGATCTGCCTGGAAATTCCTCTCAGATATCCTGCTGTTATCCCGAGTCAGGGAGATCCTGTGGCTATAGTTCCTCAGGTCGAGTCCCTTCATGTTCTCCAGCAGGTCAAAGATGAGGTAGATGTTGGTGAGTGCCAACTCAGAGCTCTAGATGTGTGACTGAGTGCTGGCCAAGCAGGTCAGTCTGGGCCTTTGAACACACCCCTTCAGGTGAGGGGCAGAGTCAGCTCTCCCAGTCCCCAGGGCACAGGGTGGGCTCAGCTCTCTGGTGTGAGGACATGGCTCTCCCCCAGGTCAGTGAAGGGTGAGGCAAGCTTGGCATGGTCTCCTTCAACAGAAGGTTTGCATGGGCTCCTGTGCTAATAGAGACAACAAACATCAACACAGACCCCAGCTGCATCAGAAACATAGACACAGACATGGACAGCAGCAACAGCATGGGCCTAGATGTCACCATGGCTCCAGGTGGCAGTACAGGGCACCCCATCTGTATGGTCCTTGCACTAACTAGCATGACCCTCACCAACATGGCCACATGTAGTAACACAGATCACAGGAATCCTCATGGCCTTTGGTGGCAACTGGAGACATGTACATCACTGACCTTGGCTGAAGCAGGGACACAGACTCAGACATGGTCCCTGGCAGCAGCCCAGGTCCAGATATCACCATGACCCTTGGTGAAAAGTAGCCTTCCACGTCAGCCTGTTTCTCATTGCATTGGCCTCTCCAGATCTCCACAGGATACAAAACATTCTTCCTCTATCTCTTTCCCATACCTGACCATATATTTGCTCAACATCATAGTGCCTAACAGGTGCCAGGCAGATAGTTGTTTCTTTTACTGGCTCAGGGCAGGAAACCCCAGGCAGGCATGTGGGTGTCCGTCTCTTCTTCCCTCCCTCACTTCCTCCCTCACTTCCTCCCTCCCTCCCTCCCTCTCTCCCTCCCTCCCTCCCTCCCTCCCTCCCTCCCTCCCTCCCTTCCTTTCTTCTCTTCTTTTTTATAGAAAAATTACACATAATATGTTCTAATCACACCTTTTCCCTCCCCTAACTCCTCCCAGATCATCCCCAACTCCCCACATACCCAACTGCATGCTCTTTCTTTTTCTTTCTCTTTAGAAAGCAGCAAAAATAAACAAATGAAAAATCCAAATCAACCAAACAACAACAAAACAAGAAACATACTCTTTCTTTTCTCTCTCTCACCCACATATCCCCCCCCACATATATCATAATCATCATCATCAACAACAACAAAAAGCCCACAGTAATCAAAATATACAAGCAAAAAAAAGTATAGACAAATATCTTTGAATTTTTTTGTGTTGACCATCTACTCCTGGGCATGGAGCCCTATCTTGATGTGGTTAATACATCTAGTGAGACTCCATTTGTGAAAACTAATTTTTCATGGCAATTGGATGCCAATTGCAGATGGTTCCTTGGTTAGGGGGTGTGACCCTCAGTCCATTTCTTTTTCTTAGTGCCAGGACTCGGTCTGTTTTTAACCTGTGGCAGCTCTGTGCACCCTAGTACAGTCTTAGAAACTAGTACCCTGGAGTCATCCATCTCCTCTGACTCTTACAAGTTCTCTGCCTTCTTCTGTATAGCTCTTTGAGCCCTGAGGGGAGAGTTTGATGAAGACATTCCATTTGGAACATATTATTGCAAAGTCTCACACACTCTGCACATTGCCCAGATGTGGCTCTCTGTGTTAATTTACATCTTAAAAAGAGGAAGCTTCTCTGATGATACCTGAGCAAGACACTGATGTATGTGTATAGGGAGAAGTCATTTTTCTTGCTATAGCAGGACAATAGTGCTTAGGTTCTTTTAGTTTTTGAGTAGTCTCATAATCTATCCAGTCTCAGGTTTTTTTCATCTTAGCAGTGTCATGTCCATCTCAGGTCATGGGCTATAAATCTGGACAAAGAGTCCTTGGTTCCTTCTACAAAATCTGTGTCATTATTGTACAATCTTGCAGTCAGGTCAACATAGTAGACTGCAAGGTTTGTGGCCAGATTCCTAATTATCTTGCTCCTCTATTAGTGAGCAAAGTACCTTCTAGTATCATGAATTCTAGTTGGTTGGGGGTAAAGGCCCTAGTTAGGCTCCAGTTTTACTTTTCACATTCAATGAAATGTTGTGTCATCTTCAACAATGTGGCCTTGCTAAAATTTGTGAAGAGAAACCAATGGCTTTAGTAACATTCTGAGATGTTTGGGTGTTTCCTTGGTATCAAATGTTCATGTATTTACAAAGCTCTTTTTTGGTTTCCCTTTAGGATAAAGTTTGTTCTTCCTTATCCTGGCTCTCTATCGTGGGCTTATACACAGATAGCTTCTAGTATACCATATTACTGGGAAATCCTCAATAAGTCCTCTTTGACACTAAGATTAATGCCAAAAAAGAGTTCATTTTTTGATTCATTAGTAAATGTAATTTCTATGTCTTTATATGTAATACGATAGAAACCAAATGCACGTGTTAATCTCTACTCTTTGTTACTAATTAACTCTTTTATCTTGAGGTATCGACCTCTCTCAATATTGTTCAAGAGATACTTACAAAATACTGATTATAACACCCAATGCAAAGATACTTACAAAATACTGATTATAACACCCAATGATTATAAACACCTTACCAAGTGTCAATTAAAGTGCTATGATCTGATCTCAATAGTTATTAATTATTTTAAAGTCTTGTATATTTTAATTGGAAACAACTCTAAGTGACTCATCCACAAAGTCATCTATTTACTTCTAGAGTATTGAATTCAGTAGGACAAGTACATTTTGTGTCTCAGCTTTCAAGCACAGAAAAGCTTTTAAAGTATTATTCTCTACTCTCTATCCCATGTCTTTCCTCTAGTAATCTTTGCCATTAACTATAATCAATTTAGCATTCTACATTAATTTGTTATGGGGAAATTAATGTGACTGAACACAGATTCTGAAAATAGTGTACAACTACTGACTGTCCTGAAATTAGACACAAATAAATGATTGTCCAAAGCCAAACTCCAATATTTTGTGGGATATCCTAGACTTAAGGGGAGGAAAAAATCAGAGTCATCAAACACAGGGGATTCTGATATTCATGGACTGCTTAGTAAGGCATTGTTCTAACCCTTCCTAAGGGTCCAGCTGCTGTGCTGTTTTTAAACAGGCTTGGAAACACTGTTGTACCACTGAATGGTCTACAAGTAGCAGCTCCCTCTGGCAAATCAATCTCTAATGTTCTAGATATTTATAATGAAGCTAATTATTTGACAGTCATTAAAGGTGGAAAAGTCACTCAGGTTACTGGGTGTTACAGTGTTCAGAAATCTGGGTAAGAAAGATTTGTCTAGAGGAGCAAGAAATAATCAATTATTTATATCCACTTTGACCCAAAAAGGAATGGAGTATCTGCAATATACATTTTGATCAATAAAAGTATGAGAACATCAGATCTAGAGAAGTCTTCACATGGAGAATTAGGGACGGGATGGGCATCTCCTCTGTGAGCTGATATTTAAGCACAAAGCACTATGCTTCTCATGATGTGCTAATGAGGAAAAGTCTACCTGCTGACACCCCACTCTCACCCCATGAGGAAGCCATACTCTACAGAACCTTGCAATTTACTAGTGTCTGAGATATTTTCAACTGATTGTCACCAAGAAAAATGTATCAAGTCTAGTGGAGAAGAGTAGAGTAGACATGGTCAAAATAGATATTAAAGTTTACACTAAAAAATGTATTTTGAGGTTTACAAACCCAAAGTTATTCACTTTTAATTTTGTATTGTTTATAATTTAAGACAATAGTGATCACAATAATGAACTGAGTAGGTTAGAGTGAAAGTATAGTGTTTTTAGAACCAGTCTTTTCAAGAATAATTCAGTGTATAAAAACATTTGCTTATACAAGTCTGACTTCTATTTTTGAAAACCACATAAAAAAGCCATATGTGATAGCAGCTATGCATCTACAAGCCCAGAACTCCTATGACAAGATGGTAGATAGAGACAGGAAATTACAGTCATTTAAAAAGATTTTTCATGTGTCTCCTTTCTTTCCTCCCTCCAACAAGTCCCAGATACCCTCCATAAAATTCCTCCCATGTTCCCCATATTCTCTATTTAATGGTCCCCTTTTCTTTATTATTGTACATATTTATGAATGAATATGTATGCATGTACAAATACAAATATGAAGACATTCCATTTAGGACAGAGTGTTTCAAATCTTGCACTATCTTGCGTATTGTCTAGTTGTGAATCTCTGTGTCATTCCCCACCCACTGCAAGAGGAAGCTTCTCTGATTATGCATACACAACCTGGTAAGCTCATTTATGTTGGTAATGTGTATTTAAGGTCAAGTACTCTGTTTGGACAGGCAATGAAGTAGCCCATTCCTGCGAGAGGTTATGCCTCCTTCTCTCAGGGAGTCATTAGTTGCCTATAGTTCATTGTCTAGTAGTGGAAACCCATGAAATTTTCACATGAACATGTCCATTGATATTACCATTATTCCAGTCTTGTTTGTACAGAAATTTCTAAACAGGATGCTTTCATGGGTGATTCTCTGGTATTCTGGATCTCATATCTCTTTATCCTCCTCTTCTACAATATTCCCAGAGCTACAGGTGCAGATGTATCTGGTGAGTTTGGGGTCCCATGATCTGTTGATCTCTGCAGTGTGTCCAGATGTAGTTTTCTGTATTAGTCTCCATTAGTAGGATGCGTTTGTTATCTCAGGATTCCTGCAGAGAGATGTGATATGGAGACAGGAGAATTGACTAGAAACTCATGAACCTGCAAGCTTACAATATGCAGGATGGCCACAGAAACCCAGATACCATCCTCCACATGGTGGAAGGTGAGATACTAACTCCATCATGTTGTCCTCTGACCTCCACATACACACTGTTGCACAGGTAGGAAGACAGGCAGACACAGACACACAGACACATTTATGTATAAGTACATACATGTGCAGGCGCATGTGCTCGTGCATGTGCGTGCGCACGCGCGCACGCGCACACACACACTTAAAATGTACTAGGTCTTCCAATAGTATTTTCCTGTATTTGTATATTACCCAGAATCTTCTATGTTTCTATCTATCTATCTATCTATCTATCTATCTATCTATCTATCTATCTATCTATCTATCTATCTATCTATCATCTATCTATCTATCTATTTATCTATTTATTTGGAGCTGAGGACTGAACCCAGGGCCTTGTGCTTGCTAGGCAAGCGCTCTACCAATGAGCTAAATCCCCCAACCCCTGTAATCTTTTTAAAAGTTGTTTTTATACACACACACACATACAAACATGTGTGTTTGTGGGTGTGTGTGTGTACAATGAGCTTCATGTAATGCTAGTCTATGGTGTTATTATGTCAGTGCTGGGGATCTGAACTCAAGTCCTCACTGTCACCAGACAAGTGCATTATGATGTGAGTCTTTTCCTTAGCCAACTTCTATTTTTTCTTAAACATTACGTTCTAAAACTGTTTTATCCTTTTGTAAACAAAGATACAAATGTGTAATGTTGGCCAGTGGGAATAGCATATTACATTCAAAGTGTTTATGTCACCAAATATTCAATTAAAGGCAATTGTATAAAAATGATTTTTTTTCTTATACAGAAGATAGGACATATAGGGAACAAAAGAGTGAATATCAGGGAAAATGTATTTTTTTAATTTGGAAATAGATCTAATAGCCAATTTTATTAGGGTTTTTTAGCTTTCTTCCATAAGAGCATAAAGATGAAATAAAAGAATTTTATTCCTAGTTTTAGGGATATTAAACACCATTTGCTATAAATCACAGGGCATTAGTGACTAATGTTCAGTAATATCTTCCCCCGTGTCATATTTGGAGCAGAACTGATTTAAGTGAAGGTAAAATCATGAAGGATGTACAGTAATTACTGAACTTATTAGAAAAATAATTCAGTAGTCAGAGAATTATTTAGAACATTATTTCAAATTCTTTCCAGTCTCTTACATCCTGGGAGCAGAAGTGTGGAATCATTAGTACGTTCTCTATAAAGTTGATTAATTTTGATGGACAGGGCTAATTTTATGGTTACAAATTTAGTGGTGCCTCAAGTATTCTGTTTCAGTTGGGGATCTTGTCTGCATTGAATCTTCTTTTCCTCTACGAGTGAAGTTCCAAATTCCTTAGCTTCATCGTCATTTATCACTGAGCCACTTCCCTACACTGTCTGTCCTCACTTACTGCTTCTCATTCCCAATTCATGCCTAATCTTAATCATTTCTTCTGTCCAAATTGTCCTCTGCTTTCAATCATATTTCCTGAGCTCATGAAGAGATTTAATTCAATAATTTTATACAGTTCTGTATAAATAACCTTTCTCCACACATCCTCATTTACCGATGAAGGGCAGTAAGAAGTCACAGGTTGGAGAATTAAGAGAAACACAGTGGGTATTTTCAGCAGCAGTGATTGGGGTGGACTAGGTATGGAACATGTTTCTTTCTGAGGTGATGTGAACAAATATCTAATAACCATTGATCAAGCACGAGTGAAAAATTATTTTATCAAGTGTATCTTAGAGAAACAGCGAGTTTACTGAGATTATTTACCTCAGTGGTTCTCAACCTTCCTAATGATCTGATCCTTTAGCTTAGTTCCTCATGATTTGGTGACCCCCAACCATTAAATTATTTTCATTGTAACTTCATAACTGTAATTTGTTACTGTTTGAATCATAGTGAAAATATCTAATATACATGATCTCTGACATGCAACACAAAGGGTCATGACCCACAGGTTGAGAACTGCTGACTTACAGGAATGTGGAGAGTAGTTCTGTACAGAGTCATGGAAAACTTAAAGACATGACGGAAAAGTAATTCTATAAAAATGACTTTTCATTCTTATATGGAAGACAGGAAATATAGCAAATGAAAGACTTGCTATTAGAGAAACTGTATTTTAAAATTTGGAAATAGCTCTAACAAAGGCATTGCTGAAAAGCCCTCCCCATCCACATGGGTGATTAGTAATGTAACCTGCATCCCTAGAGCTCCCTGAACAACTTCTAAGCCACCTAAGGGAGGCAGGTCCTCTCCTTTGTAGTCCTTACTATTTATGTAACTTTGCAGAAAGCAACTATTGGTTTCAGGAGCTTTCTGGTTTTGCCCCCAAGAAAGGAGTGCTGTGGTTTGGAGCAAGTGCTTACTCAGTAACTGTCCGAGATTCGCACTGGGAAGTGTGTAGGACATCCACACAGGTAGCAGTGCTGCCCAGCCAGCAGAAATGAACAGGATTCAGTGGGAAGAAAACAAATACTCTTCAATTTCTGGACACTTCATCCTGAAATTCTTTAAGGACAGACTGCAGGGCTTGTATCCCACTTTCCGAGAAGAAAGGGAAAGGCAGATGAGAGTCTGTGATCTAAGAGTAAGCCGATCTATAAGGCATAATCAAAAGGTTAGTAAAAAGTGTAGTAGGGATCCCTTCTGAATTTGGAAAAACAACACTAATATCTAATAGAAACTCAAAAGTAAAAATAATGACACAAGTAAACTCAAAGGACACACACTGTATATTACACATAAAATAAAGTTGCCAGCTATGGTTATGGCACAATTGGTAAGAGTGCTTGCCTGGCATGGACAAGACCTTGGCTTTGACCCTTAGTACCATATAAACCAGGAGTAATGGTGATGCCTGTTATCCCAGTTCTCGAGATAGAAGCAGAAGCAGGAAGATTAGGAGTTCAAGATCACCCTTAGCTAGAAGGTGAGTTGGAAGTCAGCTTGGGTTATATTAACTGCATTTCAAGGAGAAAAAGAAAAAGAAAAGTTATGACTTAGAAAGAATTGAATATGTTATGACGACTGACTTTAGAAGAGAAAGGAAGGGATGTGACTAATTTTCTCCACTAAAGCATTATTAATACAGTCCTCTACACTTAACCACACATTGTACAAACTGGTAGAGAGCATTTTGCAAACACTAAAGTGCACTTTTGGGGAGGAGGGGTACAACAGAAATAAGTCCTCCCAAAGGACCAGAAGTTAAGTGTTAAGTATCCCAAAAGCCAAGCCGAGCACAGACAAGGAAAGAGAAGCCACTGAACATTCAGGACCTGTGTGTTTCAAAGCCCATTTCAGTTAATCCTCTTCAAGCCTGAAGAAAGCCAAGATGCTCATTTCTCTAAGACTAATGTAGGGATTTCTTTAATGGCTTGACAGAATGCATAAATGGATTAGCAGCCTGGAGTCTTGTACATTTTTAATATTTTAGAAACTTAGTACCTTAGACGAAATGGCCAAAGTTCTTGAAAACCACAGCTTAAAAAATTGACTCAGATGAGAGACCCAGCCTTCCCTCTATTTCATATACAGATAACACAACCTTTCTTTTCTTTTACTATATTACAAAATCAATCTCTTTGTTGGATAAAGACTTTACCTAAGTTGTTATTAGTGTATTAGTAAGCATTTATTAGTGTATAATTATCTATACATAATACTGTGCTTCATTAGGACATGATACTTTCATGTGTGTATGTAATGTATAATGATCATATTTTTCCTGATTATCATTTTTTTTGTCCTCCTAACCCCATTCTTCCCCTAGTCTACCTCAGTCTTTCTGTCTTTCAGGTCTGTTTGCTTGTTGTTGTTGTTGTAGTTCTTTGTTTGTTTCATTTTGTTTTGTGTTTTGTTCTTGTTTTTGTTTTCCTTTTTATTGGGTTTCATTAGTGTGTTCATAGGCAAGTGTGGGAATGTTTACAAGAGATTATCCACCTTACCATGGACTATAACACTGAAGAAAATTTTTTCTTCCTCTTGATCAACTGTTATCTGTACATAATTCCTTAGGAAGGGGCAGATATCATGTCTGAGTCAGTTTTATATGTAGTACTCTGGATGGACTTTGTCTATTTCATCTAAGTTACTGACCTATTAGAAACATACATGTATATAATGATATTCTGAGATCTACTTAATATACTATCTTATCTCTTACACATACACATTTCAGAGAATGTCTTTATTACATGTTTGTTATCACCTGAATGTATTCCCAAAAAATTTATGTCCTAAATCTTAAATGCTAATGAGACAGGGGAAAAAGATGGAGATTTGGGGATGTGGGGAATGAGGATATCCTATCTTCCATAAATGAAAAATAAATTATATTATTTTAAAATTACTCACTGTCAGGTACTTTGTTATAGTAGTATAAGTGGATAAAAATGTCTTTACTGCCACTTACTGGTGTCTTTGAATTTAAAATCATTTTCTAGGACTTGAGAATTTAGCTCAATGATTGACCTATTGCCTAATAAGCCACAAGGCCCTAGAGATAGCAGCATGGCTCAAAAAGAGAAAATATTAATAAATATTTCTGGGAAATATAATTATTTCCTAGCAAAAACTTGAGTAAGTACACGTACAAAAAATCTTTTTGTATTAAGTAGATTCTCATCACACATTACAATAAATTACATTCCTTGATAGAATAAGAATCACACCAGCTTCCAAGTCTTTGTTTACTTTGTGCATGATAAAATATTCTTCCCAAAAGCAAATTAAAGGAGGAAGGGTTTTATTTGGCTTATACTTTTAGGTTATGGCCCATCATTGAGGGGAATCAGTACAGGAACTCAGTACGAAACTTATAGGAACACCATGTGGTAGCTTACTTTCAGGTTCATGCTTAGTAGCTTTCTTATACATCCAAGACCGCTTTATCAGTGATGGTGTTGCACACAGTGAACTGGACCCTCCCACATCAGTTAACAATTAAAACAATCCCCCACAGACATACCCACAGAAGGTCAATCTGATCTGGGTAATCCCCTAATCGACTCTCCATTGTTGGACCATCGGTCAATCTGTGTTCATTGTAGCAATTATATACTAAACTATATAAACTTGGCAGTTAGAGATTATTAGGAAATATGTGATCTCGGGGTCCTCAGGAATTAAATATCACTCAAATTCCACAAAAATTCTAATTATTAAGGATAAACATACATCCCATCATGTCAAGTATAAATGTGCTCAGTCAATTTTACTTGATCATAAGATTCATAGGATGCCCATTTTCTGGTCTGATTGTTTCAGTCTATGGGATATATCAGAAACATGAACAAGGTTCAAGGAGTTTATAGAAAACTGTAATTCAGAGAGACTGCTAGGACTGCAGATGTCCAGGAAGGAATTAAGATGTTCTAAGGAGACATTTTTGTCCTCTCTTTTGCCTTTGGAGTATTGAAATGTATTCCAGACACTGGAATTTCCCTGGGAGTCTAATGCTAGAGATGTAATGGGCTGAAACCTTGTGTTTGGAATTAGCCAAGGAGAAAGTTGTGTCTTAGAAAATGATTTCCAAAATTATTTTCTTCTCAGATGGCCTAACAGGAGATACTGGATCCCAGGCAATGATGATGCTCAGGACCAGTCATTTGACCAGGACAGTAGCTATTTCCACTTCTTAATTTAAACCCAAGCCTTGACATCTCTCTGAAGTTTGTACTTGAAGAATTTACTTGTCGTCTTTGATCTTCCTAATGTGGTCAAATCTTCTACTTTTCACTGATACTTGTTTAATAGGCTTATTGAGATATGTGTCTGAACCTGGCTTGTTAGGGAGTTACTGTGGCTCAGGATCTGACTCTAATAACTCTCGTCATAAGATGGGATGAAACACGGACTTAGTTCTACACAAACAAGAGGCAACAGTGGAGAAGATAAAGAAAATGAAATTCATTGGAAGCAGCAAAGGATTTTTTCGAAATGGAGTGGCTGATGAGGTCCTAGTCAGGATCTGTTATAGACGTGAGTAGAGAGTAGTTGCAGATTAAATTCTCTTATTTGTATTTTCTCTCAGTATGTGAACAGATAAGGACACCAGAGATTTAAATTTCCCAGTAGAAATGACTACAAAAAACTTAGAAAAGGTTTTGTATGGAAAGCTGAAATAATGACAAGAAAACAGACAAGATTGTAATTTGACCCAAATGTGCATAATTGAAGATCCCAGAAATATTATGGTTTCCTTTTGCTAGATTACACTACTTGGTCAAGACTGAGGAAATGGTGTAGATGCCACCAAAATGGAATACATGTTCCTAGCCATTGAGTTCTACATACAGATTCATACAGCTTGTGAGTAGAGCACAGACGGAGGTAGTGTGTCAAAAGCTTAGATAGACCTATGTACAAAGCCAATGCACTGTGACTCTCCTTTAGGCATTCATAATTTCATTCATCTTTTTTTGTTTGTTTTTTTGTTTTTTGTTTTTGTTTTTTCGAGACAGGGTTTCTCTGTGTAGCTTTGCGCCTTTCCTGGCACTCACTTGGTAGCCCAGGCTGGCCTCGAACTCACAGAGATCCGCCTGCCTCCGCCTCCCGAGTGCTGGGATTAAAGGCGTGCGCCACCAACGCCCGGCATAAAATATGTATTTATTTCTTTATTTTTTTATTTTTATTTTTTTGTTTTTCAAGACAGGGTTTCTCTGTGTGGCTTTGTGCTTTTCCTGGATCTCGCTCTGTAGACCAGGCTGGCCTCGAACTCTCAGAGATCCGCCTGGCTCTCCCTCCCGAGTGCTGGGATTAAAGGCATGCACTACCACCGCCCTCATTCATCTTTTTAAATAAAGGGTCCTCAGAGTTGTAAGTTGTGGGAAGGTAAATGGACATAGATGACCTTTCCTTCATTCCATACCCTTCATGTTTGTGTCTAATATATTTTAAAAGTCCTGAGTATTTCCAGTATAGTTAGCATGTCAAATACATGCAAAATATTGAGGGAAAGAATTAGATGAGAATTTGTGGTATATATTTTGATGATGTGCAAGCAATCTTTGTTCAAGACACACAGGGTTTGTTTAATGAATATCTCAAATTTATGAATGAACAACATTATAACATGAGAGACATTTTCTCCAATGCTTGTGCTTTCTGACTCCACGTATGTAACATCATGAACCAGTGTCAGCTGCAGTCATTCCTTTTCTCTGCTACAGGTGCCAATTGCTCATGACTTCAATAGAGATGTCTACCACAGGCTCACATGTTTTAACATTTGGTCCCTAGGTGGCCATGCCATGTGGGAAGACTGTGAAAGCTTGGGGAGTGAATTTCTAGGGGCACTCCCTGAGACTCTGGAACATCAGCCTGCTCTGTTCATATTCTGCTTCCTGACTGGGGATGCAATGTGACCAGCCAGTTCCCATTTATTGTCATGCCATGCCTTTCTGCCTCGAAGTATGAATGCAAATAAACCATTCTTCTCTTAAGCTGCTTCTTGTCAGGTACTTTGTTACAGCAATAAGAAGAGCAGCTAGAACAACATTGCTCCAGACCTTTCTTACCAAATTTCTTTGGTTACCTTATTCCCGTTGTTGCTTAGTGCTAAGTGCTAAGTGCTGTTACTACCTGTGATAGATTGGGTAAGAAGAATTCCACCATGGTTCCATGGCTTGAAAACATGGTTCCCAGTTGGTGGGGGTGTTTGTAGTGGTTTAGGTGGTATAGTCTTGCTGGAGGAAGTGTGTCACTGTGGACAGGCTTTGAAATTATAAAGCCTCACTCTAATTGCAGTTATCAATCTCTGCTTTATGCTGTCTTTTGACAATGTGAGCTCTTATATTTCTACTACTGCTGCCATGCTGATCTTATAACAACTCTCCATGATGGGTTATTATTATTCTGGATTCTTAAGCCCTAGTTAACTATTTCTTCTATAAATTGCCTTGCTCATATCACAGCAACAGAAAAGCAGCTAATACACTTGTCTTCTAGAATTGTCATAGTCAATCGTACCATGAATATAGTACTTAAAAACTGACTTTTGCAGTAGTACTGAACAATTAGGAATGTCCATTCCTAAGATGTATTGATACTCTCCACCTCTACCGCATTCTTGAAACCACAATGAAGTGATTAACCTTGTATATCCTGGAGAATATAGTCAGAAGGTGAGTTATTATTCACAATATAATGAACAAATTTTGGCATGACTCTCCTTTCGAATCTTTTGGCTAACATTTGAGTTGTGCCCAGGTATCTCTGGCAGTTCTACTTCAATGACCTAAATAACTGTTTTACTGTTTACTAAAGAGTGACTATAACCATAGAAAGTTCTTAGGACCTGTCCTATTTGCTTTCCATTACTGTGATAAACATCATAACCACAAGAAACCTGGAGAAGAAAGGTTTTACTTTATCTTATACTTCTTTGTGACAATCTATCATTGTGGGAAGCCAAGGCAGGAACTCAAGTAGGAACTTGGAGGCAGGAACTAAAGCAGAGGACATGGAAGAATGGTGCTGATTGATTTGCTTCTAGACCTTACTACATCAATCAATAATTGAAAAACATGCTTCCACAGATTTGTCTAAGAGCCAGTCTGATGGGGACATTTTTTAACTATGGTTCCCTCCTCCCAGATGATCATAGTTTATGGTACATTAATGAATATGACCAAGATCCACATGTCCTTCTCAGACTTCATTCTGATCCTCAGTAAATGCTTTAATGAACACTTCCTAACTGGTTCTGGCAACCCACCCCACTGAATTATTAAAAGACTTCAAATTCTTCTCTCTATAATGGTGGTGAATATGAGCTTTCAACTTGACAAAATTTAAAATCATCTCTTAGATAAGCTTCAGGGTATATTTGTAAGGGAGTTCCTAGATAAAGTTAACCAAGATAAGAAGAACCACTCTAAATGTGGGCAGTGCCATTCCATAGCCTGGATTCACAGAATAAACAAAAATTAGAAGGCAAGCTCACCAGCACCATTCATATCTCTGTTTCCTGACTGTGGGTACAATGTGACCAGCAGCCTATTTATTTCTCTTGCCAACTGTGGTGATGTATTGTGTCCCCCAAAATTCTGTGTCTCTCAATAAAATAAAACTTGCCTGCAGATCAGAGGAAAAAGCCAGCCACTATATGGAAGTTAGGCAATGATAGCACATGCCTTTAATCCTATCATTTGGCAGTAAGGGGCCTGTCTGGATCCTTGTGAGTTCAAGGCCACACTGGGAACAGAGCCTTAAATTCCAACACTAGTTAACCATGAATGTCTGGAGGGCTTTATAGACAGGCAGGAAGTGACAGAGCTGGACAGGAAGAGGAAGTGATGTAGCTGGTCTGAAAGAGCAAATGAGAGAACAGAACAGAAAGGCAATAGGTGTGGGTAGACACACCTTTGTCCTTGGAAGCTGCAGAGTTGGTGAGGCGAGGTTAGCCGTGGCTTTCCCTATTTCCCTGATCTCTCAGGTTTTCACCCCAAAACTGGCTCTGTGTTTTTTATTTAATAAGATCATTTAGAAATTTTTCTACAGCCATCGTTTCTCCACCATGATAGATGATACTCTCAAACTGTGAGCCAACAATCACAGCACAAAGAAACTTGCTCAACCATGTTCACAGCAGAGCTATTCATAATACCCAGAACCTAGAAACAACCAAGATGCCCCTCAACCAAAGAATGGAAAAAAAAATTGGTACTTTTACACAATGGAACTCAGCCATAAACAGCAATGACATCATGAAATTCCCAGGACTCAAAGCATGGGGAAGAGCTCAGTCCTGGTTTTATTTGATGTGTCATGCTTTTTTGTCTCCTATTGGAGGCCTGCCCCTTTCTGAATGGAGAAGGGGAAAGAGTGGATGGGAAAGGTAGATGAGAGGTGGGAGGAGGGAATGAGTGGAGAGGAGGGAAGAGAAACTGTGGTCTGTATGTAAAATAAATGAAAAATGTAATTAAAAAAATCAAAAAATACTATGAGCCAAAAGAAATCCTTTCTTCCTTAAATTCCTTTCATCAAGTCATTTTTGCAGCACCAGAAAATTTGAGTAACATAATCTCCAATTTCTTGCCACTATGTAATAGCATGGATTCAGGTCCTTTGGCCTGTAAGTTCTCTTGGAACAGTTCTTATCCTTGAGCATTTGGGAGAGTGGAGGCAAAATTTGGGTATTGTTCTGGAAGTAATGATGGATCCCTAGAGTTAGTCACACAGGGACCAAGTTGGGTCCCTGCATCTTTTGTGAGGTATCCACCAGAGCAGACCATTTGGATAAAAGTTCAAGCCAAGAGAAAGTCTTTCCTGGCTGGTAACTACAATGGGTGTTTGGGACCCAACTATAGTCCTGTTCCTTCTTCAGGGTGAATTTTTAAGTATGAAAATACATCCTGGACCGACACACCTCAGCTAGTAAAAACAGTTAGCAAGAAGCAGGACTGTAGAAGCCAAAAAGCAAGGTTAGGACATTTAGGGACATTCCCAGAATTATGGGTTTGATGAATTAGAAATATTGTTTTCATTTTGGCAGGTGGTCCTGCCTACATGCTGGCTTTATGGCTTTATGGCTGTGGGGATGAGCCATCTCTCTACATAGAATTCATCATGGACATGAATCATGGCAAATGCATAATGACTATCCATATATAGTGATGGCTTTGGCCTTCCCCTAGTGAAGTGTCTAGGTTGATGCTAGAATCTCAGCCCCTTGTGCTGAAGTCCCTTGGCTCAGAGACTCGGTCCATACCATCATGCCAAGGAGACGTCTGTGGCTCCAGTGTACCTGCTTTCATCTTGAACAGAACTGCTCCCAGCAGTCCTGATCATCTGCAAATAGTGTGTAGGTGTGTCACACCAGTCCATCTGTCTGGCAGACAGAAACCTTTTCTATGGGGCCTTCACAGGGGCCTGGGCACCTTTGGGAGCCTGAGCTGGAGCTGAGGCCTCTGCCTTGGTTTGAGCCTTGGGCTTTGGTTGGCAGAGCCTACGACCCCTGGCCATGTAGCTTCTAATCTGCTTCCCGAGCGTGGGGTGAGCGATGAAAGCGAGACAGCTGAACTTTTTTGAAGAAAATGAAAAGGGAAGTGCTGTAGATATCTGTATGCTGTGAATGTGTTGCTATGATTGATTGATAAATAAAATGCTGATTAGATAGTAGCCAGGCAGGAAGTATAGGTGGGATAAAGAAAGAGGAGAATTCTGGGAAGTGCAAGGCTGAGTCAGGAGATGCCAGCCCACCATCCAGGGAGCAGCATGTAACAGGCACACTGGTAAAGCCACAGAACATATGGCAACATATAGATTAACAGAAATGGGCTGAGTTTAAGTGTAAGAGCTAGTCAGTGGTAGGCGTAAGCTAATGGCTGAGCAGTTTTAAATAATACTAGCCTGTGTCTGTTTATTTGAGTCTGAGTGGCCGCAGGCGCAGGCGGGACTGGAGATAACTCCAGCTACAGATGGGACCCATACTATGCAAGGGGAAAGAAAACCAAGAACAGCAATGAAAGTTATACTGGAATGCTAACTTAGCAAACCAACCTCAGTTTGAAATAATTAATCAAGAAATGCTGCATAGAGGACAGAGACAGAAAGAGTAGGATGGGAGAAAAGAGTATATAGGATGACCGATTCAAATTATACTTACACACTTATGTCATAATAGAAACAATTGTGTATATTTTTTCAGATTAAAATTGTGTGTGTGTGTGTGTGTGTGTGTGTGTGTGTGTGTGTGTGTGTTAAGCAGAAGAAAACATCAGATCCCCTGGTGCTGGAGTTACAGGTGGTTGTGAGCCACCTGGCATAGTAGTAGAAACCAATATCTGGACTTCTGCAAGAACAGTTTGAGCTCCAAGTAGGCAATCTCTCCAGACCCCTATTCTGCATGTTTAATATGTGCTAAAAACATTAAAAATAAATGCCTCATTGAGTTTACATTATTGAAGTTAGACCCAGTGGTATCTGGGGCATGAAATTCTCAGTAGAAAAAGTAGTTACAGGAATTTAGGCATTTCTGAGCAACAGAAAGGGGAAGAATATGGTTGTAGAAGGATTAAATAGAGAAAATTGACTTAGTAGATGTATTTGGTGAAGGAGAAGGTCAAGAGGGGCTGATAAAGTCTGAGTTGGCTTACAGAGTAAAAAAAAATGGTGGTTTAAATTTTAAGGTGAGACTGAAGAGATGGCCCAGTGGATAAAGAGGTTGTAGCACAAGTTAAAGGCCCCAAGTTTAGATTTCCAGCACCCACATACATGCATGTATCTGCAACCACAGCACTGGAGTGAGGAAGGAGTGAATACAAAGTGATTCCTGGAATTCCAAGGCTAGCTAGTCTCAGCCACTCACATACTGAGCTCCAGCTTCCATGAAAGACCTCACCCCAGACAATGAGATGGCTCAGCAGGTGAGAGTGCTCTGTGCTCCAGCCTGGTAATGTGAGTTTACCCCTGGAATTTACACGACAGATGAGAGCAAACCTCCTCAGTTCTTCTCTGGACTCCACAAACACACTATGGCACACGCATGTGCACACACACAAACAAGGAGATAAATGTAGTTAATATACTTTCATAGGTAAGCACACCCAAACATAGGCAAACACCACACAAGCATACACACACATACACACACACACACACACACACACGTACACACAAACACACACACACGTACACACACATGTACACACACACACACACACACACACACACACACACACACGACACATGACACACGACACAGAAGAGGAGGAGGAGAATTTTGCAAGGACCAAGAAAAGTGATCCAGATGGTTGCATGCTTGCCTAGCACGCGCAAAGTTCTAGTTCACTACGAACACCCTATAAAACCTGACATAATGACACATGCCATTATCTCAACATTCAGAAGAATGGATGAATGAGAATCAGAAGTTCAAGATCAACCCTGACTGCATTAGGTAATATCAAGGCCACCTTGCACTACATGAGAACCTATCTGAAAAACAACAAGCAAACAAACAAACATACAAAAACAGTTGTTGTTATATCAAGTTCAAAATGTTTGTCAGGGAATACATTTTGGGTTGTTCAGAGAAAAGCCTGAGACAGAAATATGAACTTAGGAGAAAGTGGAATTTATGCCATAAGAAGGAATACTATCAAAAAAGAAAGAAATAAAGTATGGGCTGAACCCTGGAGGATGGAAACATTGAGGTTGAATAGGAAAAGGAAACATCAGGAAAATGAGATGGACTTGAAAGTGCAGTAATTTGAAATTAGCCCTCCAGAGAAGCTCAACCAATGGAGCAGGGAATATATGTTGAACACATACCATTAGAGGTCAGTGTGCTCAGAGCTCTGGGGATACAAGGATGGGGAACTATTCTTTCTTTTTAGAGATGTATAGCCAAATTTGGAAATGGATGGACAGAGAGACATGCATACACACATAAAGAGGAACTTTAAGTGAGGAAAATATGTCCACATTTTAGCAGCATGTACAGTAAATTTAAAGAATGTCAGTGCTGTATTCTGATTATCTCAAATTCACACACTGTCTTTTAACATGAATCTATATTACATCTCTACTTAGTTATTATGAGGTGTGTGTGTGAGAGAGAAAGAGAGAGAGAGAGAGAGAGAGAGAGAGAGAGAGAGAGAGAGAGAGAGAGAGAGAGAGAGAGAGAGAGTAGGGAAATGCCATAATTTGTGTACGGAGGTCAGAGGACAACTTGAAGACTTGGTTCTCCCCTATAATATAGATCCTGAGGATTGAGCTCAGGTCATCAGTTTTGGTGACCCATTAAGCATCATACTGGCCTCACATATTACATTTTAATGGCCAATATGAAGGCACTCCAATATGACCTATTGAAGAGAGGATTAAGTTATTATGGAAAAACTATCTTGAAAGGACTAATGTCTGGATGATGGAGGCTGAAGGTAGCAACATAATGTCTCACGCTTTTCTGTCCTTTCTGTCCTGTCAGGACCCAGCATCTATCTGTTTCTAAGATTCCGTGTTCAAGGCACAGAGAATGAACTCTCACCAGATGATGAGTTAGGCCGTTCCTTGATTGTGTACTTCCCAGCCTCTATGAATGAATATTGTGGTTTGAATGTGAATCATCCTCCACAGGTTCCTATGTTTAAACATTTAGTCCTTACCATGTGGTGCTATTTGGCCATGTTGCAGAATCTTTAGGAGTGTGGAGCCTGGAGGTTTTCTATAGAGCTCTACTTCCTGCTCACTATTTCCTGACTGAAGACTGATACAGGCTGTCTTCCTCTTCTACCACCATTCTCTTCCCTCCGTCTTCCATATCTTTCCCTCTGTGATGGACTTATCCCTTCAAACTTTGAGCCAGACCAAACCCTTCTATTGCTGGAGATTTCCTGTCCCACAGCCACTCTCAAATAAACACACTGATCCTTAATATTAATTATACATGCTCATCTAATAGCCCAGGTTTATTACTAACTCTTATGTTTTAAGTCAATTCATATTATTTAAGCTCTGCCACATGGGGGTACCTTTATTAACATGGCACATTCATCTCCTGCTCCCTCTGTGTCTGGCTTATGACTCCTCACTCCACCCTTTCTTATCCCATCATTCTCAATTTGGCTTTCCAGCCTAACTTTATCCTGTTCACCTTTTGGCTAGTCAGCTTTTTTATTAAGCCGATTCTAGCAACATATATTTGCACAGTGTAAAGGAATATTCCACAGCACCCTTCCTTAAATTGTTTATGGATGACACTGTGCACATGTGGAGGACAGTTGAAAACATAATTAATTAATGTTAAAGTGCTGTGATTTAGAGGAGATATGTTCTTCAGAGGTTCAAGGGCTTGGTCCCCAGAATGGCAGTATTAAGGTGGCAGAGGTGTATCTCTACAATTAGAATAGGAAGATCTGACTGACCATATGGCTTGATTGACAAAAGGGCCTGTCACTGATGTTGAGGACTGAAGTGACATCCCAGGACCCACATGGAGAAGCAGAAAGGAATGAATTTCTGCAAGTTGTCTCTGGCCTCTATGAGTCTGCAGTAGACACACACACACACACACACACACACACACACACACACACACACACACAGAAAGAAAAGAAAGAAAGAAAGAAAGAAAGAAAGAAAGAAAGAAAGAAAGAAAGAAAGAAAAGAAGAAAGAAAGAAAGAAAGAAAGAAAGGAAGGAAGGAAGGAAGGAAGGAAGGAAGAAAGAAAGAAAGAAAGAAAGAAAGAAAGAAAGAAAGAAAGAAAGAAAGAAAGAAAGAAAGAAAGAAAGAAGAAAAAGAGAGAAACAAATAAAGTGAGACAGAGACAAAGAGACAGAGTCAGACTAAAATCAGGAGGCTCCATCACCATGAATGAATTAATACCACCTCAGTAGAGTTAGTCAGGTTTGAAGGAACTACTTGTTTTCTACTTAAAGTGTGTGTGTGTGTGTGTGCGTATGTGTGTGTGTGTATGTGTGTGCGTGTGTGTGTGTGTGTGTGTGTGTGTGTGTGTGTGTGTGTGTGTGTATGTGAAGGGAATCCTGAGATGTAAAAGATGGCTCAGTTGAAGTCCTTACCTTGCTAGCATTAGATGGTGCTGTGTGATATTTTGATCGCATTCTGACTATGACGTTTGCTTTGAGTCAGAGAGCAGAGCTAGCTACTAGCTGACCAAAATTAACCATAGTGGTTTTGGGGGACAGGAAGTAGTAGGTCAGGGCTTAGAGAGGGTCTCAACCATTTTGAATGGAAAAATGGACTGATAGGTCACTGCTCACTTCCTCTCGGTTTCTCTGTTTATTTAGGTTCTTACCTTGATATATGACTCCCATTTATCAATAAAGAATAATTAGATAAACACATCATCTGGTGTCCAACTCAGGCACTTGCTCTGGCTTTGAAGCCACTGGAGCCACCACTGCTGGATGGATTTCCCTCCCTTGCACGGAGCTCTCTGAGAGGTCTGGTATTTTCCTGCTGCAGCCTCCCTACAACAGCCTCCAGATGCCACCCATTCCCAGACCCAAATGCCACAAGATCTCAACTCCACTAGCACCTGGGCTCCAAACACACCGAAGTTAGTGCCTCACCTCCGGCCAGCTCTGTGGTCAGGCAGGCCCAATTCCTCACTTCCTGTCAAATGTGCTTCTTTTGCACATTCCTGTGTTCACTCTTCAGATGACTGGTTCCTTCTTCCTGTGGATCGTGGGCTTCTCCTCGACCCCCCTCCACAGGCTGCTGGCACACAAGGTCAGCCACCTCAATACCTGCTCAGGCTTCTATTGTTGCTGCGAACACCATGTACTCTTGGCTCACAGCTCTGTGCAAGCAGCTGTAGCAGCCTTCAGCCAGGTTGTGCAGCACCTGTGTTCTCTGCCCAACCCTGCTCTGTGGTGACAATCAACCTCACATTTCACTGTCATCATCAGCAAATCTGGGAGATAACTGGGATTTTTTAAAATTTATTCTATATGTCTTTCACATCATGTATCTTGACCCCATTCACTTCCCTATCCCTTTGAATCCACCCTCTGCCACTGTATCCACTCAAATAAAACAAAATTTAAGAGGAAAAAAAGGAAAAAAATGATAAAGAGAAAAAATTAATAGTCTCATCATGGAAGCTGCAGTGTGACACAGTGAGTCACATTGTAAACACCTTTGTCCATATTTCTTTACTTGCAAATGTTCATTGCAAAGAGCCATTGAGGTCTGGTTGAGACCTCTAGCTTATATTACACTATCAATGCTGGTTCCTTACTAGGATTCTTCCAGGATATCTTGTTGTTGTCCTGTGTTGTGGAGATCCTGCAGCTTTGGGCCTGTGTGTCAGGTTCCTTCATATGCATTAGCAGGTCATAGATGGGGTGGATGCTGGATGTTGGGGTGGGCCAAGTTTAACCCTGGGACTGCACAGCTGTAGGGTTTGTCTGACAGATGGGAAGTGAGAATAGATGTTTCTAATGTTTTCACCTTCAGGGCTGGCTCACCAACACCTGTGCTAATAGGATTGGCTCTCCAACTGTTATAAAAGAAGGGCCAGATCTCCCACCTGTCCCAGGCATTGATGGGAGGGCAGGGCAACTCTTCCTCATCCATACCAGCACAAGACAGATGGGTAATGGGGACAGCTATCTCATGATCACAATTTCAAGCCTGGCTCACCCACATCTCCACTAATAGGGTTGGTTGGCTCTGCTGTGCTACCCTGGTGAGGTGCAGAGCCTGCTCTTCTGAGTGTTGTAGCTGGTTGGGTCAGGGACAGCTCTCTCACTCTTATGACCACAGGGACAGCTTTCTCACCTGTCCCAGGTGCTCATACAAGGGGGTGGGGGCTCTCTCCACCACCCATGGTAACACAAGACAGATGGATAATGGGGACAGCTCTCTCATGCTCACAATTTTGGGGCTAGCTCACAAACACCTTCACTAACAGACTATTGTGATGCCCTGGTGAGGGGCAGGGCCTTCTTTGTTGAATAAAACTGGGAATATTAAATGGGGAATTAGTTTTAAAAAGTTTTTTCTCATATTTAAAATAGGAAACAATATTACAAAGAAGGGAGTTAGTTTTCTGTATGGTTCCACAATGAATAATTTGAAATGGAATAATTAAATGGAGGGATAATTAAATTAGCTGAGAGATCTTTCCATTTTCTGTTATCTTCTTCAAAGATTAAGTTATTATCATACAGGTCCTTCACTTGTTTGGTTAGAGTTACCCTAAGACATTTTATGTTATTTATGGCAATTATAAAGGGTGTTGTTTCTCCAATTTCTTTCTCAGCCCATTTATCATTTATATACAGAAGGTCTATGATTTGTTTGAGTTAATCTTGTATCCCACTACATTACTGAAAATATTTATCAGCTGTAAGAGTTCCACGGTAGATTTTTGGGGGTAACTTATGTAAACTATTATATCAACTGCAAATAGCAAAAGTTTGACTTCTTCCTTACAAATTTGTATCCCCTTGATATCTTTTTGTTGTCTTATTGCTCTAGATAGAACATTGAGTATGATATTGAATAAATATGAAGAGAGTGGGCAACATTGTCTTGTTCCTGATTTTAGTGGAATCGTTTTGAGTTTCTCTCCATTTAATTTGATGTTGGCTGTCAGCTTGTTGTAAATTGCCTTTATTATGTTTAGATATGTTCCTTGTATTCTTGATCTCTCTAGAACCTTTATCATGAAGGAGTGTTGGATTTTGGCAAAGGCTTTTTCAGCATCTGATGAAATGAACATGTGTTTTTTTTCTTTAAGTTTGTTTATATGGTATATTACCTTGACAGATTTTCATACATTGAACCATCCTTGCATCTCTGGGATGAAGCCTACTTGGTCATGGTGGATAATTTCTTTGATGTGTTCTTGGATTTGATTTGCCAGTATTTTATTGAGTATTTTTGCATCAATGTTCATGAGGGAGGTTGGTTTGTAATTCCCCTTGTTGCATTTTTGTGTGGTTTGGTTATCAGGGTAACTGTAGCCTCATAAAAAGAGTTTGGCAGTGTTCCTTCTGTTTCTATTGTGTGGAGCAGTTTGAAGAGTATTGGTATTAGTTCTTCCTTGAAATTCTGGTAGAATTCTTGCTGAAACCATCTGGTCCTGGGAATTTTTGTTGTTGTTGTTGTTAGGAAACTTTTCATGAATATTTCTAATTTCTTGTGAGTTATAGCTCTATCTAAATTGTTTAACTGGTTTTGATTTAATTTGGGTATGTGGTACCTATCCAGAAAATTGTCCATTTCTATTAGATTTTCCAGTTCTGTGGAGTAGAGGTTTTTGAAGTATATCCTGATGTCTGGATTTCCTGGTTGTCTGTTGTTATATCACTATTTTCATTTCTGATTTTGTTAATTTGGATGTTCTTTCTCTGCCTTTTGGTTAGTTTGGATAAAAGTTTGTCTATCTTATTGGTTTTCTTAACAAACCAACTCTTTGTTTCATTGATTCTTTGTATTGTTCTCTTTCTTTCTATTTTATTGATTTTAGCCCTCAATTTGATTATTTTCTGGCATCTATTACTCCTGGGAGGGTTTGCTTCTTTTTAATCTAGAGCTTTCAGGTGTGTTGTTAAGTTACTAGTGGGAAATTTCTCCAACTTCTTTATGTGGGTATTTAGTGCTATGAATTTTTCTCTTAGTACTGTTTTCATAGTGTCCCATAAGTTTGGGTATGTAGGAAATTCATTTTCATTGAATTCTAAGAAGACTTTAATTTTGTTCTTTATTTCTTCCTTGACCCATTGATGATTCAGTTGAGCATTATTCAGTTTCCATGAGTTTGTAGGCTTTCTGTGATTTATGTTGGCATTGAATTCTAAGTTTAAACTATGGTGGTCTGATAAAATACAGGAGCTTATTCCAATTTTTTTTGTATCTGTTGGAATTTGCTTTGTGACCTAGTATGCGGTCAGTTTTAGAGAAGGTTCCATGGCATGTTGAGAAGACAGAATATTATTTTTTGTTAGGATGGAATGTTCTGTAGATAACTATTAAGTCCATTTGAATCATATCATCTGTTAGATCCCTTATTTCTCTTTTATGTTTCTGTTTGGCAGACCTGTCCATTTGTGAGTGCGGTGCTGAAGTCTCCACTATTAGTGTGTGGGGTTTGATAGGTGATTTAAGCTTTAGTAATGTTTCTTTTACATATGTGGATGCCCTTGCATTTGGGCCATAAATGTTCAGAGTTGAGACTTCATTTTGATGAAGGTAGTTGTTTAATTGTGGTAAACCAAGTCATCTATAATGTGATTGTACACAATGCATTTCTAGGAACAATATTTTTTCAAGAGATAATCCAAACAGAAGGCCCCAGCCTTCTGGATTATGCAGAAATTGTGGCAAAGGTCAGCACTAGACTAATGAATGTAGATCAACATGGGGCAGGCAAGGTAATCCTTTGCCATTGGGGAATGCATTAAGGGGCCTCTCACAGGCTCCCATGTCAAATTTAATCAATCATTCCCTGTCAGCATTGGGAAAACTCCTCCACAGAGCAATTAAAAGACTTAATACCTGTTGTGGAAAAACTATACTGCACTGGGTGACAGAAAAGTTTTACTTTTTAGGAGAAACATGAACCAAATATTTTGGCAAATTTCTATAGATGATCAAAGACCAAAGTTAAAAATACAAATAAATGCCATTTAAATTGAGGGTTTGGTAGACACAGGAGCAGATATAACATTAATGGCACCCAAACCTTGGCATCCAAATTGGCTATTTCAAGAGGTAAATATTCAGCTTCTAAGGATTGGAACTTTATCTCAGGTAAAACAAAGCACAAGAAGGATTGAATGTATAGAATCAGAAGAACATAGTGGAAAATTAAAGCCATATGTGGTGAACATAGCAATAGATTAATGGGGCATGATTTGTTATAGTAGTGGAATACTCACATTAATATTGCTCCAATCTCAGAAATAAAACATAAATTGGAGACTACTAACAGATCTCAGTGCTATTAATAAGGTGCTTCAGCCAATGAGCTCTTTACAGCCTTGGATTCCCTTGCCTATTCTCTTATTTAAAATATGGTCTATTAAAATGATTGATTTAAAAAACTGCTTTTTTTTTTACTATACCTTTACAAGAACAGGAGAGAACAATTATGAATTCTTAATAATTTCCAAATATTGCTAGGACATATTAACTGACTATGTCCCACACTTATATTGACTACTCAAGAACTACATAATTCATTGCAAATATTACAAGGTGATAAGGACTTAAATAGTCAAGAAAATTTTCAGCTGAGGCTAAGGGAGAATTGGCTTTGGTAGAAAAGAAGTTACTGGATGCACACGTGGATCATTTGGATCCATAGCTTGAATGTATTCTGGTTATTTTACCTTCTATACATTCTTCTACAGGAATTATAATGAAGAGAAAGGATACTATCTTAAAATGGATATTTTTACCATACAGCTGGAGTAAAACATTAAAGACTTATGTAGAATAGGTTTCTGGATTGATGGTGCCATTTACTAATGATGAAATTTTCTCATTATGGACAAAAAATGAACATTGTCAAAAAGCTTGCAGAGAATTTTTGGGAGAGATTAGCAACAAATATCCCAAAAGCAAGAGACTTCAGTTTATAAAGAGAACTGTTTGGATTATTCTCACATTGTATGGATAACACCAATTTCTGGAGCCCCTACATTCTATACTGATGCAAACAAATCAGGAAAGGCAGGTATAAGTCAGGAAATTTAAGTAAAGTGGCCCAAATCCTTTATGATTCTGTTCAAAAGTCAGAGTTATATGTTATTCTCATGATATTATTAAATTTTCTGGAAACTCTTAATACAGTTCATGGTTCTCAATATGCAGAAAGAGTTGTTTTAGGTTTTGAATCTGCTGAACTTATTCCAGGTGATTCAGAATCAACTTTGTTATTTATTTGATTACAAGAAATGATGAGAAATAGAAATCATTCCTTGTATATAATACATATCAGATCATATATGGGTTTACCAGATCCTCTAGCTCAAGGGAATAATGAAATTAATAAACTCTTAGTAGTAAATGTGCTAGGAGCCTCAGAATTTCATAAAAAACACCATGTAAATAGCAAGGGTTTGAAAAAATATTTTTCTATCACTTGGTAACAAGCCAAGGAAATAATAAGGAAATGTCCTACTTGTTCTTTATATTATCAAACTCTACTACCTACAGTAACTAACCCAAAGGGTACTCAACAAATGAAATCTGGCAAATGGATGTATTTCATTTTGCAGAGTTTGAGAAATTAAAATATGTACACCATACCATAGATACATATTTAGGACTTTAATGAGCAACTGCTCTGAGTTCTGAAAAGGCTGATCTATAATTACATGTGTATGAGAAGTTAGGGCCATCATGGGAATACTTGTACAAATTAAGATTGACAATGCTCCAGCATATGTCTCTAGTAAAATGGAACATTTTTTGCATATTACAACATAAAGCATATTATAGGTATACCACAAAACCTACAAGGCAAGTAGTTAAAAAATCTAATCTCGCCTCAAAAGATATGCTTAATAAACAGAAAGGGATAATAAAGACCCCCAGAAATTGATTGCACAATTTTTATTAAGTTTAATTTTTTAAATGCTAATGAGAAAGGAATGACAGCTGTGGAGAGACATTGGATAATAGAAAAAACTGCTGAATTAAATCATCCTGTATACTGTAAAGATGTGTTGACATCAGAATGGAAATGAGAATATGTATTACATTGGGGAAGAGGTTTTGCTTTTGTTTCTACAGGAGAAGAAAAGCTATGGATACCATTAAAACTGATAAAGATTAGATTCAAACAGTAGAGACCTCTTGATTAAAAGAGAAGATAGTTCATCAATCAGTGTGGCTATTCAATCTAAACTAACTTATAAGACTAACCAGTGCTTTTCATTTGATCAGATATAACCTGGCAGAATGGAAACACCCCAAAGTTATAGTTGGGGCAGAGTTTTTTTTTTTATTTTGTTTTTGTTTTTGATTTTTGTTTTGTTTTGTTTTCCAGGAGAATGAAAGTATCCAACTAAGACCACTAAACAAATGAGACATCTAAAGAAAAAAAAAAGAAGGAATCAACCAGATAAAATGTCACAAGAAAAAGAGTAAATTGGCCTTTTGATATATCACATTTCCAACAGGATAAAATTTCATAAATATCACATTTTTGTTTCTGCTATTTGCTACAGATATATAAGGCAATGGTCTTTTTGTAGTCCCAGTTCAATTAAGAATTAAAGCTGGCTTTGGAGTTGGAGTGTGGTTTTCTCCTTCTCTAAACCCAAGCATGCTTGTTAAAGAAAAATCCAAAAATCTCTGTCTCATGTCAGGAGAGTCACCTGGTATGACAGAAGAAAAAACAAAATTAATGGACTATTGTATTTCCACTAATCTCATAATCTTTAGTTTTATTTTGATGCTTTAAATATTGTCTTAAAGTATACATATTATCTCAAAATTTATAAGATTAATATATATATATTTAATCTTTCTGTCATGATTTTAATGATGATGTAGAGTACTAATTTGAGGAAAATGTTTAATGTAGCTTTCTATACATGGTTTGGAGGTTGAGTCTGAATCAGTTAACTAGGAATTAAGTTTATGTACTCCAGATGTACTTAACAAATTGTGATCCATTAACCTCTCCAACATCTGGTGCATATGACATTTAGCATGTCTAAATTTTTTGCACTGAACCATTCCCATTCCCAACAGTAACCTCTGATATTTGCAAAAGGATGATACGGTCCCACAACAATGATTCCACTTAGAGTATGGTAATGTCACTAAGGTGACAAACACTACTCATAGATGAGCTTTGGACTACAAACTGCTCAGGACAATTTCAAGCTGACTAGATGAGACTGTCCAGCTTCATGCTCTACTACAGCCAGGATTTCAGATAAGCTCTACAACTCTCCCATTACACAGAAACTGGCAACAAATGCTACAGCTGTCTCTCCCAGGACTTGACCATTATCCCAATTTTCTCAGGATCCCCTGGGGATAAATGTCAATCCCCAGACAACAGGAAGGAATCAATAGAGCATAATGCCCATATTCTCAAGGGGTAGCTTGGGTTTTTTTTTTTTTTTTTTTTTTTTTGGTTATTCAACGAGTTGTGGATATTTGTCCTCATTTTTGGGGGTTGGTTGAAAGTTATTATTGGTAATGGTCAGGAAAAAAAAGCTGAACAATGGAGATTAGATTTAGAGATCTCATTCTGAAAAGAAAAAGGGGGATATAGAAATGATGGGATAAAAGAATAGATTATTGACTAAACTTTTTTTTTCTTACGAAAGAAAACATTTAATCGAGGACATGCTTACAGTTTCAGAGGCTAACCCATTATCATCATGGCGAGGATGGCATGCAGACAGGCATGGTCCTGGAGAAGTAGGTGAGAATTCTACATTCTGACCCCAGAAAGTAGGAAGACAGTCTGGATCAGGTTTGAGCTTTTGAAACCTCAAAACCTACCCCCAGTGACACACCTCTTCCAACAAGAGCGCACCTCCTAATTCTTCTAATCCTATCAGAGTTCCATTCTCTGGTGGCTGAACATTCAATATATGAGCCTACAAGGCCATTATTATTCAACCACCACATTCTGTAAGAATAAGGAGCCACCTGAATTCAGCTCCTCAGGACCAATGTAAAGCTGTAAATGTCTATAAACCCAGCACTAAGTGGAGGGGAAGCAGGAAATGATCCCCCTATCTCTGCACACCATTTCTTGGCTCTAGTTTTAAATAAGAAAGCAAATACCAGTCTTAAACATTTTACATTGGTATGGAGTTTTCTATATTGATACAAACTTGAGGTTACTTTTGTTATACTATATATATATATATAGTTATACTATATGTTATACTATATATATATATATATATGTCTCTACTCTTCTTTTAAGTATTTCTGTGTATTGATTCAAATTTAAGGTTATTTTTGTTATATCATACTGTGCATATGCTTCTACTCTTGTTTAAGTTATTGTACCTATGCAGCTCATTTAACAAAGTATTATAAATTTCTAGTCCTTGAACATTATTATTACAAACTATTTAGAATAATAAAGAAGTACAGGTTAGTAGTTAGCCACCTACTACAAACTTGTAATCATGTTAGGTATGTTTTCAAGGCCAAAAAGAGATATATTTTAGATGGACAGATAGTGGTCTTCAAACACTTCAGAGATCTACAGAATATGACATTTAAGATGTTTTAATAACATAAGGCTTTTCATAACAATGAGATACATTTGCTCCTGGCAGCATCTATCTACTTCAGAGAACATGATGGGTATCAGAGAATTTGCTTTTTTTGTGGCAAAACTTAGTCTCTTGGCAAGAAACTGCCCTTGCCTCGACTGCTGACAGTATGATGTCCAAATTGGACAAGAGGATACAAAAGAAAGCAACTGCCAAAACTTTCTCAGACAAGGCTGGACATTCCTTCAAAATTCCCGCTTCACAGAAAAGTCTGTCAGGTATTCTAGGCCTGTAGGTTGAATATGGATGTCAAAATATTATAGAAGAACCTTGGGTGACTAGCCAGGCAGCCAGCTATTACTGTCATTTTTATAGTTTTGGAAGTTGTTTTCTCTGCACTTCCTGTTTACTCAGGTAATATTATATACTTCTCAGGTGTCTGATGGAGTTCAATATGGGAAAGTTATAATAATAGCTTTTCCTGGTAACCAAATTCAGAAAAGAAACTCACCAAAGAGGTGGAAAGTAGTGTATAAGGTTGAGACATAAAAGGACAGTTTTGAGTTGGTAAAACAAGTTAGGATAGAAAGTGAATTAGGTACAAAACTTTGGACTCACCAATATAGGATGGATAATGGGGTATTTTCTCTGAATTTACCAAAATGCAAATGTATTGGACATTGTGAATGTAATTCTTACCTGGTAATTGTTCTTATTGTATATAGCTTTACTATCTTAGAATTAAAACCTTCTTTTTTATTTAGACAAAAGGAGGAATTGTTGTGTGATATTTTGATCACATTCTGACAATAAAGTTTACTTTGAATCACATGGCAGAGATAGCTACTAGCTGACCAAAATTAGCCATAGAGGTTTTGGAGAACTGAGGACAGATAGAGAGACAAGAAGTAGTAAGGCAAGTCTTAGAAAGGATTTCAGCCCATTGAGATGGAGGAACAGAGGGATGGGAGGTCACTTGTCACTTTTCTGTCACTTCTCTGATCATTCAGGTTCCTACCCCAATATATGACTCCTGATTTTTTATTGATAAAGAATAATTAAATAAACACATCAAGATGAATCTATAGAAACAATGACATCATGCAGAGTGGGCCAATGCATACTTGTAATCCCAGCACTGGGGAGATTGAGAGTCAGATAGATCCTTGGGGATCACTGGACAGCCAGCCCAGCATACTTCTAAGTTTCTGGCCAGTGAGAGACAGTCTCACGGAATAAGGTGAAAAGTGCTCATGGTCTGACAGTTCTATAAGGTGGTCACTGAGGTCTTCTCCATCTCCTCTGGTAATGAAACCTAAAATGGCAAAGGTGTTACAAGACAAAGCAATCCTGTTCTCTGTATTGTTTGCTCAGTATTTCACAGACTAGGGGCTACCACCTGGCAAGGGATACCCATGACACCCAGGGCCATTCATCCAGTAGCCATCCTTGGTGGACTGTCCAGCAACAGATATGTGTGTCATCCCAAGGGAGGTTGTCTAGGGAAGTGATGACATTCCCCTCAATCAGCCTTATTATTGTCATACATCTATCACAAACAGTAATGAATAAAAAAAGTAAGCTTCAGTGTTTGCAGCAGGACAGTTTCATCTAACCTGTTTCTGAGTCCAAGTACTTGAAATCCCTAAGGACTCAAGGTATGATTGTAAGGTATTGTTTATTTATTTTATTCATTTATTCTTCGATCTCTCTCTTGCATTCATACCTGAGTGTGAGTGGCAAATGTGCACAGGTATATGCAGTTATATTAATGCATGCATGTGTCTAGGGAAGTGAAGAGCATCAGGAGGACTCCTCTGTCACTCTCCACCTCACTGAGTGAGGGTCTCTCACTGAGCCTGGAATTTGCTGCTTCAATGAGAATGCCAGTGAGCAAGCCTCAGCAGTTCTCTTGTATCCATGTCCCATGGTGAGGAGATGGCAGGCATGTGTGACCATGCCTGACTTATTTTTGTTGATGCTGGAGAATGAAATTAGGTCTTCATGCTTGCATAGTAAGTACCCTGAGTCCCTGAGACACCACCACAGCCTCTAAATTTTTGTTTATTAGAGAAAATTGTTGCTCACATTTGGGTGGACTTTCCATTTTTTGATTTGGATGTTCAGTATTCTAACTTAGTGGAGGGAAAAAAAAGAAAAAGGCAGCCAATTTTGGCAGCAGAGAGAGGAAAATAAAACCCCTTACCAGAAGACCTGCTGGGTGTTAGATTTAATTTCTCTTAGACAGCTAAGGAATTGTACAAATAAATCTGTCTAGTTTCCTTTCTGCATGTGCTGCATAGAAAGGAAAAAAAGGCATCAGCACAGAAGCCAGTCTGGCTGATTGATTTGCATGCTCAGAATAGATTGGCAGAGAAAGTATGAAAGGTTTCCGGGAGAAATAAGGCCTGGCTGTTACGATGGGTGAGGAATGCAGAAGCATTAACAGGTCTTGCATGACTCTATTCCTAGGGAGACATGGACAAATGTCTACTCACCTCTAATAGGGCATCCAGGATACCACCAAAGTCCAACATGATAAACCAGGTTGTTTAATTTGGGCTACTTATAGGAGCAAAAAATGGCTCAAAAACAGCTGTATCACCAAAACCCACCTCAGCATGGATGACAGCTCATGAAAGCTGGAAACCTGAAGTCTACTTCTAGACATCCAGACAGCTCATCGGGTTAGACAGTGTGTCTTCTAGGCAGCCCAGGTGGTCTGAGCCTCTCCAAGGCAGGTGCTCCAGTCTGAGAAACTTCTTGATAGCTCAGCAGATTGGAGTCCCTCAGCAGTCCTTATTACTTACATAAGCTTGGGAAAGGAGGAACCTAGTATATCTGGTCAGCTTCAAGGACTTCAGGTTTGAGTTGTTTAGTTCTGAAATTTTAAGGAGCCCACCTTTAGAACATCCTGCATTTGGAAGAGCTTCCCTGGAAGCTAGAATGTTATCAGCTCAGGAAATCACTACAGGACAGAGGTATGGCATGCAAAACAAACAAACAAACAAACAAACAAACAAAAACAAAAAGAAATACTGGTTAGAGGTTGAGCTTTGACTCTTGCCATCTATTTCTATGTCATCTACTTTACCTTCTTGGTCATACCGTTACAACCTAGAGTACTAATAGTGCTTTGAATGAGAGTGGCCCCCATAAGCTTATATATTGGATAATTTGTCTCCAGTTGGTTGAAGTGTTTTGAAAGGATTAGGAGGTATGTGTGACTGCAGGCAAACTTAGAGATTTCAAAAGCCTATGCCATTCCCAGTTAGCCCTCTCTGCCTTGTGTTTGTGTCTTAAGATGTGAGCTGTCTTTAGTGTCAAACATTCCTGTCTGCAGCCATGCTTTCTACCACAGTGGTCATAGACTGTAGCCCTCTGAAACTGGAAGCACTAACTGAACTCTTCGTTTTTGAGTAAATTGTGTTAGTTAGGGTATTTGATCACAGAAATAGAAGAGTAACTATGATAGTGCTTCAGTTTGTTCAATTGTGAAATGATGTTAAACTGAGCCATGTTTAACTAATTCACAAGGATGTTGTGACTGTCAAGGATCTGAACAAGTGTTCGTAAACTGCAGAGTGTTAGTAATAATAAACAAAAAATGGACAGGACAAAGTTCACAATCATAGGGTGGGTGTTATAAATGAAATTGCAGGCTGTAAGTACCACCTAAGGAGTAAATAGATTAAAAAATGGAAACTAAGAGCTAAAGTGAAAATTGACATAAAAACACTAAGTACACTGTACTCGTGAAAATCTGCTACAGAGAGAAGCAGTCCTAGAGCACTGAAAATGTCCACATCCACTTAGCAAATTGAATGCTAATTCAACAGTAAATAGATGAACATGGTCTTTTAATCCCTGTATTATTGTTACTATTTTTGTTCATTTTACTGAAAGGAACCTTTCTGCTCTTGCTGTCTTTGTCCATGCCCTCCCCGTCACTTTTCCTTTATCCCCCCAGAACCAAAAACTAAGTAAACCCTTTTCCCCGTTGCCTCTGGTCATGGTATTTTATGACAGCAACAGAGAACTAACTAGCACACGTCTCTTGGACAATTTGGTGTTTCACCTTCCCTTTTGCTGATGAATATAATTCCAACAAGGGAGCTGGTGGGGAGCAATGAGTCCTGAAACATTGTCTTCTTGACAAGCCCGTCCAGGTTTGTGGTTTTTGTTGTTGTTTGTTTGTTTCTATTGGTGTACAACACAATTATATTAATATAATTTTAAAATTATATAGTTAAAGTGGTTTCACTGGTTTATATATAAAAAACTTGGTCCTGTAGAACAGCAAGATCAGACTAAAGATAAGACCCAGTTCAGATGAAGAAAACTTCTTGGGGCCTGAGAGATGCTTAGTGGGTAAAGTTCTTGTCATGCAAGCGTAGGGACATATATATAATCCACACACTCTATACAAAACAAGCAAGCAAACAAACAAACCAAACAAAAATAGTCAGGCATGGTGACAAGAGCTTGTAATACTACTTGTAGACAGGCAGACACAGGAGGATCTTTGGGGTTTGCTGGTCAGCCAGCCTAACCAGATTATCAAATTCCAGGACAGTAAGAGACCATCTCATAAATCATTGTAGATGGCTTCTTAAGGAATGATACCTGAAGTTGCCCCATGTCCCTCACATGAATGCATACACATATGCATGCAGACTTGCATACATATATGTACACATATGTACACATATACCAAAGAACTTTCCTATTAATTTGAAGGAGTTATAGATAATACATGACCATTCTTCATAGAGGATAAGAGAAAATCCTGAAAGTTGTACAGCTTCTATTGCCACTAACAGAAAGCCTGAAGGTCACTTTTCTTCTTTAATATATATGTGTTTGTGTGTGTGTGTGTGTGTGTGTGTGTGTGTGTGTGTGTGTGTGTGTGTGTGTGTGTCCTTAGTCCACTTACAATTAGTTTGTCTGGTACAACTTTGCAGCTCACTTTTATGTTCTATATGGATGTTGCTTAGCATAAACACAGAGGCCTAATGGGTGGTGACAGGCAGCACATTTGATGGACAAGTCCTGAGTGAAGAGATCAAACATGAGTTCTACAAAGCAGTACTCGCACACCATAAACATAATAAGCAAATGCAGATGAAAGGCAAGTTCATGAATAATAGATGAGGAGTACATTGAACAGTGTGAAAGCATGCAGACTGATGGCTGATGGATTCCAGATGGAATAGGTCCAGAAGACAGGTGAAGAAATGGTAAGGCCTAACAGGGGGAATTGATAGATTTATAAGGAGAGAAGGTGGGCACATGGCCACCCTGGATAGCAGATTTCAATTATGCATAGATAAAATAACATTCCAAAGAGCATGGGCAGAAGAGCAAAAGCATGGACAATAGTAAAAACAAAAAAGGAAGAAGAAAGGAAAAGAAAATTAGAGGATACAGAGTATGGCATTAATGCAGTCAGTGTGACCAGGTCTAGAATCATCTCTGGCTATGTCTGCGAGGGAATATCTAGATTGGGTCAATTGAGGTGGGCAACACCATTTCCTGTGCTGAGGTCTTAGACTGAGTATAAAGGGTAAAGCAAGCTGAGCAGCAGCTTTGGTGTCTCTCCAATTACTGACCACGGACTAATGTGACCAGGGGCCTCACATCATGGTAGCCACCCATGCCTTCTCTGCCTGAGGCAGTATACCTTTGCACTATGAGCCAAAATAAATACTTTCTTCCTTAAGTTGCTTTTGTCATATGTTTTATGAAAGTCACAATAAAAATAATACATAAACTGCAGTGGATAAACATTGCAAACATAAACCTCTTTATTCTGTTAGTTAAATATCTTGAGTATTTTTCGTAGTGGTGGAAAGCTAGCATTAGACAAACTACCATCTAAGGTTGGTGAGTTGCTTATGGATGCATTTAAAAAATGTGGACAGATAATTTTGATTAGTTTTCAAGAAAAGTTTAGGAGACATTTGCACCTGCAGACTAGAGAAATTCTAAACTTCTCTGAACCAAGCTCAACAGGTGATACTGCTGGTGGGGCCATCATGGAGCAGAAAGTAGTTAAGAAACCCAGAAAGTGTGAAATGAAGATCCATAAAGAAGATTCCTGTGCAAAGATTTCACAAGACTGAATGATGAAAACCTCTGCAATAGTGGGAGCTGAGACACTAAGGATTGGGAGTCATACTGTCTTGGACTATCATTAGCCCTTTCAATTGTCATTCACTCAGCACCGCAATGTATACAAATGCTTACACACACACACACACACACACACACACACACACACACACACACACACACACACCACATGTGACCTAACATCTAGTCTCACTACTGTTAGAAAAGTCCTTATGGAATGTACAGAACCCCACCTTCTGCCAATGCAGAGGCTGAGAAAGTCATCACAGACCATCTGCAGCATGTAGCAGCATCTTCTACACTTTGCTCTAATCTGATGTTCTCATCAATGGTTTTTAAAAACCAGTTTTCTTTATGACTTCTTGCTCTGTTACTATAAAAACTTTATACAGCTGTTATCTCATGGAAACACGGTTTTTGACCTAACCTAAATCTGTGTTCCTATGTCATGATTACTCATATTTAACATGAGAATAAACATCTCCTATTCTTTTTGAGATGAGAGAAATTGAAAATATATGCCAGGTCAGTAGTATGTGGAGAATGTGGTTCAATCTGGCCAAGAACAGAGGCATTTGTCCACCGATCCCTGATATTCTAGGGAGGCCACCTAAAGAGGTAGTGGATTCTCCTAAATGGTAGTGGAGATTTCTACTCAACCAAGCATTTAAGCTCTAGCCTTGCTGTAGCTGGTTAATTTTAGGAGTAAAGATAAACTGGGGAGATTTAAAAATATGTGTATGTTTGGAATTATCTAGAAATCCCATGATTTCATAAATCAAGAAATAAAACATTAGCAACATAAATATAAACAACAGTTATATTTTACTAGTGATTTTCATTTGTTGAAGATGTTCTCAACTCATTTAATCTGTCAAACAGTTCATTGAGTTCAAGGTCAATTATCCTGAGCTATAGGGTGATTCCCCTAAGGAGGGAGGGGCTCACTCAGCTGATGGACAGTGGATCTGAGCTGTATTCCTTTGCAGATCTAATGCTAAAATCACTTTTGTGAGACTGAATGTGCTACTTTTCAGAAGATAAACTGCTCTTAACTTCTGAAAAGCCCATGATAATAAAATACGGAAGGCTTCAAGAAACAATCCCAAGATGGTTGTCAGCATGACTTCAGTATAATCTCATTTGCATGCTAAATGACGGCCCCCAGTGCTGTGACAAGCAAGAGTTGCCATGATGGGAACTGAAAGTACCATAAAGGAGGCTGAGTTCCTGAAACCTGTGCCTATTTCTAGTAAAAACATAAAAATTCCCACTTTTATGACCCTATCCCACCCTTTATTTATTCTGCTCTATTATAATCTCCCAACCCTTAATAAGTAAAAAGCCTGGTTTTAATTTTTCTATTTCTATTTGTTGTTTGAGAATAAAATTCTTCTTTGCTGCTCAGTTGACCCTTGGCATTTCTACAATTTATTCATGAGTATATTAATATGCATGTATTTGCGACAGGATCTCCTTAAGAAACCCAGGCTGGCTTTGACACTGACAACACCCAATGTCCTTAGTGCTTCCCTGTGTTACTGTTAGGTAGTTAAGAGCTGGAGAAGTTGGTAGGTAAAGCAATTGAGAATGAGTTTTTGGAGGCAGAAACCACATCCTGGGATCTTGCTCAGCCACATTATCAGACAAAAGGAAAAAGAATGGAGCTGGCAGTGTTACAGGTGTGGATCATAGTCTAGAGGGCAGCTATTGAGAACTCCATGTTCTTGATTCCAGAAAAAATAACTGGACTAGGTATACATTGATAGTGATAGAAACAGAAAAAAATATTGAAAAAGAAAAGGCACTACACAGAATGGTAGTGGGCTGAAGAGCTGGGATGGGCCGAGGTTGCAAAGTCTAGAAACACCCATCTTTAGACTGTCTATGGGTAATCCGTGTGCTCTGTCCCTGGCACGTAGCTGAAGAAATAGTGTTCCTAGTTCTTTTCTTCCACATTTTCATTCTTTTTAAATATGTTAATTTGGTGTCTCTTCTCTAGCCACAGCAGGACTTTTCCGAGGCTCATTAAGGGAAGGTTATTTTGTCCTAGCAAAGGCCAGAGGCTACCGCTCCTCTCAAGCAGGAGAATAAATCAAGAAAGAAGCACACCACTGTCCCCTTAGAGCCTGAGGTGAAGAACTGTTGCTGGGATATTTTCTGAGAGAAAAACAGAATGTAAAGAAAGAGCAAAAATGTTCTTCCTTAAGGAGCCAACCTTATTGAAACCATAATGAGAGGCATTTCAGGCCCAAGGCACTATAAAAAAATGGTGATTTTTGACAGGAAGCAAGTTAAACCACAAACTTACCTAGTTTACCCAAGGGAAGCATGAAAAGTGCTCTTAGGATGATAACAAGAATAAAAGATGATATAAACAACTCGCCCCTCAAAACTTGTGGTTAGGATTTAAGCCACAGGTACTGTTTGTATGTTGAAGCCATCAGTGATCATTAGTGGAACTTGACAGCTAAGTGTGGCCAGAAGAAGGAGAGGGACACAAAGCTCTGTTAATAACACTGCCATTCAAGCCCAGGTGTGCAAATACCACAGCTATTTACTCTGAGAAAAGTCACACTATAGAGTGAGCTGTGTGTATGGTGAGGGACAGAGGTTAAGAGGTCAAGAGGTTAAGAGGTCATCCAGTCTTTGGACCCCACCCCTCTAGGAAAGTAAACACCAGCTTTACCACTCCCTAAAGTTTAAATTGCCTATGTAAAAGTGTCAGTGTCTAAGCTACTTCCTCTTTGTAAGACTCAAGAGCATAGATGTAGGCTTCTAAAGTTGAATCATGGCTACTAGAAGACAGTTTAAACATAGAACAAGGCTAAAGAGAAAGATCCTTGAGAAAAGTAAGTCATATCTAAATGCGGTCCTCAAGAAAGAATTCTAATTATGTGTGTTGGCTGTAGACATATATATCATATGGGTGGCTTTCAAGATACATTTCAATGAGTTAATAATAAACTGTTTTTTTTTCTCTTTGTTCTTGATAAGTGAGATTACAGGATGGGTTCTGAAGGTATTTTTGGTGGGATTATAATCTGACAAAGTATAGAAAGAACCACTAGGTTTGCACAAGGGTTTATTTTAATGAGACTCCTAGAAAATAAGGTTTGCAGCTAGGAATGGGGAAAGATTTCAAGCAGATGTTAATGGTTCTAAACTTGTAATGGGTAGCCATTCCAGCTTTGATCTGGAAGTTCCAATTCCCATTGAGGCTTCAGCAACTGTCACGCCTACAAGGCAGGGCCAAGGGAGGCGCCGAGAGACCCGAGATCTGGATAGGCCAGTCCGCTCTCATTGCCTGGACCCTAGACGGTGAAGGTTGACCGAGCAGAGCTTCAGAGAACATCGCTGGACTGCAATACACCTTTCCCAGACCTCGCGACCTACCTTTCCCTTCATTTGTAATTTACCCACTAAATAAATCTTCCTTTTAACTACGTGGAGTGGCCTTAATAATTTCACCAATATAAACTTCTTCATTCTTGCCTGGCAATGAACTTGAACCAGACTGCAAGACTTCTTTCCAAGTCCCCATAATTTTCCCTGTTTTTATATCCTGCCTCAAATGTCATTAGAATATTGTATCCTGGGCCATTCGTGCACATGACTTAAAATATTCATATAGTTATGTTTTTAACTAACACCATCTGAACTCATACTCCAATGTAATGTATTATTGGAAAGAAATATAATCATTGTAGTAGTTAATCATTTTTTATATAGTGGAGTCTGCTAACCCTTCTGTACTGCTTACTACTTTAATTATATTTATGATATTCTTAGTTAATCATTTTTAAAATTATATAATGGAGTTTTAGTGATTTGCTAAGAAGCTCAATAAAAAGAGATTGAGTAATGATATTGTACTCTACAAGTCCATTGGTAGTTTATTAAATTAACTAGACATTTGCTGGAGGTTTTTGGGTTTTCTATGCATAAAATGTTATTTGCAAAGAGAAACAATTGTTATTTTCTTCCCTATTTAAATGTAGTTTGTTTCTTTGTCTTACACAGTTTTCCATGTAGAGTATTTAATGGTAATCCTTGTTTTGTTCCCCAAGTAGGGCACCCTTGCCTCTCTCCCAGCTTTGGAAACAACGTTGGTACTTTTCCCAGTGCACAACCAGCTATGCACTCTCCATGTTTGACTTGTCAATGTCGAGTGTTTCACATGACTGCCATGCTGAAAAGCTTTAGCTATGAAAGGGTGCTGAAATTTGGCACATGTTTTTTTCTGGGTCAATGGAGCTGACCATGTGACTCTTTTTTTTCCCTGTTAAGGCAGTATAGAACTTTTATCTATTTGTGTGTGTTTTGAGACAAGGTGCTTTTAATTAGCCCATCCTTGACTGAATCTTGAATTTTCTATGTAGGAATTCACCAATTTCTTCTAGAGCATTCAACTTGTATTCATTGCACTATCAAGGTCTCTCTTAGTTCTTCCATATCAGTTCCTTCTTTTATTTATAATTACACATTTGACTCTTCTACCTTTTCTTCTGAATCTAAGTAAAAGTATGCCAATGTTTTTTTTTAATAAGGAGAAACATTTACTATTTTCATTCACTTTTTATATATAAAATCTATAATGTATATATATATATATACATATATATATATATATATATATATATATATATATAGAGAGAGAGAGAGAGAGAGAGACAAAGAACTACTGAAAGAAAGAAGAAAATGTTCCTTTAAATAGGGCCACATGATACAATGATACAAAGTTTAAAAATAAGTGTAAGGAAATAAAATCTCAGTCTAAAAACAAACTATGAAACAATGCTGAGGAACTGAGGAATAAAAAGTCAGGCAGTAGAACTTGTGGATAAGAACAGCTGATGATGAATTATCCACAATGATATGAGCAACTTACCAATTCTTTACACTCATTGCAAAACTTCAAATTTATAATTTGTGGAATTAAATAATAATATTATAATCACAAAAAACAAAAATAAAACTTAGTTGGCAAAAAGTCTTGAGTAAAAATACGAAGCTGGGTGTATCTGG
The DNA here is from genome assembly GCF_049852395.1 of Peromyscus maniculatus bairdii. Taxonomy (NCBI): domain Eukaryota; kingdom Metazoa; phylum Chordata; class Mammalia; order Rodentia; family Cricetidae; genus Peromyscus; species Peromyscus maniculatus. The sequence continues at coordinate 9,069,906 of NC_134862.1, forward strand.
TTATTGGTAGTCAAATACCATGGCATTAGTCCAAAGACAAACACAAGCTAGTGAACAGGACAAAGTCAGAAGTAAGTCCATCCACACTCAACTGATATTTGACAAAGCTTCCAAGAGCAAACAAGGAGGAAGAAACATTTCTTCAATAGATGGTGTTTGGAAAAATGAATATCCAGAGGCAAAAGTTTGAAATTGGACTTCTACTTCACCTCATATATAAAACCCAATGCAAACGCAATTGAGGACTTATACCTGAGACCTTGTGCTGTAAAATTACTATAAGAAAATTCAAGGAAAGAGCTTCTCAATACTGGTCCTTGCAAAGTGTCCATATATATGATCCCATTGGAATAAAAAGAAGAGTAACATATGAAAGAGATACCTGGGATTGTGCTCAGGGGCAAAGCTGCAGAGCTCCCATAGAGAAGAGACAAATGTACTCTATTTGTAATATTTTGCCTTTGTCTATTTCCTGTGGTCTAGTTTCCATGGTTTCAGAAAATATTATGCTGGTAATTTTCATGGTTCATAGTCTGGTGCATCTATGAACCATGAACATTACCAGCATGGAAAGATATGTATAAAAGTGTAATCACATGTTAGTGGCAACTAAAAGCTGTCTAATTGGACTTAAGGTCCACTTAGGATGGGAACCATACCTGGTGCTACAAACATAGCCTGTTTCCAGGGCTAGTGATGTCATAAACTTAAATAGTGGCCTTATTAAGAATTTGCAATTCCACTGGGCCAGTGAGATGATTCAGGAGATGAAGGTGTTTGTTTTTCAGGCTTGCTGCTGACCTTATTTCAATACTGGGGACCCACATGGTGGAAAGAGAAAACCCACTCACATTGGTTGTCATCTGACTTCCACATGTCCAGTGTGGCACATGTGTACTTACACACAGATACACATACAAAATAAAGGAAATGTAATGAAAAATATTTTTAATAGAATGAGAAGTGCTATTTTAAGGTATTACCAAGTTGCAATTAAAACACCTATTTCTATAGAGATGTATTTATAGATACGGTTACTCCTTTATTTAAAAGAGCCAAATGGAATTCAAGAAACTATTAAGGTGGGAAGTAAGTTAAATGTTCCTTTCCTGTAAGTGGAATTGTGATGGACTGATTCAATGTAATATTTTCAGTAGTATAAAAATGAACTGTTGATAGAGAATTCATGCTCACAGTGTTATGCTAAGGGAAGGAAATTAGACATTAGTATGTTTTAAAATGATTATTTTACTATTTTTAATTATGTGTCTGCACATCTCTGCATGGTCATGTGTATGTGAGTAGAAGTGCCCATGGAGGCTAGAGAGATCAGGTGCCCCTATAGCTGGAGTTACAGGTACTAGTGTTCCATAAAAAATGGGTTCCTGTTGGGGACATAGAGGTCCTTGTGCTCATAGAGAAGCACTAAGAATACCAAGAATGTTAATCACACAGGGATGTCTCCTCAATTGAGGAGATACAAATAAAATACCTGCATTCCATCCAGAAAGCTGAAAGCAGAGGTCCTTAATAACCTGGTGACCTATTTGCTCTCTGAATGGACAGACCTCACCCTAAGTTCCCAGAATGATTATCCCAGACTCTTCCATTCTTCTACCATTACCCATCTTTAGGGTAAGTGTCACAAATACATCATGGCCTGCTGACCTCTATGCTATCTGTCAGAGACCACATTAGATTCTAGATTTTTAAGCTATAGAACCCACTCTCGTGGTCACATGTACTTTGTAGAATCGTCTCTTTGTAGTCCCACCTTAAGCTTTTATTGTATATCTGGGATTGGACTGATTGGACTGATTGTTGCCTCAAGACCTTTCCCCAAATTGTACTATGTTTTAAATATATTGACAATGAACCTCCTGGCATTAGACTTCCAGAAGTCTGATACAGGTTGATGAAGTCAATCTGTACTGGGTTTTTATTCTCATCCCTTGTAGGCATTTGCTTCTCTGTATGACACCTACAGTTACCCCCACAGGTTCTGGGAATGGAACTCAAGTCTTTTTCAAGAATAGTATCTGTTTTTAATCACTGAACCATCTCGCCAGCCCCTAAATATATATATTTTTATTTATTCTTTGCCAATTCCATATATGTATACAATGTATTTTGATCATGCTAGTCCTTCATTTCCACCTACCAATTCCTCCTTGGCCCCCATGTCAATGTCCCTATTATAAGGTCATGTCCTTCTCTCTTTCTGTTTTCTCCTCCCTCTCTTTCTATCACCCACTGGGTTTAATTAGCTCTGCCCATGTGCATGTAAGTGTGGGGACATCCACTGGAGCATGGTCATCATACCAGAAAACACATCCTTTAAGAAAACATAGTTTTTAAGAAACTTTCAACTGCTAGTAGCTCTTCGGCTGGGAACAGGGCCTCAAGATACATTGGCACATATGTGTAGGAGTATTGACTGGCTGTACCTTGTCTTCTGCTGGCAACCAGAGCTGCTATGAGTTTTTGAGTCTACTGTTCCTACTATATACAACAGACTGTTTGATACAAGTCTGCCCTGACTTCTGACTCTTGAAGAAAAAGGAAAACAGATTTCCATGATACATACTCTGTTGTAATGATAAGTTGATGCATCCTAAAATTAAACCATTTCAACACATTGTACTAAGTAGGTGGAACTAGGGCTCTAAGGTTTGTGTCCTAAGTACATGTGACCATATATGTTCAACAAAATAAAACTATCATTCTGTGTATCTTCAATCATATAGGAACTGTTAGTTTTACAGTCAGAAACCTCTCTATTGATCTCCCTTAAACACTGAGTAATGTCCATACCCTCATCATAATCTAATGGTCTTTGAGCATAGGATTCTGTACTGCCCCCTCTTCGTGGCTCACCAAACACCATACAAACAGCTTTAACAGGAGGAGATGTTGTTTGATTGCATTTTGTGTAGCTCAGGCTGGCCTCCAACTCTCTATGTAGCAAAGGATGTCTTTGAACTCCAGATCCTCCTGCTTCCATCTTGAGAATGCTGAGATAACAAGCATATTCTACCATTCTTCGCTTACCAGGTGCTGGCGACTGAACTACCCAGGCTTGTGGGTGCGAGGCAAGCACTCTACAAATGGAGCTATGTGTTCAGCCCGACAGCAGATGGTTTCCATGCTGCTCCCGCCCTGTGGAAATGTCTTCCTAGAGTACTGCTCTTCCCCTCAGGTTCTGTCGACTGGCATTTCAGCAGTACAGAACCACCTTCCTGAACTGCACAGTAGGAGGAGGTGCTCTCTCCCTTGCCAGTGTTTGTATATTATCAACTTATCACAGCAAACCCACCTGTACATTGCTGGGGATACAATAAACTCTCAATAAGAATATCTAATATCTGAACCAATACATTAATGAATATGGGTAGGGCTTCTAGTAGCAGGCAGAGGGAGATAATTGTTAAACCCTGGGATGAAATGAAAGAGTCCCTAAAAGGAACATTTGGGCTGGCAAAGCTAGTATCTGAGGTCTGCATATATTAATGAAAATCAATAAATAGCAGTAGCATGGCTAGAATGACAGAAGCTTGGATTAAATCCATTAAAGATGTTGTCTCTATGTAAATTAAAAGCATCAACTAAATTAAACTGTTGAAAGTGGAAGATTAAAAGAATATTAATGAGCTGATGGAAACTTGATAAGACTTCCAAAGTGGATGTTTTTTGCATGGTACTCTTACTTCAGTAAAAGCTGAATGTGAAGAAAAGCCATTCTCTGGTTCTCCTGCCTTCTCAATGTCTGGCAAATACTCCTTGCCAAAGGGCAGGGCCAAAAAAACTTCAGTATCCTAGCTAAAATAAAGAACAAGTTGAGTCACTTTTTCTCCATCTGCATCAGGGATTTTGTGGGATTCTTGTATGCATGTATGTCTCTCTGTGTGTATGCATGTGTGCATGTGTATGTGTGTGTGTGAATGTGTATTTCTATGTACATGTGTTTGTGTTTCTGTGTGTGTATATATATACATATGTGTGCATACCCATCTATTTGCATGCTAGTGTAGTCAGACCACTGTGCTCACTTTCCGCATTATGCTTTGGGGGGCATGGACGGACTCTCTGAACTTGGAGATGGATGAATCTGTTAGACTGGTTTCCAGGGCTGGGGATACAGACCGCAACACTATTCCTGTTTTCCTAAGGTACTGGGCATGCAAACTCAGGTCCTCGTGCTTGTAGACAAAGCACTTTGTCAAGAGAGACATCCCCCAAGCTCCCATGAGGCACTTTTTCAAAGGTCCATCTCAGACTGAGAATCTTGCTTCAGTGTGATTGACCCTTTCTTCCTCTGTACTACTTCTGTAACATTCATTGAGAATCTGTATTTCCATTCTTCAGTGCAACTTTGTCTCCCTGCTTCCTATTCCCAGTTACAGTCCCCAAGAGGAAGCTCATCCTATCTAAAAACATTTTGTTTTCCGCCACTATGCCAGATCTTTTATCCACAATACTCTTCTGAAGGGTGTTCCTTTGGGTCTCAAAGGGAATACTAGGACAGATTATCCCTTGAGGTAAGATATTTATTAGCAGAGTAATTAGTAATATGGACATACAGCTTTGTAGGGGCTCCAAGCTCATATACGAACGCTCCATGCCCTGTTGTTGATGGACAGCACATAATTCTTGCTAGTGGCCAGGTTCTTTCTTTCTTTTCTTCCCTCCCTTTATTTGTTTTTCTTTTTTAGTTTTTTAAATAGGAATTAACTGTGTAACAACCTTGGCAGTCCTGGGAAAAGCGCTGTAGACCAGACTCAACTTGAACTCACAGAGATCCACCTGACTCTGCTCCCAAGTGCTGGCACTAGAGGTGTATGCCACAATCCCCTTGCTGGCCCTTTTTGTTCTTAAGGAAGGAACAGATCTTTATTGAGAGGAAAGGATGTGTGACCATGAAGGTGTGGAGAAAGGGGAACCAGGAGGAGTAGTCCCTTTAGTTATTTGTTTATCCATTATATATGTTACATAACCTAGAGCTCCAGATATCTTAGGATCTGGTACCTTGTAGAATGTATGCAGAATCAACTATGCAGTAGAAAGAGATAAAATCTGTGTGCATGCACATATGAGTACACATGTACATACACATACAATCAAACATACACGTACACATATGCATACACACATGCATATTCACACACTCACACAAACACACAGACATATACATACATGAATGTACACAAATATACACTCACTCTCATACACACACTTACACATTCATATGCACACACTCACATGCACACATGCATGTGTACACACATGCACACCTGCAATCCAGGCATATTTGCAGAATACTTATATGAATACTCTCATGAATACATCCTCACAGACCCACACACTCAGATACAAGCTTAGATATACACATGCACACATGAATGCACACATACAATAGGCAGACGTACAGTCACACAAATATATTATCATTAAGTTTACTGATCATTTCATAGCTTCCATCTCATTCATTAATGACTGAGTAAGTGTATAGCATTTCATATGCCATGTGCCACACTTAACACTGCTGGTGCTCATTTGTCCCCTCGCTCTTGTCTACACATGGCTGTTTTTACTGATGTGTATTCCTGAACTGGTGAATTGCCCTTCAGTGCATGGAATGCATCTCTCTCTCTCTCTCTCTCTCTCTCTCTCTCTCTCTCTCTCTCTCTCTCTCTCTCTCTCTCTCTCTCTCTCTCTCTCTCTCTCATTTCCCCAACTGTTTTATGGTCTTCTAGATCACAAGAGCCTGTTACAAGCAACAACTTTCTTCTCTCTCCTCACGTAAGCCTAACTGGCCTGAGAATCTTACTCCACAGGCCTGAGGACATGGGTCAGTGAATAAGAATGTCTACTGTGTTGTCTTGAGGGGCGGAGTTCTTATTTACAGCACTTACATGAGAAGCCAGGTGTGGTTGCACACTTTCCTGTAAGCTGCTGCCGCAGCCAAGTGAAAACAGCATTTCTTTGACTTGCTAGCTGCCAGCCTAACTCCATGTTCACAGGAGAGACTCTGGCTAGTGGAGTAAGATGGAGAATGAGAGAGGAGGACACCTGACATCCTTCTCTGTCCTTCATGTGTGCAACCGTACACACATTTTAACAACATTGAAAGGGTATATGAAAGAATATGATCCAAATATATTATACAAAAAATTAAAGTACCAAAGTATGTGATGAAATTAAAAAATATTTTTAAAAGAATATTCAAATATTCTAGATAATCTTTTTTCTTGTCCCATCTCAATGCTTCCACACTACGCACAGGCAGCTTGTTCTAGCCCCTCAGAAGCTATCATTTCTCATGGAGCCTAAATGCCATAGCTTCTTAGCTAATGTTACTGCAGCACTTTGCTTCTTTGACCCAGAGATTTCCTTCTTGCCAGCAGCTGTGAGTCAGATCCTTCCACTCCAGCTTCAATGGACACCCAGCATTTCCCATGAAACTTAGAATAGAGTTCAAAGGCAGAACTGCAGGCTTTTTAGGCCCTTGTGAGTATCCCTGGAATCTTGTCATTCCATCACTGTTCCATTAACAGACTACAGGTTAACACCCAGGGCTTCTAAGCTTGTCTCAAATGACCATAGTATAATCATAGTATATCATACACAGGGGGGTCACTTATGTCTCCACTTAAAGGTCATGTTACCATTTTTGTTTCTTTGAGTAGTATATCTAAAATTCTAAAATAACACTTTTTACACTTTGGGTCTTATTACTCAAATGTTCCTTCATAATATCTTGATTTACCTATCATATTTTTTAGTGTGTGTGTGTGTGTGTGTGTGTGTGTGTGCCTGTCATGCATTGGGGGTATCCTCATCAAATGTGTAGAGACCAGAGGTGAACCTCAAGTGTTGTGTATGTAGTAGGAGCCATTCACCTTTTTTGAAATAGGGACTCTCATTTATCTGTCAGTTGCTGAATCTGCTAGAATGGCTGGCTAGGGAGCCCCCATGAGCTGCCCATCTCTGCTTCCCAATTTCTGGAAGTACAAGCATGGAAACTCATACTCAGTATTTCTATGTGGGGTTTTTTGTTTGTTTGGTTGGTTGGTTTTTTGTTTTTGTTTTTTGAGACAGGGTTTCTCTGTGTGGTTTTGGTGCCTGTCCTGGATCTTGCTCTGTAGCCCAGGCTGGCCTCGAACTCACAAAGATCTGCCTGGCTCTGCCTCCCGAGTGCTGGGATAAAGATGTGCACCACCACCACCCGACTTCTATGTGGGTTTTAAGAATTGAATTCTCATCTCCTTGCTTGTACGTCCAATATTTTACTCACTGAGCAGTCTCTCCTGCCCTTATCTTTCCATAATTATCAGAATTAAAAGCACAAATGTCACTGTTAGTTTGCTGGGCTCATTGGGAATCCAACAAGCATTTGTTGAGTTAATTGTATTAACTTCATCTTCTATTACTAACATATTCTTTAAATGAATGTTATTAACAAAGATTCACAGACATGCAGAGGGTTCTAACAGTATCCTCGGTCCATCAAGACTCCAAAACCTTGGTTGCTGACATTTACAATTTTCTTTCTTCAGAAGTCACCCATCATTTTTGATGATAGGGAAGTATTTCCAAGATGGCATGGGATTGCACATAGAACGCTTGGGGAACACAAGCCAAAAGTTTATTTGTTCAAAGTGGTTTTCTTTTCTTTTTGATTTTTTCGAGACAGGGTTTCTCTGTGTGGTTTTGGTGCCTGTCCTGAATCTTGTTCTATAGACCAGGCTGGCCTCGAACTCACAGAGATCTGCCTGACTCTGCCTCCCGAGTGCTGGAATTAAAGGCACGAGCTGCCGTCGCCACCACTGCCACCACCACCACCAGAAATGACACGTGTAGAATGTTTCATATGCAGTAGGAATTCACAGTGTGACTACTAGATTTTTCATTTATTCACTCAATCATTTATATCAAATACAAATGAATGGTAAGTGTTGTCTCTTTACTGGGACATGTAATACATGGTAAGAAAAGCATTAAAAATGACTGATCATAAAAGCAACATAAACACATAATTGCAAACTTCTTCACATTTAACCCAACATATGCATTGCATTATGATCCCACATCATACCTTCAAATTATGAGACTTTATCTTCCTAAGATACGATTATGTATCAAACTCAATATTTCATGGTTATTAAGTTTTAATTTTTAAAACAATGACGCTAGATTTCTCCATTTTATTCTGGTTCTCTTATTTTTGAATGTAGGCCAAGACATCACAACGAATACATGAATCAGATGGACTGGTTGATGGGTGAATAGTTTGATGAAAAAATATAATTTTCAATGACAGCAATTCCACTCAAACTAGCAATGGATTGGAATTTGAGTCCAGTTCAATTCTATTTCTAGAGTTCAGGCTGAGAGAACAATGGGAGAGGGAGCTGCAGGGTTTAAAGAGGGATTTGTAGCAAAATATATTTCCCATAAAGTTATTTACCCTCTAATGAGTATTCCTGAGGCTCATTGCTCTTGAGACTCATTGATATTCAACATTGGACATTACCTTGGTCAAGAAGTGGTTTTATTTCCAGAGTGGTGAGCCACATTATCTGATTCCCATGTGGTGCTGATTCTAGGGAGATCTCAGCGGGTGAGAAAAAGAACAGAAGACCTTGGGTTTAGTCCACAACCACAGGCTAGCAAACAGCAATGGTACACACCTGCAGTTCCAGCAGTCAGGAGATTCAGGTAAGAGGATCAGAAATGCAAGGCCACCTTCTGCTAAACAGTGATTTCTATACCAGGGCTATGTGACACCCAGCTTCTGAGGCCCAAAGGACCATCCTTGTTAGTCTACCTTTCTGTGACACTCAGCAGAATAAACTTTGTCAGCTCTGAAGCTGAGAAATATACTGAACTGAAACATTTATAAAATACTGAGTTGTAATTAACAAATGTATACATCTGCAACATCAGTCTAATAATCAAAGCAACCAGGTAAGGAAGAGGCCCCATTGTGATGGCTGTCCTCACATAGCCCAGTGTGGAAGGGTGCAGAGAGATTGGTGGCAAGTGTACAGCATCTCTGTCTGTCACAGAATGGAGTCCGGATACAGCAGGGGGTTTGCATAAGTGTTGTAGCATGTTTTGCCTGAAAACACATGAAGAGAAGGAAGAGAATGTCTAACCAGAGTAACAGTTTGATCATGTGACCATGCATGGTCTGTGTCTAGACAGAGGTCTGGCTCTCTTGCTTTTGGCAGGGATGACGCATTCACTCAAGGTCTCTCCTTTCCTAACTTTCAAGCCTGTCTGTCCTTCCCACTCACAGTGTCAGATTGCTGTTTTGGAAAATTCTGTTCTCTTAGTTACAGGGAGCTCTCAAAAGTCAAGGGTGGCACAAATGCACTGTAAAACTCCAATAAAACTTCTGTTATGCATAGTGGATTGCTCTTCTACCTATAACCTTGAAGTATCTGCCCCTGGAGCCTGGCCTCGGGCAACTCTTAAGACCTGAGACACACATCTATGCAGCTCTTCTCTCCCACACAGCCTTGGATGGTGGGGATTGACTCAGGTGGCAGAACAGCATTGCAGAACAGCTCAGCATTGCAGGACCCTGCAACAATTCTTCTATTCTGTTTTAGTGAGTTTTCTTTCCTAATAAATTCCCTTAACCCATTTAGCAGACTTCCATGGATTTCTCACATTATGAGCCTTCCTATCAGTAGACAGTAATTGAGTGACTCACTTCCAAGCGACAGTCAGTGCACAATGGCCGAGAACGCCAGAGCACTGCGAACAAAACACACGGAAGGAACATACACCACTATCTTATATGTGTATGTATTATGTATTGTGGAATATTAGCTTAAGATGTGTCATGTTTGTTTGTGCTGTGGAATATTTGTTTAATGATGTAATGATGAGTTACATTCTTTTATGTTGCATTTGGTCAACTCTGTGAAGCTGTGTTACTGTGCCTGTCTAAAACAACTGATTGGTCTCATAAAGAGCTGAATGGCAAATAGCTATGCAATAGAAAGGATAGATGGGGTTAGCAGAGAGAATAAATAGGAGGTGTAATCTGGGAAAAGAAGATCAGGGAGAAAACAGAAGGAGGGAGGACATCACGGGCCAGCTACTCAGCTACACAGCAAGCCACAGAGTAAGAAGTAAAGAAAGGTATAGAGAATAGAGAAAGATAAAACCCCAGAGGCAAAAGGTAGATGTGATAATTTAAGCTAAGAAAAGCAGGCTAGAAATAAGCCAATCTAAGGCCGAGCATTTATGAGGAAGAATAAGTCTCCACATGTGTATTTATTTGGGAGCTGGGTAGCAGTCCCCCAAAGAGCAGAGTTAAAAAAAAAACACCAATTATTGTGTGTATTAAATAATTGAATACAATTACTTACAACTGGTAAGAGCTGGGCACATCCTGAGAATTCTGGAACTGTTCATTCCATGAGGCTAGATGCCCCAACAGTCCTAGTCTGAGACTGAAGGCCTGGAAGATTTCTGGGGAGTCTCTGGTCTTCAGTCCATGTTGGAACTGTAAAAATCTGGATATGAGGTCAGCAACATCAAGATGTGAAGGCTTTATGAGTCTTTCATGTGCTACCACTTCGACCTTGCTTATTTAACCCCTCTGTGCTTTGTATGATGGGAAATACACAACAGTACCTTGATTGTGAACAGTAAGAAATTCAACATATGCTTTTGTTCTTTAATTCATTTACAAACCAGCAGGTTCCATAATGGCAATTTTACTCATATTTAGCTTTGGTTGATCCTCTCCTGTATACCCTTTCCTCCATATCCCTGGTCCTGTTTCCTGGTTACCATTTCCACCCTGCATAGTCTGCCTTCTGTGTCACCTGTGATCTATTGCTCTTCTTAACCCATCATTTAAGGTCTTTTTTTCCCTCCTCTTTGGGTCTCTTTTTCATTTCCTGACCTATATGTAAACACTCCCTCCCACATCAACACAAAATATATGACAGTTAGAAGCTAGAATTTGCACATAAGATCGGGCACGCAATGTTTATGTCTCTGAACCTGGGTCACCTCATTTGACGTAATACTTTTCAGCTCCATCTGTGTTCCTCAGAATTCCATCACCTCACTTTTCTTTATGGTTCAATAATCTTCCACTGCATTCACGTACCACATTTTCATGGAGAGTTCATTCATTGGTGGACATCCAGCTTGATTCTATCTCTTTGGTAATGAACATCGATGTGCAGGTATCTTTGTGATGGATAGAGTCCTTCCTTCGGATGTGAGCTTATGTACAGCTCATTCATATGGTAATACTGATATTATCATTTTGAGAAACTCCACACTGATTTTCCACAATGTCTAGACCACTTTTCATTTTCACAAACAGTGGATGTTTGTCCCTTTTCCTCAAATTCCCACCTGCATTTAAACTCATTTTCTTTTACTTTCTTTCTTTTTCTTTTCCTTTTACATTTATTTTTGCTGGGGAGTATAGAACACAGTACCCTTCTGAAAGAAATTATGCAGTCAAGCTTCCCTTCCTTGGGGAAATTGAAGGGGGCAGCAAATCCAGAGTGCAATGGATAAGCTTCACCCTGGGAAAACACCTTTGTGATCATAGTATCTCCTCTGCAGGTAAGCGTCCTTTGTTTTCTTGACACTTGTCATTCTGCCTGGGTTTAGATGAAATCACACAATATTTTTAATATCCATTTCCCAGCAGCTAAGGATTTTAAACATGTTTTCAGATGTTTATTGGCATTTTATATACTTTTGAGTACTCTATATTTAGAAAATTATTTTAAAACTGGACCTTAATTTTTTAATTTCATTTCATTTTATGTGTATGAGTGCTTTGCCTGCAGGCTTGTCTGTGCACTCACTGTGTGCTTGCCTGGTGACTTCAGATGCCAAAAGAGGTCATTAAATTCCCTGGAACTTAGTTACAGATGGATGCTAGCTGTGTTTGAGTACCTGAAACTGAAGTCTGGTCTTCTAGAAGAGCAACCAGTGCTCCTAACTGTTGAGCCATCTCTCCAAATCCCCTCAGCTCATTTTTCCAATGCATTGTTTATTTTCTTACTTAAGTTTTTATTTATTTTTATATTGGAGATGTTAATCAACCCTTTATCAAATGTACAGCAGGCAAAGATCTTTGCTGAAGAATTAATGTATCTTTTTCAAGGTGTGGTTGTACTGATAAAATGCATGAGACTCCATAATGACCAAGCACAACACAGCATATAGGCTTGTGTAGTGTGTGTAATGCCTTGATTTTGATCCTGACTACAAAAATCAAAAAACAAAATTCAAACCACCAACCAACAACAAGAAAACCTGTTTTGAGGTTTATGCTATGATAATTTTTAGTAGTTTATTTTATGGGAAGGAGCACAGCACATGGCCACTGCATAACCGCTGCTGTGTAGAGGTTAGAAAATAAATCATGAACGTTGGTCCTCTCATTCTACCATATGCTCTGGAACTGAACTCATGTCCTCAGGCTTGGCAGCAAGTGTTCTTAACTGATAAGCCTGTCAGTCATTGACCCTGGTTTATTTTAAAACTGAAACTTTTAGGCTGGGAGTGGTGATGCACACATTTAATGCCAGGACTCAGAGGCAAGCCTGGTCAACATAGTTTGTTCTAGGGCATTCAGTGTTGTGTAGAGACCATGTCTCAAGAAAAAAAAATAGAATGAAAGAAAAGAAAAGAAAGGAAAGAAGGAAGGAAGGAAGGAAGGAAGGAAGAAAGAAAGAAAGAAAGAAAGAAAGAAAGAAAGAAAGAAAGAAAGAAAGAAAGAAAGAAAGAAAGAAAGAAAGAGAAAGAATGAAAGATAAGCAAAAAAAGAGAAAAAGAGAACCAGGAAATATAATAGTAAATGTCATGAATTTTGGACTTATGGATTTTGAAGTAAGAGATACCTTTTAATCTATTACTGCTACATTATCATATGTTTAAAAAACATGATCATTCTTGGTTTTGTTTTTTCATGTATAGCAAGTATAAAATGACTTGAAAATTAAAATGAAGATAGATTAAATAAGGCTCACACAAACTGCATATCTCTTATAAGCGTGCATGCATAATTGCTCATGCCGGTGTATGTTTACTTGCATGCAATATGCAATCTGATGTTGCATGCAATATGCAATCTGATGTCATGAAATGCTCAGCCTTTCTTATCACCAGTTTGGGTGCTCACTGGTATACATGCACACAGCAGGACTAGCCTATCCAATGTGTGTCCAATTCAAGATCTCAGCACAGCTGATGACTGCTGGGGGAGAGAGACCTACTCTTTGAGGATGTGGCCACAGGTAGGGTGCCCATGTTCAGTGGGTGGTTCCACACTCATGCACATGTGGGAAACACTGAACAGAATTAATGGGCTAATTACAAAAAGGAGAGAACATGAAGCTGAGAGGTGGACATGTGCAGGGAGATGCCAGAGAGTTACAGGGGGCACAGGAGTGGAAATCACCCATGTCACTGTATATGTGTATAAAATCCCAACAGAGGTTTTAAGGATTTAAATACATAAAAAGATGCACTTGGGAGGCAGAGGCAGACAGATGTCTGTGAGTTTGAGGACAGCCTGGTCTACAAAGCAAGTTCCAGAACAGCCAGGACTTTTCCACAGAGAAACAGTGTCTAAAAAATAAAATAAACACACAAAACGGAGACCTTTGTATTTAAAACAACAGCAAAGTAATTTGGCAGATGGAGGATTACTTCTACATGATAGTGTTTATTTTATTTTCCTCTTATTTATACACATTAGAAATGACAAGAAAACAGCTGTGACCCCAAATATGAATATAGACAAGTACCAAAAATGAGAATTTTGGAGTGTCCTCAACTGTTTAGTATGATAATTACATGAGAGCAAACTCCCTGATGAGCATTAACATAGCTTTCAGGAGAATGCAAGCTCTTTCAGGATGTGCAGAATTTCCTGAGTTGAAACATTCGACCCTGAGATGGAGTCCCTCAAACATCAGAGTCACAGGCCACACCCTCCCCAAAGTTGCATGAACAGTAAAGACTTCTAAGCAGAGGGAGTCTGACTTGTGATGTTGACTGCATGTTCTGCAGAGAGCTCCCGTGAAATATCATGAGTGATATTTCAGTGATGCGGTAGCCTTTGAGTCCTGTTCAGAACTTGCATATCAGGTTGGTCTTCCTGAGAGAGGACAGTTCAACAGAACCACCTTGCAGAGTGGTGACAGGAAGCAAAGGGACTTCAAGGAAGCAGAAATAAACAGTGTAATTCTTTGATTACTTATCCGTTGGGTTTTTCATGCCCCTTAATTCTCTTAGTACTAGTTTTTAAGAGAGTCAATTTCAATTGAATAATTCATCTTTTCGTGTTATTTGTGACCTATTCTGAAGAGTATAGCTCGTGTTCATTTTAAACTATTGCTTTTCCCACATTTTAAAAAAGTATTCAGACCACCACTACCGCTTGCTCGTTCCCCACTGTGGCACCAGGACTCATGCAGACTTCTTGGGAAATGAAAGCATGTGGACCTAGTAAAAGAACTCAGCAATACTGTTGTTGAATGTATTCATTAGTTCTAAGTGAAGCAGCTGTAGGGGCTGGCAAGATGGTTCACTGGATAAAGGGATTTGTTGCCAAGCCTGATGACCTGGTATTGATATCTGGAACCCACATTGTGAAAGGAAATAACAGACTCCAGCACACTGTCCTCTGACTGCCACATGCACCTCTGGCATGAGCACATGCATGCACAAACTCCATAAATATAATGAAAAGGATTTTAATAGAAAGAAAACTAGCTATATTGTAGAGACCTTTTTCTCTTTATTCTTGGACAGTACACACACACACACACACACACACACACACACACACACACACACACACTGAATTTTTGTCATTTCCATCCCCCCTTTACCCTTTCTTAACACCCTCTCTTCTTTAAGCCTGTCTTCTGCCCAGCAAGCCACACTCTTCCTCTCATCTCTGCTTCGTGTGACCCATTGGGTTTAATTAGCATTGCATGCATGAGCACAGGTTTCATGTTATTTACTAGAGCGTGAACAGCTTATGAGGCACTACAGCAGAGGAAAAACTCACATCTCTTCCAGCAACCCCTAACTACTTTCAAGCCCCAGGATGGAATGTCAGGGAAACTGTTTTTGTGCAGATCTTGTGTAGATAACCACCAGTGTTTTGAGCTGGGGAGTGCAACAATCATGGCATTTTCAGAAGGCAGCATTTTTAAAATTTCTTCTCATGTTTCAGGGACTTCCTAAAACTTAGAACTTTCAGTTCACCAGTCTGATGAAGCCTCCCTTATAGCTTTATCAGTGGTAATGAGCTTCCTTCCAGGACGGGATATTTTAAATCAGAGGAAATTCTCCATAACTTGTAAGAGCTCCCATTCTCCTAGTGTCTGAATTTTGAATTTTTCCCCCCTGTTCCACAAAATGTCTCCTGAGCCTTGGAGGAGCTGATATAGGTGTTCTGTGAAGGGCTGAGCAGAGAAGTTTTTACCATACAATTTATAATATGTTCAAAAACTTTAATTTTTTTGACACAGAAAATCCTTCCCTCAAAGGGTACAAAAGATTGTTTATTCTGAAGCCAAGTGTGATTGACTATTCCTATGATCACAAATTTATATTACTCCAAGTTCCATATTCCAGCACTGTAACCATTTGAGGTTTTTATAGTAATGAAATCAAGAAATCTATAAATAAGTGTAGCTGGAAGTTTTCCTGTGTCCCGCCCGGTCTGCATTATTCCACAGTAAATAAGGCATTGATTTTAAATTCATTGATAAAAACACCAAGTAGGTATTTACTGCAAAGAGGAGGCACCTCTGTTATAGGCGTCAGATGCTGAGCCACTCTTAGCTTGGGTTGGTAGAAATTGGGTTTGGGTAAGTTAATACAAGTCAAAGAAAGTTTTGTTAGTCACGGTGATTCAGGTCAGATGTGGGTGTGGTCAAGGTATGACTACTCAGGGGGAGAAGGATTACTCAAAGCAAATTATAATTTAGCTCTGAATCTGCAATTTTCTAATCTCTTCACATCATTGAAGTGAATTGGTCTTGCAGACAGTTCAGGGGAAAGTAGAGCTACTTTCCTTCACAGTACGTGTGTGCGTGCGTGCACGTGCAAGAGAAAGAGACAGAAAGAGACTGAGAGAGAGAGAGAATGTGTGAGTGCTCTCTCTTGTGTGTGGGCATAGACCATGACAATGAGTAAGAAAGTCAGGACAGTTTGTTAGAGCTTACTCTCTTCTATGACCATGTGGGTAGTCAAATTGGAAGTGCTATCTCCCTGAAAGATGAATTCTCCCAAATACTTTTCAGGGAGAACTTGGAAGACTTGAGATAATGATGATAAGAAGCCAGACATTCCACAAAACTGAGAAGATCAGCTTGTTTCTCACAGGAAGTCCTCAGAACAATTTGACATCAAGGTATAAGTAAGCTCATGGCTATTTACTAGAGCCCAGCTGCACAGACCTTTATGGACAGCAGGAACTGTTCCGTGCTGTGGATTTCTCTGAACTAGAGACTTCTTATTACTCTATATAGTGTCCTGGCTGCTGTGGGATGTTCTGTATGGCAAATATGTTAATAAATAAATTACTGATTGGGCAGTAGCCAGTCAGGAAGTATAGGCAGGACTAACAGAGAGGAGAATTAAGGGAACAGGAAAGGAAGGAGGAGACTGCCTGTAGCCACCGCCAGGACAAGAAAGATGTAAGGTACCAGTAAGCCACAAGCCACGTGGCAAAGTATAGATCAATAGAAATGGGCTAAATATAAGAGTAAGAGCTAGACAATGATAGGCCTGAGCTAATGGCCAAGCAGTTTAAATAATATAAGTGTCTGTATGTTTATTTTATAAGTGGGCTAAGGGACTGCCGAGGTTTGGAGGGACCCAGAGAGAAAACTCCAACTACACCTGGCTGTACCAGACATGGATTGAATGCTACTGCCATGGACTCACATATCTGTATTTGTTTGGAGTTTTAGAGGACAACAAAGCTGGCCAAGATTCATTCATGTTATTCTCTAGTAGGAATTTGTAAATACAAAAATTATAATCCAAGCATCCTTAAAATGAATGCACAAGTTTTGCAGGAATAGGGCAATGTTACTCGGTTAGGGAGAGAGCCTGGGCCCTTGGAAACCTAACAAACCAGGATCCAGGATCCTTACACACACACACACACACACACACACACACACACACACACACACGACTTCAAGCTTCTCACTTGAGGGTGAAGATTAAATAGAGTGCAAGAGTTTTTTGTAACTAAGCTGTTCTGGTCAAGGTGTGGCCTGGTCTAGGTCCTCTGAAAAGTTGTCAGCATTATATGAAATCTCTTTGTGGAACACAAGCTCCTCTTCTGGATGATGTCAGTCTTTCCCTCTCCTCATCTTGAGATTCATGAGGGAATTCCTGTTTCTTGGGGTCCATTGTGCCAAGAGTTCAAAGCCAAAAGAAAATACATGGTATCTCTTAGAATATCTTCATTCTAGGCAGGATGGTGCTTGTGACTTGATTTTATTTATATAGCTCACTTTGAGAAACAATGTGTGGTAACAAATGAGAGTTATGACATGTACATTCTTAGTGTGCTCCTGTGTTGTGTGTCTGATGTCATTCATTAAAGCATCTTAGTACTCAGAGCTGGCAGTCCTTGGTGTTATTCCTTGGAAGCAAAGCTCCATCCTTTTCTTTTGCCCTCTTTTGAAAGGCACAGCTTAGCTCATGTTTCCTTCTGGGTGGACCAGACAAGTTTAAAATCCTTCTCAGCAGAAACAAAGGCAAGGCAAACTTAGTTTCAAGTGGGTTATATATCTCTTTTATATCCCCATAAAATGCAGGTGCTGAGATGCTCTTTCAGTCCAACACCTGCATTTTATGGCTCTTATGATATAATATATTTTATTTGTGACTTCTTAAAGTGGATTGAAATGCAAACAGAAGAAATGGGATTCATTTAAAATGAAGGGCAGAATTGGTGATGTGTTTATCTGGACTAATATTTTTAAACACCTATCAATCCAGAAATGATTAATATAAGCTCTAAAAGACAAACTCACAGATAATCGTATGTGCCCTTCGTTTCTGCTCACTTTTTGTTTATTATTGTATCTTTGAAATGGTGGGTATTCATAGAACCCTCAAATCTGAAAACCATCTGTTGAATAGAAATACAAAAAAAACTATAGAGATCTCTGTTTCCATGATTCAAGTCTGCTGCAATTAATTACTCAGTTGAGGCAATAAAGAGAAAATACCTCAGTGAAGTTGTTTGTCATCCCTTGCTGGTGATTTTCTCATAATGGCAAAGTCATGTGAAGCCTTGTCATTTGTTTTCTTTCCTTTTTTTTTTTTCATTTGAAGATATAATCAGGAATCAAAATAGACGAAGAATGTATACTCTAGCCTCAGGGCAGGAAAATTGTCAAGAGGGAGAAGACAAGAAAATAGGGGCATGTCCTGTTCTAGCACACCACAGATGTGCTGAAAAATGCCCTCCTGAAAATCAGTTGTGAATCTCTGGGGAAATTGTAACTGTAACCTTTCAGAATGATTCAAAACCAAATGGAAGCATAAGAATGGGCATCATTGGCCAACAGTCAACTTCATATGTCATGTCATTATCTTTTCAGGTATGTGTGCATGCTTGTGTGTGTGCAGCACATATGGGTGTGCATGCTCATGTGTGTAAATGTATGTGGAGGCCAGATGGATGTTGGGTATCTTCTCCAATCACTTTCCACCTCATTGTTAAAGACAGGTCTCTTCCTCAACCTACAGCTCACTGATATGGTTAGGTGAATTCACCAGCAAGCTCCAAGGATCCTCTGTCTATACATTTCAAGTGCTGAGATTATAGACACACAATAACATGCCTGGCTTCTCAGGGAGGTGCTCAGTATCTGAACCCAGGTCCTCATGCTTGCACAAAAACACTTTACCATGAAAAACTTCTATTCCCAATGCCATTATCTTAATTATTACAGACACACAAGAGACTGTAGCATCAGTGAAGGTAATCTGTCACTGGATCCTATGTGATGAGCCATTCTGGCCTTACAAGACTTTGGTTTCAATTTCAAGGCTCTTTATTTTGAAAGATGCCATAAGGAAATGTCTGTAAAAAATGATACCCTACATTCAAATTGGCCTTGAGTCATATATTAGAGGCGAGTTTCCTTGAAGTTGCATTATGTGTCTAAACAAAATGAACTTCTGTGGAAGATAAGTGTAAGCAGTAAACTCCACTCTTACATCATGTAGTACGTAATGTATAAAAAATCCTTCTTGCTATAGAAATGTGTGAATCTTCTTCTGAAAAGCAGGTTGACCTTCTGTCTAGCACCAGGCTTCAGCATTTTTCTTCTCCCAGCATGGGATTCCTGGAGAAATTTCTTGGTGTCCATTTTCTGCATAGTCTGATAGCTAAGCTGGGGACTGCTTATCAGGGTCTCTCTAGAATGGCCTCATCCCTGTCATTGCAGCCACTGCACAGAGGATTGCATAGAACCTGTGAAGGGGAAGTCAGCTGCTTCCCATCTGCTGTCCCTTGCTTATAGCTGTGTGATATCAGAGACATCCCAGAACTCAGTCTCTTCATCTGTAGAGTGGGTTACAGATGTGGAGTACAAAAGGCTCATCATATAGTTTTTAACCGAATTCCTGTTTTTAAGTCACAACAGTGTCCGTAAGATTTTTTTACAGCACCGGAAAGCAAGTGAAGTGTGATTATCTTTACTGCACATGTCAGTTGTCCCCTTTTCCACTTGGCTTGGACTTATGAGTTAGGAGCCATGTGTAGCTAGAGAGCTTCTCTCCAGCTCCAACCAAGCCCAGCAGTCCCACAGCCCACTTATAGAATAATCACACAGACTCTTATATTATTTAAACTGTTTGGCCTAATGGCTCAGGCTTCTTGCTATCTGTTTTTATATCTTAAACTAACCCATTTCTATTAGTCTACAAGTTGTCACATGGCTCGTGGCTTACCAATACCTTACATCTCAATTGTCATTGAGGCGGCTGGCAGCATCTCTCTGCCTCAGCCTTCCACCTCCCCTAATTTTTCTCCTCCTTGTCCCGCTTACCCTATCCTTCCTGCCTGGCTACTGGCCAGTCAGAGTTTTATTTATTCACAACATATAGGACATCCCACAGCAGCCATGTTTCTTTAATCAGCATTATTTTTGCAAATGGTTTAGTTCTTGCAAGCTTTACTATACTGAATGCACAAGTGGCTGATAGGATTTTGTTCCTTTAATAACCAATTTGAAAAAAGACATGGCAACAAGCCACCTGCCCATCAAGGGGTTAATTCTGAAGATAAAGACAAGAGGAGAACCTGGAGAAAATGAAGAGAAAAGTTCATCAGTTGCACAGAAGGGAGCCAGCCACATTGGGCAGGAGAACTTGAGAAAATATGAAAGCTGTTACCAAACTAATAGGGTCAACATTCAAGCATTTTACTGAAATCTCATCTAAGCAATAATAAAGTTGGGATTTCAGTCTTCATATTCTGTGTTCCTTTAAACCAGTGGTTCTAATCCTAAAGGTCTTGACCTCTTTGGCAAACCTCTATCTCTACAAACATTTACCTTATAATTCATAACAGTGGCAAAATTATAGTTATGAAGTAGCAAAGAAAAATGATTTTACTGTTTGGTGTCACCACATCATGAGGAACTGTATTAAAATATCACAGACAGGGTGAGAACCGCTGCAAACAAAGGAGGTAGCTCAGCTTCCTGCTCACTCCTTAGGTTTGCTTTTACACTGCAGATTTTGGCCCAGTGCAGTGCAGTGGACCTGCAAACCCGAAGCACTGCAGGCAGCAACACAGGGTCGGGAGTCCCAATTGTTCTCCACTGTGCAGTGAGTTCCAGGCCGGACTGTTCCACGAGGCCCTGTGTCAAAATAAACAAGTAAACTAATGAAGAAGTGAAGTTACATAGACAACTAGGCTTAAACACATTTAGGATTTGTTTTTAATGTTTAATTACGTTTATATGTCTGGGTATGTACATATGCTTGCAGTGTCTGTGGAATCCAGTAGAGGCTGTTGGATCCCCTCAACCTGAAGTTACAGGTAGTTGTATGTAATCAGAGTTATCATATCCCAAAGGCCTGGTCCCAAATAACCACTCAGAGGCTTATATTACTTACAAATGCTTGGGCAATAGCTCAGGCTTACTACTAACTGGCTCTTACATTTAAATTAACCCAACTTTATTAACCTGAATTCTGCCATGTGGCTTGTTACATCATTTTTAACATGTCCTGCTTGTTTGGTGGCTAGCTGGCCTTTCCTGACTCTACTCTCCTTCTTCCCATCATTCCCAGCTTGGCTTTCCCACCTAACTGCCTGCCCAGCTACTGGCCTGTCCCTTTTTATTAACCAATGAGAGTGATACATATTCATAGTGTAGAAAAGGATGGTTCCACAGGAGCTGTGAACTGCTGGATGTAGGCACTGGTAACTAAACTCAGGACCCCTGTAAGAATTGTGAATGCTCTGAGATATTGAACCAATCTATCCAGACCAAAACAACCAGACTGCAAATAAAATATTTAATCATAGGATTATAGCAATAAATGACTTATATCAGAGACTAGAGAACACTGAAATATGGTGGAGGGGGGAAGATGAAGGAAGATTGTGATCCTTGGATCCATGGAGAAATGTTTTTGAGATTCCCACGGTCTCCCTGGAATCATCCCTCTCAAGTCATCTTTTATCTCAAGCCATATTGGTTTCCCTGCACATGTGTAGCAGAGGGACATGGATGGAAGAACAGGTAAGCACCCATACAACGCTGACCATGGTTATACTTGACATTTAGTAGACAATTAGAAATATTCCCTTCCGTTTATTATCAGAAAAGATAGACTATATATATGAATAAGATATAGGTCAAAAGAAAAGTCTAGTAATTGCTTGTTGCACTTGCCTGTTGGTCACTTGAGTGAACATACAGTCCTTGTATCAATTGTTCTGATGACAGGTGGGCAGCCATTTCACCTTTCCCATCTGATGCAGTACTGTGCATAAACTTCCCCTCACAGCATTAAAGATGTAGCTCACAAGGCAGCTCAGCAGGTAAGGATGCCTGCTGCATTCAAATCTGTCAACCTGAGTCTCATTCATAAAACTCACATGAATGTAGAAGGAAAGAATTGACACCATGAAGTTGTCCTCAGACCTACACACAGACACTACATGCACATCTGCACACATATGTCTGAACACACAAAATAACAATAACATACTAAAGTACATATTAAAAATGGGCTTTTGGACTGAGTGACCTATCAGATATTCAACTTCTTTTGTTGATATCTATTCACATATGGTGTTTTATTTCTCCAGTTTCTTTTAAATCTCTATACTTTCACCACTCTTATGAGCTAAAAAAGAGCATTATGATATGGTATTTAGATAGGACCATATAACCTTTAAAATATCTTGTTTTTTATATTCACAGATTTCATTCAGGCTGAGTGAGCGGAAAAGTCTACTTCAAAACTGGCCACCCACAAAAACTGGAAAGATGTGCAGAATGAAATATTTTAATTATGGGATCAAATTCATGGAAAACCCACTGAAGTGAGAGATTTCTAATGCCCTTCAGGGTAAGTACCCTTAATCTAAATAGATTACCAAGCATTTTTATTATTTAAAATAATTTATGGAGTAAAGGCTGGAGCGATAGTCAGTGCATCCTACAGACACTGGCTCATGATGTCACCACTTATCATCTTAGAAGTGAGCATGGCAACAATGCTTCCAACACTAAACATCCAGCTCTCACATCAAAGACAATAAGAATCTCACTTTGAATGAAAATATGAGTGACCATGTCCTAGAAACACATTCTTGTGTTACCCAAAACACTATGTAACATGGTAAGAGAGTTGTAAGTTTGTATAGTAACACAACAAAAACAGTTGCTAATCGGGCCACTGTGGGACCATCAGGCGGCTGGTGACAGCAAAGCAGGAGCTTTGACATGGAATTCAGATGGTAAAAAATGTTCAGCTCTTTGATGTTGAAGTCCGGGGCTCTGTTTGTGCATTGGCATGGTGTTTACATAATAGCCAGCCACAAGGATTCTAGGACACAGAGAGGAAGAAATGAATACCTATTAATGGAACTGAAAACAAGCCGATATCATTGTGGCTTCTGCGAATTTCCAGTTTCCCATGACCAATCAGTCAGCCTTGTAGAATGTTTAATACAGGCATGGCTTTCTTTCACCCCTCATTCTTTATCCCAAACACCAAATGGAGACCATGTGTTGCCAACTTTTACACAACCTCCTGTGTCTCAGGAAGTAGCAGATAGGGACTTCTCACACCCCTGCCTCTCTGCATTCCACCAACTCCTCATGTAACTTGAGCATGGGGCAAAAAATGACTACCATGGGTCTGGTGGAAACGCGTCATTGACTGGCTGGTGGTATGGAGGGGAAGCTCCACCCAGTGTCTTCCTCATGACATTCTCTCTGGATCTGTCTTATTCTGTCTGTCTCACACAGGGTGTTATAACCCTCTGAACTTGGTGCCATTTTCAGTGTAGAGTTTATTACTCTGTGATCTCTACTTTAAGAAGCATTTACTTCCCCAACCTCCCACTCTCCAGTACATACTCTTAATTTTAGATGAGGTATTTATAGACAGTATTTGATTCTCTAGCACATTGTTCTTTATTTCTAATACAATACCTCAGAACCATGGTGAGATACTATTGTCCTCATATATTTATCTTCTTCAGGTTATGATGGACCTCTTCTTAAATGGGAGTATTCTGAAATAGTTCTTTTTAAAAATACTCTCTGGACTCACATATTAAACACTTGAACTTTAAAATAAACAGGATAGCCACCTAGATGCATCAAGGGGTAGAGGCACTTGCCACTAAGCTTAGTGATTCCAACATTTTATCCCAGGGACTCACTTGATGGCAGGAAAGAATTGAGTTCCTTGAATTGTCTTCTGACTTCCACTTGAATACCCCACACAGGTAAATACATAAATGTAATGTTAAAAAGTTAGTAGCTGGAAAGACAGCAGAGAGGTTAAAGAGCACATATTCCCAGCACCCAAGTCAGGCAGCTCCAACTGCAGATGGATCTGATGCACCTAGCCTCTTTGAGGCGTCCTCACTCACATGCACACACCCACATACAGACACACACCCATAAGCATAATTTTACAAATGTTTCTTATAAAAGCAAAATGAAAGTGGGAAAAGTTAAATAAAGCACTAAAAATGGGTGAGTAGATAACGTGTGCACAAATAACTGAAGAAGAATCGAGAGCCCAAATCTACAACACGCTTTGTGTGCATTCTTTCCTCCATCATGTATATCATTTCTCTTTTCAAAGTCTGAAATTTCAAGACTTGATTTTCTTTAAACAAACACATTTTCAAACCTAGGAGACAGTTAGTTTTGTTGACTTGTACTTCTTTTGTTTTCCATGGTTTCTCATGTAGCTCATGCTGCCTCTAATTTAGCCTGTAGCTGAGTATGTCCTTGGACTTCTGATATTCCTGCCTCCATCTTCCATGCACTAGTGCAGGTATCATCAGGAGAACCACCATTCCCTCTTTAGGCTGTGCTGGAGATTGAATCCAGTATCTCATACATGTATGGCAAGCATGTAACCCAATGAGTTACATCTCAGACTAAGAAGGTTTTATTGGAAACAAATGGGACAAATATTTCATGTGGGTTTTTCAACCAGTAAAAGTGGACCCAGTCTCTAACCTGACCCTTGCAGTTATTTATATTTGAAAAGACACTTGGAAGTTCTCAGAGACTTACTTGTGCTGGACAAACTTTGTCAGGCACTACAAAAACTGATATTGTTTGAAACCAAAAGTAAATTCACCTGGAATAAGTATAGACAAAAGACTGTTGGAAGAAAAATAAAGCTATAATTACTGAAACTCAAACTAACAGTGAGAATACAAATAACACAAAAATGATGGCAATTAATATACGCCTTTCAATAATAACTTTAATATCTGTGGTCTCTGTTCTCCAATAAAAAGACATAGAATAAATGGATGGATCAACAAACCAAATCCATCTATCTGTTGTCTATAGGAAACTCATGTTATCTTTAAAGATAGGCATCTTTCAGTGAAGAAAATTGACAAAAGTACCCCAATCAAATGAGACCAGGAAGCAAGCAGGCATCTCTAACCTAATACAAACTAAATAGACCAAACTAAACAATTAGAAGACATAAACATGGATACTTCATTTTAATCAAGACAACTATTAACAAAGAAAACATGGATATCCTAAATATATATGTACCAAATTTTGGGTCACCCAATTACATGTTTAAAAATGTACTATTAGATTTAAAGACACAGAATAACATAAGCCCATTAATAGCAGGTGATTTCAATATTCTACTTTCTACAATAGTCAGGTCATCTAGGCAAAAAAAAAATAAGCAAAGAAACATCAAAATTAATTGATAGCATACACCAAATAGACTAGCAGTTATCTATAAAATACTCCACCCAAACACCAAAGAATATACATTCTACTCAACAGGAAGATTTTCTAAAATAAACCACCACCTGTAACACAAAACACTTCTTAAAAAACTCAGGATAATAAAAAAAACTTTGTATAACACATCTAACTATAATGCCATTTAACTTAAATTCAACAACAAACAATTTTTAGTAACTACACAAACTTATGGAGAATAAACAATTCATTACTGAAGGATGGATAGGTCAAAGAAGAAATGAAAAAAACAAATAAAAAATTCCTGGAACTAAATGAAAATGAAAAGTCAACACAGTAAAACTCCTGGGACACATTAAAAACAGTCCTCTGGGAGAAACTATTAGCTCTAGGTGCTTCCATTGAAACTCAGAAAGAGCACAAATAAATGATTTAATGATGCAACTGGAAAATTTGGTAAAAACAACCAACAAAATCCCCAATCAGAGCCAAAATTAATGAAATAGACACAAGAACAACAATACAAAGAATCGGGGATCTACAAATGAGTTCACTGAGAAGATAAGCAAGATCGTCACACCCTTGGCCTAACTCAGTAAAAGAAAGAAAGAGAGGACCTAAATTAACAGTCAGAAATGAACAGAGAAACATTATAACAGACACCGAAAGAATTCAGAATATTCCAAGTGAATAATTTAAAAACCTGTACTCCATTAATTTGGAAACCTAAAATACATGGGTGAATTTTCAGATTCAGTCAAACTAGCAAAATTAAGCCACGGGGAGATGAATAATCTAAATAGACCCACGACAAATATCAAGATTGAAACAATGCTTAAAAAACTCCAACAATAGCAAAAAATCCAGCCCAAATAGATTCACAGCAAAATTCTACTACACTTTCTTTTTTTTTAAGTTTCTTATTATTTATTGTGCCTTTCACACCATGCATATTGATCCCATTTATTTCCCCACCCCTTCATAGTCATGAAAAAAAGGAAAATCAATCTCATCAAGGAAGTTGTAGTGTGACAAAGTGAGTCTCTCAGTAAACACTTTTTTTTTTTTTTAACAAATATTCCCCCCTCCTTTCTTTCTTTTTTGGTTTTTCTTTTTCTTCTTTTTAAGATTTTATTTATTTATTTTGTATACAGCATGTATGACAGCAGGCCAGAAGAGGACACCAGATCTCATTACAGATGTTTGTGAGCCACCATGTGGTTGCTGGGAATTGAACTACAGGACCTCTGGAAGAGCAGCCATTGCTCTTAACTGCCGAGCCATCTCTCCAGGCCCCTCTCAGTAAACACTTTTGTTCATGTATCTTTACTTGTAAGTTTTATTGCAAAGAGTCATTGGTTCTAGGCCTCTGGTTTCTGCTACACTATTGATGCTGTGTCCTCACTGGGAATCATCTTGGATAGTCTGTTGTTGCCCTGTGTCCTGGGGATCCCGCAGCTCATGTGCTCCAGTAGATCATAGATGGGGTAGATACTGGGGTGAGCCAACTCATAGCCCTGGCTCTGGGCCTGGGTAGTTGCAGGGTTGGGTCAGCCTGCCAGCTCTCCCCTGACCTCACCATCAGGATGAGCTCTCCAGCACTGCCCTGTCTAGTTCACTCCTTGCAACAACAAGCAAGGGGCGAGCAGTGCCAGCTCTTTTGCTTTCCTGCCCTCAGGACGGCTCTCCCACACCTACACCATCAGGACCAGTTCTGCTGTGCTGTCCAGGAGAGGTGCAGGGGACTCTCTCCCAAGTGTTGCATCGGTGAGGGACAGGGACAGTTCTCCCACTTTTATGACCTCAGGGCCAGCTATCCCACCTTCCAGAGGTGGCAAGGTGCAGAGGAGTGGCGGGCATCTCTTCCCCACCACACCACCATACAGGAGGGGGAGGGGCCAGCTCGCCCATGCTCGCGTTCTCAGGCCCATTCACCCGCACCCCTGTCAGTAGGGTCAGCTCTACTGTGCTGCCCAGGTGAGATGCAGGGTTTACTTCCGGAGTGCTGCAGCTGGTAAGGGGGAGGGTCAGCTCCCTCGCCCGCCCACCACAGGTTATAGGCACAAGCAGGAGAGGGCGTCTTTCCCTTGTCCTTACACACGGCAGGTGAAGGGGAGGGGGTGGCCAGCTATTCCATTCTCACACACTCAGGGCAGACTCACCAGCCCCTCCAACAACAGGGTCAGCTCTACTGGGCTGCCCAGGTAAGGGGGCAGACCTGCTTTCCTGAGTGCTGCAACTGATAAGGGAGAGGATCAGCTTCTTCATCTGTTGCAGGCATCTTCTTCATCTGTTGCAGGCATCGGGGAGGTGTGAGGGGTAAGCGGGGGGGACAACTATCCCCTGCCCGTGCCTCTGCATGACAGACAGACGTGTAGTGGGGACAGCTCTCTCACTCTTACAACTTCAGGGCTGGCTCACCCGCACCTCCAACAACATGGTCGGCTCTACTGTGCTGCCTGGGTAAGGTGCAGGGCCAGCTCTTATGCTCTCAGGGCCACCTCTCTCACCTGCCTCAGGCTTAGAGGGTTGGGGGTGGGTAGAGCACCTCTCCCCTGCCCCGCCCATGCTACCATATGGTAGATGAGGGCAGGGCCTGATCCCCCATGCTTATGTTCTCAGCTCCCCTAACCTCCCCCCCCCCCCCCCCCCCGCCCTTGTCAACAGGATTAGCTCTGCTGCACTGGCCAGACCAGCTACGGGAGAGGAGGGAGGGCAACTTTCCCTTGCTCCCAGTGCTAGACCTCAGACAAAGGAAGGAATACCAGCGATGCCCCTCACACACTCAGGGCTGGCTCATCCATGTCTCAGTTTACAGGGTAAACGCTACTGTGGTGCCCAGGTGAAATGCAGGACTTGTTCTCCTGAGTGTGGCAGCTGGTGAGGGGTTGAGTAAAGCCCCCCCACCTGCTGCAGGTGTCAAGGGGCAAAAGGAGGCATCTTTCTCTCACCACATGGCAGCATGACCTGCCCTCCCATTTTTATACGGTCAAGGCCAGCTTGTCCTTGCTGCTGTGGGCAGGGTCAGCTCTATTTTGCTGCCCAGGTGAGACATAGATACCCTGTCTTCTGAGTGCTTCAGCGGGTAAGGGGAAAGACCAGTTCTCCTTAGCAGTGTGGCCAGTGAGGAAGCAGGTCCAACTCTCTACGGCCCTATCCTCTTGGCCTTCGGTGATATGAGGAGCCACAGACAGCAACACAGACTCCAGCTGCATCAGGGCAATCCAGACATGTGCCCAGACATCACCATGGCACTGGGTGGCAATCAAGTCACCTACCCCAGTCAGCTCCTCACCACTTTCACCTCTTCATATATGCCTCTGTTCACAGGATATGAACCATTCTTTCTCTCCCTCTCTCATACCACACCATACATTTGCTCACCAGGATACTGCCCATCTGTCCTGTATCACTCGTGATTCTCCAAGTCCTGCTCCATCCATCATGGTGCTTCCAAGGATCATAACGGTTCCCAACTGCCATGCACCAGAGAAAGTGGGTAGAGTTCTTCCTGCTCCAAGTCTTGAGAATGGGGCCAGGGCTGTACTTGTCCTTGAGATCCACCAGGCCTTGAAATACGATGCGTCTCATGAGTGAAATTCTTCCTACCTGAAGAGACTTGGGGCAGAGTTGTGCTTGTCTCCTGGGGTCCACCAGGCCTAGAAACTCTAGATGGCTCACTACTATATTTTCAAAGATATACAACAAACACTTTTTAAACCATTTAACAAAAAATAGAAACAAAATAACCACTTCCTAACTCC
This sequence comes from Peromyscus maniculatus bairdii, assembly GCF_049852395.1. NCBI lineage: Eukaryota > Metazoa > Chordata > Mammalia > Rodentia > Cricetidae > Peromyscus > Peromyscus maniculatus. The sequence continues at coordinate 9,099,172 of NC_134862.1, forward strand.
TGCTATGAAGTCCATACCACTCTAATAACAAAACCTGCTATACACGTACATAGACACACACACACGGGGAGCGGGAGAGGGAGAGAGGGAGAAACTGCAGGCCAGTATCCCAGATGAAAATAGACTTCAAAATGCTCAATATAATACTTGAAAGCAGAATAGAGAAATACTTCAAAAAAAGTATCTACAACAAGTAAGCTGGCTTCCTCATGGAGAGGCAGGGATAATTCAAAAGATGCAAGCCAATGAATGTAATAAACCACATAAAAAGATTTAAAGACAAAAATTGCATGATCATTTCACTGAATATTGAAAAATCCTTTAGTAAAAGTCCATCATGGCTTCATGATAAAGGTCCCAGAATGAGTATGGTTAGAGAGAACATATCTCAATGTAGTAAACAGCTTCATAGGAGAAGCCTACGGCAACATCTTCCTATGTAGAGAAAAACTTGACCAACCCAACTGACATCACGAATAAGTCAGTGGTGTCTACTACTTCCTACAATTTCAAACTTGTGCCCAAAATGACATTTTGAGGGAGAAAATGAAAGAGGGGATTGACGTAATTACATAATCACTTCAAAATTTAAAAAATTATAATAAATTAATTTACCCAAACTTCATCATTCCAATTTGTATCAATTGTCAGCTTTTATAATGGTAGAGGATGAAAGGCACAAGGTGATGGATGGTGTGGACTGTTATCCACTAGAAAGTTAGCGGAGGCATGTTGCCTTCTTCAATTTGGGCCTGGGAAGATATGTTTTTCTATACCTTAAAAAGTAAGTTACAAGGGCCATGGGCGTGGCTTAATCCATATTCTTGCTGTGTAAGCATAAGGACCTGATTTAAGATCTCAGTGCCCACATAGAAAGCCAGAAATTGTGGTTCATATCTGTGACCCTAACTCTGAGGGGTAAAGCACAAGACAGAAGGCTCTCTGTGGATTATTGACCAGCTAGCCTAGCCAATTGGTGACTTTTGGGATCAGTGAAATGCTGAATCAGAACAGTCCCTGGAGAATAATGAAAAAACCATCTCCACATTGGTCTCTCCTCCACATGCTATAGGTGTGTAGCATGTGTGTACATACAAATGCGCACATAACCACTCAAAACAGTAAAAACCTAAATAAGAATGTGGGAGAATAAACAGCTTTCCACAGAGACAGCTCCTATTCCATTATGCTGTGCATTTGTTCTTGTTTGGAGTCAGTAAGTCCAGAGTGAGTATTTACTTCTATGCTGACTTTTCTAGTCTCTCTCCTGTTACCCACTATTATATTTCAATTCAATGTGAAGTTTTTACTGTTTGAAACATTGCTCTCCAATGGACTTCTAGTGTGAGATGAAAATGTTTTTAAGATAGCAGTGACTATACTGTCGTAGCATAGTTGAAGTCTTAGACCTGAAGGAAATGGAGTTTTGAAATATTTGTCACTGTGGAGCAAGGGAGATAGCTTGCTGGATAAACTCTTGCCTTGCAAACATGTGAATCTGAATTCAGATCCCAAGGTCCCATGCAAAGGCTCATGTTTAGTAATGTGTGGAATCCTGACACTTCTATGATGAGGTGAGAGAAGACACAAACAGTGTGAAAGCTTTTTGAACAGCTTGCTCAGTCTATGTAGGGTGAAGACTGACCAGCTGGCTCAGCATATATGGTGGGGATTATAAGGGACAAAGAACTCTCTCTCTCAAACAAGGGCAAAGGCGAGGACTGATATATGAAGTGGTCCACTAGGGTTTAGTCACATAAGTGCACTAGACTTTACCTAGGTTCAGGGGATTTGAACACAGGTGTTAGTACATGCAGGACAAGTGATGTAACCACTGGGCCATCTTTTCAGCCCTGGTTGATTATTTCTTTATTCTCAAAACAGCAGTGTTAAGTAGTTTGGAGATGTTCCATTGTTCAGATCAGAACTCTGAAGAACATGTAGATCTCACTAAGCTTTGCTTAAATATGGAACAGTAGAATTTCAATGCATGAATGGGTCATGGGTACTTTACCATCTTCCAAATCATTACAATCCAATTTAGAGAATCAGATAGAAGCACAGGAAGGCAAATACATCTTTGCATATAGAATAAATAGTGACTCTGTGAAGTAAGGAAAGGTCTCCTGAAAAAAAAACAACCCACCATTTGTAATGTGTTTCAAACAGAGAAGTGAGGGTGATATGCCATTGGCTCCTTTGAGGACCTCCTTGTGACCCATTCCCAGATGAACTAGGACAGTAGAAATTTGGTATCCATAAAGGGAAAGAGTAATTTATGACTTGCACACAGAGTCAAAATAAAATAAACTGAATATTAATGAAGTAGTATAAGAGATGTGTTTTGATTTTGTTATGATGGAAATGGACCCAGCATTTGTCTCTTTGAATGTACATATACCCATCATTGGACTAGCTCATGAAAAATTTTCCTAACTTTTATTTCTGTTCTATTTATATGTAGATAGATAGATGATAGATGATAGATAGATGATAGATAGATAGATAGATAGATAGATAGATAGAAAGATAGATAGATAGATAGATAGATAGATAGATAGATAGATAGATAGATAGATAGATAGATAGATAACATAAGGACACAGTTATGGATATGTAAACATATAGGCATAAAGAGATTCCTAGATTATGTCCACAGTGCATTCATTGCTATCTATCATTTATCTTTCTTTCTTCCTTTCTTCTTTCTTCCTTTCTCTCCTTCCTTCCTTCCTTCCTTCCTTCCTTCCTTCCTTCCTTCCTTCCTTCCTTTCTTTCTTTCTTTCTTCCTCTCCTTTCTTTCTTTCTTTCTTTCATTCATTCTTTCTTTCTTTCTCTTTTAATTTCATTCCTGTTGTTTTTATAATAGAAAAAAAACTGACAAAAGCTACCTTAGAAAATGAAGTGGTTTACTTCAGCTTACAATTCCATTTTACCTTCTATCATCATTGGGGGACTTAGGAAGGACCTTTAAACAGCTCATCATCATATTCACAGTCCAGAGCAGAGAAATGAATGCATGCTTCCTTGCTTCCTCATTCACTCATGCTCAGCTTACTTTCTTCTCTTTTATACATTTCAGGACTCCCTGCCTAGGGGATGGTGCCACTAACATTGGCCTGTATATTCTTGTACAAATTAGCTTATTAAGAAAATCCCCACAGACATTCCCACAGTCACTACCGTGTAGAAAATACCTCACTGATACTCACTTCCCAAGTGATTGTAGGTTGTGTCTAGTTGACAAAGCAAACAATCACATCAAGCCCTTGTAAACTTGATACACAAACTTACCTCTTTTAAACCAAAACTTTCTACTTCTCATTTCCAAAGTCTCATTTTCTTCATAATATAAAGCATTGCTCTACCTTAAAAACCCAAAACCTCTTTTATTGGCTGCAGTCTATTAAAGACTGTCTTCAACAAAATTAAAAACAATTTATATACTTCTAACATATGATGACATAGCATAACATTCTTATTTCCCCAAAGGGAAGAACTGGGGCATCATGAGGAGCAATCAAATCAAACAAAATTAAAATCTGGCAGGTAAATATAAAATCCTGTAGGCCAGCCGGGCGGGCGGCGGTGGCACATGCCTTTAATCCCAGCACTGGGGAGGCAGAGCGAGTGGGATCTCTTTGAATTCAAGGCCACCCTGGTCTACAGATTGAGATCCAGAACAGGCAGCAAAACTACAGAGAAACCCTGTCTGGAAAAAACAACAACGAAAGTCCCGTAGGCCAATGTTTGGCATCTGGGGCTTTTTTCCCTGGGCTTCACAGCCTTGGATCACCCCGCCCCTCCAGCTCTTCTACTTGCAGCACGTAGCTTCTGCATTGGGCTTAGGTGAGCTCCTCTCTAAACGTATAGCTCTCCGTGGTGGGTGTCTCAACAGTACTCACATCTCCTGCATTCTGAGATCTCCAATGCAACTAAGATTTAACCTTTACAGCTCTAGAAAATGGTCACTTATCTATTTATCAATCTATAAATCTGGGGCTCTCTTGCCAGCCACTCTAGCCTTCTTGGTGAGTTGCCAGCCTGTCAGAAAGGTTGCCTCAAAAAAAAAGGTATATAGCTTCACAAGAACCTAAGGTTTTCCTCCGGCCTTCATATATATATATATATGCACAAATGTGTACATACATCCCCATACACATGTATATCCTTACAAGTGTACCATGTACATACATACACACACACACACACACACACACACACACACACACACACACACACACACACACACACACACGAAAATAAAGTGCCCTGGAATTTAGGTGAATAGTCACACAGGTCCTGTTGGAGTTAGACAAGGCTGGCATACATTGCTGCAGGAAGGGTTCTTGAATAAGAACTTTAGGAGGATTCAGATGCTGGGAAAGGTACAAATGAGGCTGAAGAAGTCTCAAGAAGAGCCAGGAGAGAGTAATGGTCTTTTCACACTTAACACAGGAAGTTGTTGCTTCAGTTGCCTGAGTCGGAGGTCATTAATTCAGGAAAAAAAAAACGCATTAAAAAGCAATAAAAGAAAAAGAGAAATCACTGAGAATGTAATCTTTCAACTCAGGACAGCTGTGGCAGGAATTCATTCTGTGAATTGGTGCTGCTCTCTGCCTTGGCCAGGGAAGCTGCTTTCTGCAGTGGGTAACGGTGAAGGAACTCGTAACTGGTCAGTGTGTGACAACTCTCAAGGAAATACTGCATGTACAGCCTTAAATGTGACATAGATCTATATTAACTACCTCCAAGGTTCTGAGAACATTGCTGGAGAGGAGGCAGAAAGACTGTAAGAAACAGAAGACAGCCAAGGCGCTACCTTCTGGACAAGATGTGGTCATTTCACGCAGGAATTCTAATACCAGACTCAATCTTCCAGTATGTAGCACTAACTGGAGTGTGTGTGTGTCACAAAAACCAAGACCAAACAAAACAAAGACATGAAGGTGGGAGGGGGACCTGTTGTGGGCTGTCCAGTGGGAGTGGAACAGGGAACAGATAATGGGGACTACGGGGGTCCAGCCCCTTAATAGTCCCCTCCCAGGGTCTGGGAAGAATCTACAACCAGCTGATAATTAATCTTTGATGAAAAGAAATGAATCTATGTACATGAAATTCCTTAGTCAATACATTTTATTATTCTGTCAGTTTTCTCTCTACAAGCTTATACTCTACTCTGCTCTCATTTTTAGCTCCTTTCTTGCCCAATTTCTCTTTACATTTATCTATTGTCCCCTCCAGGTTCTATCTTAATTCCTTCATCTAGTTCTGTCCCTTCTAGGTTCTCATCCATCTAGTTCTTTCGCCTATCAGCTCCTCTCCCATCTCCTTCTCTCTCATCTGGCTCTTCCTCAGCTTGTTTTTCCCCATCTGGCTCTTCCTCATCTTCCATCTCGTTCCTCTAGTACTCTCTCCTAGCCCTTTAATCTAGTTCTTCTCCATCTCAGTTTGTTCCTCTCAAGTTCTTATCCACTAGTTCTTCCATTCTCTTTTCTCTTCTCTGTCCTTGATTCTCTATGTTCTACCTAAGTCTCCCCAGAATCCAGTTATATCAAGCCCCTGGCCAACAAGGTCACCAAGCTTGAATTCTACAGGGTCATAACGGCAGGTAATAATTTTTCCTCAGGCAGGGACCACCAGACTTTCTTTTACAATCCAAAATGGGAGTAGTAAAAGAGGAGGTCAACTGAGTGCTAATGACCAATTAGCATATAAAAAAGGGAATCTATGTGCTCAGACTACATTCTTAGCAGTGGTTAGGAAAGAAGTTAGGAATCTGTTAGTAAGGTTGTATAAGAAAGGGGGGTCAAAGCTAAACTGTGTAAAGCTATTAATTACCGTCCACCTGACCTAGGTTGTGTCTTTTTGTGGAATTAAATCAGGAGACTTGCATTTGGGCTGTTATCACTGTTAGTTCTTGAAAGTGGCTAAGGGAGATATCTGATTCCAGAGAAAGCCTTTCCTGAGGCTGTTCTCCAAATGCCTGGAATGTGTATGTCCAGAGAGTGATCAGTCCATGCTGTTAGTCCTTCTTAGGGAAAAGTCAATTGGGAAAGCTATGAAGGCACACATGATTTTCATAACAGAAGACAGCTGATATATGACAAGCCAAATAACACTGTGAGACCAAAATGAGCCATCTTAGAAATAAGACCAAAATGCTTTCACCCTAAAACTAAGGCCTAAGATTTCTCCTTTTATGCATAGGCCATGAGTTACTGAAAACAGTCAGTCTAGATTCCAGAAACCAGGAAGTTTAAAAGTACAGTCACAAGGTAGTCACAAGGTAATGACTGCCAGACTATGGAATGTCTTCTCCCTGGTTCCCTTGGTAACTATTTGACCAAAGAATGTTCCAACCCTGTTTTCCAGGGTAACTGACCATAAAAATGTCCCCACCTGAGGGCAGCCAATGAGAAATGGTGGCAGGCAACCACCCCCTTAGAAATAAGATTAAGCCATGATTTCTAGAAAGTCCCTAGAAGCGAGCCAATCAGAATTGTACCCGTACTAGCACTCCTAAATGATGTAACTTTGTGGTTTTTGCCTTTAAAAACTGAGCTTACAGAGAGGCAGGCACTTCCTCCAGCCTCCACTGCATTGGATATATTGGACGAAGTCCCTGCCTAGGCTTATATTGCTTTTAGATATCCAGAATTAAACCTTGCTTTTGCATTCCGGCATGCTTGTCTTTGGTGGTCTCTCTGGGAGTCGAGATTTGGGCACAACAACACCAAAAACTCCTTGGAATTTGGCTTCTTCTGGAGGAATTCCCTGATCCCTCCAGGTAGTCACTTTGCCATAACCAGCTGAGTTCTTATGATATATTCCTGCCGCCTGCAGCAAACACACACATTGTATATAAGCCTGAAATCTTCAAAGAATACACAAAAAAATCTACAAGAAAATGAAGAAAAGTATCTTTGCCCCAGCTTACATGTCAAAAGTTCCTGAAGGTCTGTGCTTCAAAATTCTGTCTTAGGTATTAGTGGGTATTTCTAGGAAATACAGTTAGTAGCACTAAGTGAGAAGCCTTTCAGTCATTGAAGATGGGTCTTGTAGATTGTGGGACCCTAGTTTTCCCCTGTCTGAAGACGTTAGTCATTTTCTTTGCCAAGTGTTCCCATGCTGACTCATGAATGTTCCATGCTGAGAGGTCACATGATCATGGAATGAAAACCTCAAAACAAAGATTCAAATATACCTTCAGTTTCAAAAATTATGTATCTGTCATTTCATTATAGCAACAAGAGCTAATACCTCTCTCCCAACTCCTCAAGAAACTCAATGTATTAAACTGGGCTCTTTGTAAATCTGCTTTGCACAAATCCATGTGTTATGACCCTAAGTTTATTTCTTCTTTCTGGTCAGCTCTACCGCTGTGTGATCTCACCATTTTATTGAAGAACTGAATCTTTTCAATGTACTATTCAATTGGGGTTCTATGTGTCTTTGTACAAAAATCCCTAGTATGAAGTCATTTCTTCAGTTCTTCTGAGAGAGATCTGCTCCTTCCACAGCTGAGATGTTGGCTTTCTCTGGAAGCGACACCAGCCCTCAGATCAGATGAGTTTTAGCTCCTTATGATAAGTCAATATTACTGTGTATCATGGACTTACACTTATTGTGGATGCATAACGTTAGGATTTACTCACATTACAGTTGCTCAAACTGATAAATAAAAGAGTTCAAGGATTTCATGGGTCCTAACATCATTTTCTTTAGCTCTTGTATAGAACCTCTCATGATGTCTACAATAGTAGCAGCACTTTGTGTCACAGATGGTGCCAATCAGAGGACTAATCAGAATCAGACTGGCTGATTCTACCCCCTCTGCATCTTCTCCAAGGGAACTCAGGGCAGGTATCTTAGAGGCACATCCCTAATGCTCAACTACATTATTCAATACAGTTAAATGATAAGAAATTGATGGATGAATCAATGAATTAATACTAATAGCTTAGTAAAACTCTATGAGATTCAGTGTTGCATGGTGTTCCCTCATCCCAAGTTATAATCTCATGCATCTTGGGGTTTGCCTTGTTAGTCATGGCAATGAGGGTATACTAACAAATGGCAGCTTTATCGAAGATAATAATAAGGGACGTATGATAACTCCCTAGGGAAGATGGTCTTGAGACCCTTTACTAGTATTCTAATTATTATTGCCTACCCAGCTATAAAGGATCTTGGAGAATGATACAATATATTTAAAAAGAATGTGAAAGAATGAAAGAAGAAAAGAAAGAAGGAAGGAAGGGAGAGAGGAAAGAAAGGGAGAAAGGAAGGAAGGAAAGAAAGAAGGAAGAAAGGAAGGAAGGAAAGAAAGAAGGAAGGAAGAGAAAATGAAAAAAAGACTGACTAATTGAAAATGAGACTCCATGTGATGGGGTTTCCCAATGATTAAGCTCTTTGGTGGTCACTCACACTCCAGTAAGCAACACCTCACCTGTTCTAATGTAAATCAGTCCAATACATTGATAGTTCTCAACAAGTTGAACTTTGGTGAAATCTTGATTTAGTTTACCTTAAATACCCACCTTTGCTGCTTAGACATTTGTTTTTGTCTCTGCATTTTGAATTGATGCAATGTGGACTACTGTGAAAATTCTTCTGACCAAAAAGCTTGCTTGAAACCTAGCTAATATAAAATTAAATGAGTAGGCACTAAAAGCTGGAGCTAATTTGTTCCCATGCTCTTTCTGGAATATGTTATTATAAAAAAAACTGCAGTATTTTTTCCTCAAGATATTTTAAAAATAAGAATTTTTTTAATAACTATCTGAACTCAATGTTTACATCAACATTGTTTATGAAGAAGATGAAATTTAGGATACTAAGTGAGGTGGTATTGTGTTCCCCAAAATATTGTGCACACTAATAAACTTATCTGGGGTCAGAGAACAGAACAGCCACAATATTAAGCATAGAGGATAGGCAGTGGTAGCACACGCCTTTAATCCTAGCATTCCAGAAGCAGAGATCTGCCTGGATCTCTGTGTGTTCAAGGATACAACCAAGCATGGTGACTCATGCCTTTAATCCCAGAAAGTGAGCCTTTAATCCCAGGGAGTGATGACAGAAAGCAAAATGGTATATAAGGCGTGAAGACCAGAAACTAAAAGCATTTGACTGGTTAAGCTTTTAGGCTTTGAGCAGCACAGTTCAGCTGAGATCCATTTGGATGAGGACTCAGAAACATCCAGTCTGAGGAAACAGGATCAGCAGAGGAATTGGCAAGGTGAGGTAGCTGTGGCTTGTTCTGCTTCTCTGATCTTCCAGCATTCACCCCATTACCTGGCTTCAGGTTTGATTTTATTATTAAGACCTGTTAAGATTCTTGCTACAACTAACATATCATACACATTTTTTATTATTATTGTTTGTCATTTACTGGTTGCTATCATTTTAATGATAAAATTCCATTATTTTAAACCCAGAAACACTTCTCATGTTAATCTGTATAGTTATTAGGAGGTATCTGATAAAATAGCCTTTATTCAATGCAATTATTTTGCAATCATATTAAAATAATATCTGTGATATCTTTAGGTCACTGGTACATGTGTTGAAATTAAGTAAAAAAAAAACAAAAAAAAAAAGCGCTCCAGGTCTGGAGGATAAGAATGCTGGTGGCTAGTTAAATCCAGAAATGGTTTAAGCTGGAAATGTGGTGTCAACAATATGCAATGTGACTGAAGTTGACCAAACTAAAGAATCCTGACACTCACAAGTGCCTCATGCGTGTCCTCCAGAAGATCAACTAAAGCTGGAGAATGTGGACACAGACAGTGGTTGGACATGTACCTCAGTCTGTCACAACATTATTCTTTGTATACATACAAGTGTCTTAATCTCTATTTTGGAAAATGGTTATTCCTAATACTTTATCAAGAGACAGACAGCAGATGTACCTTAGAATCTCATTTATCTTCAAACACTCACATTCATTGCATTGGCCATCTTACTCTCCCAAATTATTACAAGAAATTTATAGGAGAAACTATTAGTCCATTTTCATAACAGATCCTGACCCTGGCTACAGAAGGCAATGTGTGCCATCCAGCTGGAAATGATAGCACCGGCAGTCACTGGTCCTCTCTCCCTCCTTCATCTTCTTCTCCATACTCTCTGGGAAGATATTGATTTATCATCTGGGAGCCTGTTTCTATTGTTCAATTCCCAGTTCATAATGTATAGTAAAATATGATTACTGTTTCCCTTCATAATATTAAATTGCTTTCTTCACCCTTCCTTACAGAAAACACAATTCAGATTCGATTGGAAAGGCTTCTTCTGTTCCTCTTAGAGTGCACAAAACCCATATTGAAAGCTCTGATTTATTTATAATATGGTACATTTTGTATAATAGGATATGAATCATATCTTCGTATCAACCAGAAAATGACTTGACAGTTCAAGATGGAATTCTTGAAGTATATGTTTAGGATATTTCTGTGAAAAGAAATATGTTTTCTTAATCATTTCTCTTCAAGTGTGTGTGTGTGGGGGGGAGTCACACATGCACAGTAAAACTGTTAGCGACAACAAGACTGAAATTTATCTCTAGTGGAGTGCTGCTTTGCCCTGGGCATGGGCATATTATAGTAATGATGGATTTTATGGCACATTTCTTACTTTCTGAATCCTTCTCCTCCATCACTTCTTCCACATTAAATTTATCGTTTAAATTCCACTCCCCTCTCCCACTGCCTCCCTATGTAAGACTTAGTGTTCATATGCACAACTCCCAAAATTTTATCTACCTGAGGGAATAATCACTAAAATCAAATATCCCTTCTAAAAACACACCCTACGTGTCAGATTCTGCCTACTAAAAACACAGGTCAGAGGACTGGATCATCAAATAGCTAACGTCACACCTTCTAAAACACAAGCTCATGGTCATAGGTAACGTGACATCAATGATGTGAGGATTATCAGAGCTGCGGTATATCCCACATAAGTGGTTATTATTAGCCCTCAAGTATCAGTGTTATGTTGATTCACTAAAGATCTCTGCCATAGCTTCTCTAAACTGGAAATGAAAGGCTTATGTTAGTTCTAGATCATTCCTTACCATGAGAACATGATACATTTAATATAGTTTGGAAAGCAATCCAAGAACCCCACTAACATGATCATCATACAGCCTTCTGATAGCAGTTGATACTATACCCCTCTAGCAAAAGAACAGTAAGGTCTATTGCCTCCCATCCCATGAGCTTCTGACCAGATGTACAGTACCAAGCATGATGAGTTAGTTCCTCTAGTGTGGCAGGCTTTACTTCTAAGCAGAAAACACTTGGCTACCCTCAAACAGTTGTGCCACTACTGGACCAATGAGCACATCTTGCCTGGGAGGTTGGTACTGTGTAAGTGTAAAATGCAGTGGGCCACAAATAATCAAAAAAGACATGAATGTAGGAGGTGGACTTTTAGAGAAGGGGAAAAGGGTTTAGTGAGGGGAAGAGGACAATTGTGGAGAATATGTTCAAAGCACATTATATATAATCATGTATTCATAAGGCAATTTCCTTAGTACCTACTGATAGTATACTGTAAGCACTGCTATTAAAAACAATAGTATTGTAAAATAAAAACAAACAAACAAAAACAACTTCCAGCAGAAGGGGAGGGTATTCATAAGTGCTAAGCATGTAGGACTATTTGGATGAGGAATTTATCATTGACACAGCTGAGGTAAAGAGGCACATTCGCAGAACATATTATCATTTAAATTATTTTCACTCCCTATCAAAATCACACGCTAAAAAAGTTTCAACACATCAGAAATTGAACATAGACGATGTAATCATGACCATAGTTCCTAATATTTCCTTACTGGCACATCTGCTTGAGCATGCCAAGTTTGTGATTGAATTGCTTGTAGATCTCTTCGAAAAATTAATAGCACAATTATCTTTGCAAAACAACAACAAAAGCTTGCTCGATTTCTAAGGTGTTTTCACTGCCTAAGAAGCACATTTTCAGATTTCATTTTATGGCCAGGCAGCTGCTAGTGTTAAATATTGAAACATACATTTTATATACTAACATTGTTTCACTGCTGATATTTATCGGTCAAACTTCATGATTTGCTTCAAATCAACCAGCCTTTTGTTCATCATTGCTTTTCTTCTACAAAGGTAGAAAAAAACTGCATCTTATTTAGTAGGTCATTTAGAGCTAGGGTCTGGCAAATCTCAGACAAAGGGTGTAGAGTAATGATGACTACTAGTGTCCTGGGCATTAATCTATAGCAGTAACTGGAATTAGAAATATATGCTGTACTTGCTTTCCAAACCCCTAAGGCATGAAGTTAATACTGAGTTCCACTAATCATTCTTTTAATTCTTCTGACTGTTTGCTTCAGCAGTGGGGAATTGAAACAGCAGGGGAACCACAGATGGCCTCTCCTGTATTGGCAAAAGTAATAGAAAATTACCATTTATTTGCACTTTTGTCTTTAGATTATGATGAGATTTGAAAAGGAGTATCTAAAAGGAAGTTCAGGCAAAACATTTCTTGTATTTATAAGAAAATAAATAATAGTAGTGTCAGAAGCCAGAGCGGCTGGCAGCTCAGGCCACAGAAGTTGCTTCTGTGAAGGAAGTGACAGGCACCTACTGACAACCTCTTTGTGAATCTCTAACACACTAACAGAATGAAAGTGCTTTCTTACTACCCCATGGAAGGTTACAGACCCCAAACTGCCAGATTCTGGAACATCTGAGAGCTACTGGCAGCAAACCATTTTCCCAGCTGTGTAGTGGGTACAGCTCAACTAGACAAGCCCCTCTTTCTCATTTCCCCCAATCCAGGGAGCCATACATTCTTTCCTGGCAATGGCAGACTCCACTCCCCTCCCCCTGCTACTCAGGAGCAGATCAGAGAGCCTGAGTATACAAAACTCCCCTTTGTCTAACGAGGACCTATCCAACTGTGTCTTGTGGGGCTCAACTCCTAGCAGAGCCCCTGCCAAGTTATCTAGGACATTGTACCCGAACTGTCCTGAGTGCCTCTACCATTCTTCTCTCAGTCTCCAAAGTATTAACAACACTGCCACTAAATTTCTTACATAAGAGGACATCTGCCTCAGTGACCCCCTTGAACATCAAACCTGCAATCTGTCAATTAGTAAAATACTAGTAGGTGGTTTCCTCATTGAGAGGAAGGGGAAGTTCAGCGACAAGGAAAGTGACAGCCAGACACTTGGGGCTTGAGGTCAGTGGAAGAACTTGTCTTGTTAGGACAGAAGGCAGCATTTGAAAGGGCTGAAAAAGCCCCTGGAAGCTCACACTCAGTGAGGGTAAATAGAGCCTTCCTCAGTAGAACAAACCCACAGGATTTAGTAAAGAGAGGATTCTTACAGAAGCCCAGTCACACCTGGGAGTGCTACCTTTCCATAAATCTCCCAGCAGTCTTGAATGGGTCAGGCTATGAGTTAGTCTCACCTCTCTTTGTCTAAACAATTCCATTAGAAAAAAATTTCATAAAATTAATCATAAAGTACTTATATCTAGATATTTAATTAAATATGTCTATGAAAGTGAGTTATAATTAATTACTCTGTCTCATTTGTGGTCAAGAGATTGAAGGCCAATAACCCTACATTTTAAAAGTAAACATCCATGAACGTCAGGGACATATTCTGTAAGAGTGCCCCTTTTCCCTCCTGGATGTGTTCATTTTAATGAAAACCCCATTAGTAACAATGTTTCACCCTGATCAGGATGCCCACTCTCACCTCAAAGTGGAGACTTCCCAATCACAATTCCTCTCCCTGCCTCGAGGGACAATGGTGAGACAGAAGTGATCCAGCCCTGGGGAAAATCCCCTTGCCTGTAGTCAACAGTTTACTATGCAGATTCTTGCTATTCCCACCGTGACTCAGATAGCCTGACTGCAAGCAAAGGCTATGGCTACTTGTCAGTCATGTGGCATAGACCCTCCCCCTTCTGAAACCTATAGGAAAGGATAGGCTGTGACCACCACTTCGATCACTCTGCCACATGGGCCTGAACTCTCTTCAGAGCCCCTATCATGCTTCTATTTGTCTATCTGTGATCTTAATAACTCTCCTGAAAAAAAATATATCTAACCAAAATGACAATCTGCTTCAGTGTCTCCACTGAGCCCCAAACCCAAGACTGTTCAAATGAATTCACTAAAATAGAGGAGATTATACAAAAAGGACCCAACAACACACATTGTTCTCTGCTTATAAGAGTTATTTCTTTATTGAAGGCGACCTAGTGTGCTGGCTGTCAGAGCAGTTTACTAGTATTTCATCATATTTATATACCATAATTCCTAGAGTCTATTGATTTACAATTTAATAGTTTCTAGTTTTTGCTGTTACACACAGTGCTGTAAGGAGCATCTCTTGCACATTACAGTGGCAATATCACACAAGGAGAAATGGAAAATGCATTCCTAGCAATAAGATTGCTGGGTCAAAGTTTGTGTGCATTCAATTTTTAATAGGCATTGCCAAATTGCCCGCCAGAAATTTTACACCAGCTTAGATTCCCATCAACTTTTATGAGAGGCCTTGCTGATTCCCACACTTGCTGGTGCTGAGAATCATTAAGCACTTTCATTTTTATTTTTTCTGATAGTGTAGCCCGCATGCCTGAAAGCGATGAGAATATTCTAAAGGGACACCGGTGCCCCTCCGTTTGGCTATTAGGTTACTGAAACAAAGCAACCCAGGGAGCTGGAATTTCCCACAGGAAAGCCAGCCTGTGAGAGGGGAAAGACTGAGCACTCCCATCCTGTTTTCTCCAACTAGAGGGTGACCTTGTCTCCTGGAAAGGGGAAAAGATTAGAATTACATGCAATACCCACGAGGTGATTGTCAGAGCATTTTGTTGAATGCACAATGATGGATCAATAATGGGCAGACCCACACCTTGAAGACTGCTAGGTTATACACATCTCTTGGCCTCTGCTTAACCTAAACCTCATCTAGTATCCAGAAAGTGGACTTGGGGATACATTGGATCTCCTTACCCTCTTCCTAATGTGGCCACATGGAAAACATCTCCTTTTCCTGCTTTGTCCTACAAAGGTGGCCCTTTTATTGGCATATGGAAGCTGGGTGACCAAGTGTAGTTGATCAGGGCTGTCTGGGGCACAGGCTCTAATCACACCGCCCAGACCCTTGAATCTCATGTGAATTCCTCCATAGACAGCTGGTGTTGAACATTTTTCATATGCTTGTTAGCAATCATTTTGAAATTTTACTTAGTTGTATATTTGAATAATTTTAATCTTACATTGTGGACGTTTTATTACATATTATTTAAGTTAGAGAGTTTGCCATGTTTCAGTCATTATGATGTGAGTACACATTCTTGATTTATATTCTGTGTCTTGAATTATTTTTTGTATCATAGAAAATAGAAGACAATGTACTACCTGCCAGACCTGTATATTAAAGCGTTGCTGCTTGGGGAAGTTGTTTAAGCCATCAGTAGGTGAGTTTTCTTGTCCTGAACTGGCTAGCCCTCACAGTGCTTTGAGGCATGCTGCAAGAAGAGAAAAGCAGTCCTCACTCTTCCGCAGCTGTGAACGCTGTGAGCTGCAGAAGTGACTGGCTGGGAAAGACCTGCCCGCTGGTGCAACAGTGGTACAAGTCTCACATCAGTAACCAACTACTTTCTGGACGGATTTAACTTTCCCTCCCCAAGAGAAAAACACACCTGGTACCGTTTTCAGACCAAGAACCCATGGATAGGGAGTTCATAAGCCCTGTGGAGGGAGCCCACTACTATTATTTTGCTAAATAGCCACAACGTTAACAATCCCCAATGATTTATTGTTATTCTAATAGATCAAAGAAGCTTCTTTCTTCAGTAAATGATGAGTAACAGACACCTTTAGTTGGCCCAAGTGCAGACAATACTGCTCAAGATTAAACAGGACATCTATATTTCAGTCGATTCCCACAAGGCTAAGGAATAATTCCAGACAAGGGGATGGAAAGGTTGTAAGAGACACAGGTAGTGTAAGAGTAAAGGAAAATTATTTAGACATAGCAGGACAGTTGCACATATGAATTCATAGCAGTACACACAAGACTTCAAGCTGGATAAAATCTCTGAACAACAAGGGGAGAGGAGCACAGTGTCTTACCTCTCACTGAAGTGTTATTGGCAATGAATAGCTGTGGGGAGAAGAAGTGTCAACTTTTGTTAAGGGTGTGCTCCCTGGCTGCTCCACTGTGCTCCAGCAGAAGGCCCCATGTCCAAAAGCAGAACAAATCAGACTAGATGATTTTAAAAAGGAAGACAAATAAGGTTCGAAAGTTGGGTGGGTAGAGAGATGAGGGTGGATCTGTAGGGAGATGGTAGATGATTGAATATGATCAAAATACATTGCAAAACATTCCCAATGAACAGCTAAAACATTACAAAAGAAACACGTCATTTAAGAATCTCCGTATTTGAAGACTATAAAATTGAAAAATAATTCAACTGAGTATACATAGGATACTTGAGAGATGGTTCAGTTGTTAAAGTACTTGACTTCCATGTATGATAATTTGTGTCCGATCCCTAGCACTCACATTAGAACCTAGGTATGGCAGTGTGTGCTTGTGACCCCAACCCTGGTGTGGGAAGAGGGCAAAACCAAGAGGATCCCTGGACCTTGCTGACAAGGTAGTTTTGCTGGAGGGAGTTCAGCTCCAGGTTCAATGAGAGACTCTGGCTTCCACATGCATATTCACACATGTACAAGTATACCCATACACAAGTATATGTGTATTTTACATTTAACACACACAGACAATACACACATATAATGCACACAGTACAATACACACAACACACACATTACAATTCACACAGCACTAAGAAGATAGACAACATATTCGTGTGGGTTAGTAAATGAGTTAGTAGTGAGAAAACTACAGACTTTTATAGAATATTAATTGTTGAATGTTAGCACTGTGTCATTCTATCCCGGTCAAATTAATCAGGCTCTTTTTTTATGATTCCAAACTTTTCATTCTGATTAAAAGTTAGGCAATTTTCACATGTAAATTACAAATTTGTATTAAAAGCTAGCAGCAGGAAAAAAGACCGCATTCAGAAGTACCTAGTTTAGTATTTCACTCAAGGCTAATTAATGAGAGGCCTGTATGAATGTTGGAGTCTTTGATGTCCAAACAACTTCAAGTGTTTCAGCCTTTCACAAATAATAAAGTAAAAAAATACATGAATTATTCATGGAAGAAGTCATATTCATGGTGGCTTTTCTGCTGATGGTGACATTTTACAGGGCCCTCTTGCTGATGCTGATGTGGTTCTTCTCATGAGTGGTTCCAAATAACCAGTTTGAAGGGATGGACCCATAAGTAGGATGGACCTATTTTGAAAGGAATACCCACTTCTCATTAGACAATTTTGGGAAAGATGGGTGAGTTTCAAGAGAAAGGTGTTCAGCTAAATTTCTCTTCAGGGTAAGACATTTATTAACAGATATGTTAACACTACAGGCCACAAGGCAAGACTTGTGGAACAAAAGTCAGTATCCCAGGACAAACAATGATCCAGGAGAGGGGGACCTCCCCTGTCATGTGGTTAATAAGCAGCCAACTATGCTTTGTGGTAAGGTTGCCTTTGCTTACGGGGAGAGACAGCAAGAGCACAAAATGTGGTGCGTGTCCACTCCCTACTACAGCATCTTTGTAGAGGAAAGAGACTATTAAAGCTCCTGCCCTGAAGAGAATGGAAAGCCCTGGGGGGATGTGTTGTCAGTGGGGTGAAGGCTCAGCTTTTAAATTCTAGTAAAGTGAGAAAAAGAAGCACAAATTCCTTTCCAGTTCCTCCATTCACTCTGAATGTATCTAATAACAAAGATTTGAAAGTGAAGATAGATAATTACTGGTTCAGTGTTTTAATCTTGAGTTTCCTTTTTAAAATGTCTGTCTTTTTGTCTTTGTCTTTGTCTTTGTCTTTGTCTTTGTCTCAGTCTCTCTCTCTCTCTCTCTCTCTCTCTCTCTCTCTCTCTCTCTCTCTCTGTGTGTGTGTGTGTGTGTGTGTGTGTGTGTGCGTTCATGTGTGGTGCACACTTATGTGTACATGTGTATTTGGTCAGAGGACAACTTCAAATGTTGTTTCTCATGAGTCATTCATCTTGCTGTATGAGAATGAAATCTTCACTGGTCCTAAGCTGACCCCATAGGCTAGACTGGCTGGCCAGTCAGTCCCAGAGACCCAATCCATCTCTTTCCTCATTATCAGTGTAACTGTCCTGGCAGAAATAAAGTCATTCTAAAGAAACACTTATGTCTGTCCATCTGATTTCCAGACAATGAAACAATGGACCCCAAAGAAATGGGAATTTCTCAGAACTCTTATTCTGGGAGACAGAAGAGGAACCAGGAAGAAAGGGAGCTCATCTCCTAGAAAGAGAAGAGAATTTAGAGTTCTAACCATTATACAGAGTGAGATTGGTGCATGGACAATGGTGGATCAGTGATGGGCTGGACTGCTTCTTGACCAGAACTGTTTAGATTTGCATATCCTTGGCCCTCTCGTCCTCTATTAAAATTGTAATAACACTTCAGGACCCCAAAGTTGGACTTCAGATGGGGAATGGTGGATTTTTTTTTGTCCTTTTCCCAAAATGGCCACATTGAATAAATCCAGTTCTTCTGTTTCCACTATTAATTTGACTCTTTTAATTGGCTTCTTAAAGATGGCTTCTTGACCCTGGCTTGGGGTATAGGTTGTGAATCCTGAGTTTGATAATACCAGTGCTGGGATAATAAGACTCTAACAGCTTTCTAAAGTTGATTCTAGATAGCAAACTCAAGTTCTCACACTTGTGCAGCAAGCGCCTTACATACCCACCCACTAGCTCAGTCCCATTCTAGTGCCTTTCTTCTCATGTGTATGCTGACATGAAACATAGTGCTTTGGAAACAGTATTGGATAACGAGGTGGGTGGTGTCAATGGTATAAATGACATAGCCTGTGGGTGCATCCTGTTAATGCTATTGACTAGTGTTTCCAGCATAAAAAACACCCCATTCACAGATTCACAAGGAGGTCCTTGCTTTCAAGGCACATCTAAACATTGTCAGAGGACTGTGTGATGGCCACAAAGTGCTGCAAGCCCCAAAAGTATATGAAGTAGGATTTCAGCTGATTATGACAAGCTAATACCTGGAGGAAGCCAAGGGCCTTCCAGAGGTCACACTGAGGCTCAAGGAGTCTGATTTGATTATTAGCCATTTCCGACTATGAATTTCTCCTGTGCTACTGTAGCTTTTTCATCATTATTTGGGCATCATTTTCTCTCTACTAACGGAAAATTAGGTAACTTTCTGTGCTGACAGCTATGTACATCCAGAACCCCAGTGCAAGCCTTCTGTAATTATCATCATTGGTAGCATCTGGCCAGGTCCATCCCCAGACAGAGGAAAGTATTTTATCAGAGATACCTCTGTCTTACAGAGATGTCTCTGTACTCTCTAAGAACAGACTTAAGCATCCAGACTGTTTGAGAAGGCCTGTCAAAGGTGCCAATTAAGCTTAACTTTCTCCTTTTCAAAGTCTTATCTCTAGTTTTAGATCCACCCTTAACAATTAATTCAGAACGAATGGGTTCCAACTTAGAGGTACATCGAGCTGTTATGGAAGATGCCTATCGACAGAGCACACTCACCAGAAACAGTGAGAGCAGAGATAGTTTGGAGAGACAGAGGTAAAAAAGATAAAAGGCAGTTTTATTTTCAGAGAAGAAAGACTGAGAGGAGAAAAGAAAATGGAAGAACTATATGGGTAAGAACTGGAGAGGAATGAACTAGATGGGGAAGAACTAGTTTGAAGGGCTAGAAGAGAGGACTAGAGGAATGAGATGGAAATGAGGAAGAACCAGATGGAGAAGAGCATGATGAGAAAGAACAAGGTGAGAAAGAAGGAGATGAGAGAGGAGTTAAGATGGGAAAGAACTAGATGGATGAGGACCTAGATGGGGTGGAACTAAGATGAAAGAATTAAGATAGAACTTAGAGGACAGAAGATAAATATAGAGAGAAATCAGGCAAGAAAGAAGGTAGGCATGAGAGCAGGATAGAAGCAGTGTAGAGAAAAAACTGACTCAGAAGAATAAAGTATATGGACTAAAGAGTTTTGTGTACATAGATTCATTTCTTATCCTCAAAGATTATATTATCAACTGGTTGTAGATTCTTCCTGGACCCTGGGAGGGGACTATTGAGGGGTTGAACCCCCAGAGTCCATAATAACAAAGGTCCCACATGGACTTCACAGGTGCTGCAATTTTTAGGGAGCCCTTCATCTTCTCCAGCAGGGAGAAAGACCAGCAGAGAAGGTCGTCAGGAGTTTCCTGAAGCCTCATTCCCACTGGATCCTCAGCTGCCTCCATACCTATAGTAGGAAGTGAAATAAGCCCTGAATGCTGAGAGTGTAATGCTACCCTTCCAATAGTCTGTTTAGAAAGTGCCCTTGGGAAGGGATATATTGAGGTGATATAAAATAGATGGATTTTACTTCAAATTCTAATACTTTGGGTGTTTGACTTGAGAAATATTAATTGGACAGTCAAGATAATGAGTATGGTATGTGACACTGAGAAATATTTTTTTGCCTCTACATAGGATTATAACAATTATACAAAAGGACTATGTGCTGAGTAGCATCTCATTGTCCCAGCCATAGAGTGAGTGCTCAGTTGACCTATAATAAATGTTACTGACACCATTACCAACAAAGCATATATGTGGAGAGAAGGGGCTGGAGCGAGGTTGGGCTAGTGGTACAAAAGGGTGTTAAAGTGGGTCACTGAGGCAGACTGCCCTTTTGGATAAAAGTTTTATTACATGAGTTCTTTTTTACATTTTTATTTCTTTAATTATTATTTAATTCACTTTATTTGTTTGTTTATTGTATGTATAGGGTTGCATGTATGTGGCTGTGCATGCCACAGAATGTGAGTGGATGTCTAAGAATTAGCTGTGGAAATTGATTCTTTCCCTCCACAATGTGGGTCCAAGGGATCAAACTTAGGTTGTCAGGTTCAGCAGAAAACACCTTAACCTTCTGAGCCATCTGGCTATCCCTACTGAGAGAGTTCCTAACACCATGGAAAGATGGAATGAGGAATGCTTTGAGGAGAGTTCTGCCCCATTGGAGAAAGTCCTGGTACCCTCTTGTAAGTCTGAATGATTTGGGAAGATACCATGCCTTGTAGTTGGTGAATAGTCCAGAGTACCTGCTTGAAGTCAAACTGTGTCAACTTCCCAAAAGGACAGAGGAGGAGAAGGGAAAGATCTGGTCCTTTGTGATTGCAGGGTCACAGTAGGAGGCTTGTCAGTTTTTTAAAGTCTGGTTCCTCTCGGACTCTGCTGGACTCTTGAGAAAGTGAAGGTCACAGACTCAAGACAGTCACAAAAGACAGCCTGCCACACTGCAGGTGAGCATTGCTTGAATCTCTCTTTCTCATTCCCCAACTTCTCTATCTCTGGGGAAAAGACAATCTCATATTTTGAGTTACAATTTCCTGTAGCCCTGGTTGGCTCTGAACTTGCTATGAAGCAAGGGAGGAAGGACTTAAACTTCTGATCTTCCTGCCTCTACCTCCATGGTGCTGGGATTCAGAAATGTGCCACCACACCCAGTTTATGCAGGTCTAGTCATCAAACCTAGGGTTTTATCCATGCTAGCAAACACTTTATCAAGTGAGCTCTATTATAGCCCACACAAATATGTTTAAAAGTGCCTAACACTGAGTTCATAAGTATGTTACTTTTTAAAGACTTATTCATTTATTTTATGGGGGGGGGGGTGCCTACATGTCTGTCTGTTTGCAGGCCAAGGCTAGAGGAGGGTCTCATCTTTCCTGAAATTGGAGTGACAGACCGATAGCAGTGAGTTACCATATAGGTGCTCAGAGTTGAACTTGGATTCTCTGGAAGAGCAACCAGTGCTCTTAACCATCTCTCTAGCTCTATGTGAAGCCTTTCAATATTAATGGTGAGACAGTTGTGGTGCCAAACAGTGGCCAGCTCAGGAAAAGAGCTGAAACACAGGTACCCTTCAGAAAGGACCTTATTAGGAGAGAGGGCCTGGTGGAGGGACTTCAAGGGGAGAAGGGAGAGAAAGGAAAGTCCTCAGAGAAATTCCATGAACAGTGTGGATACCTGCCTTTTATAGCTCCTGAGGCTTCCAGGAAAATCCATACCATCTGTTTCAGCTGGGGGCCAACCTAGGGCCTTGAGGTTGAAAGATGTTAAGGGTAGAGTATCATATCAGAGGCAGCATGATGGGAACTTAAAGAGAAAGAGAGACTTCCCTCTATAAACTGGAGATGAGCTTTACTATGCGATTATTAAGAGAGAGATTAAAGTAAAGAAGTATCAGACAAAGCACTTTGAAAGTGGAGGGACATCAACGAGAAAACCAGGGGTGGGGTGGCTCAGAGGAATTCCATGAACAATGGGGATATCTGACTTTATATTTTCTGAGACTGGCAGGAAAATCCACTCCAAGTGTCCAAGGGTTTTCTATTGCTGTGATAAATGTCAGGCCAAAAGCCACTTGGCAGGGAAAGAGTTTATTTAATCTTGCAGTTCTCAGGTCACACTCTTATCTCTGAGGGAAGTCAGGGTAGGAATTCAAGACAGGGACCTACCAGAGGAAGGAACTGATGCATAGACCATGAAGAAATACTGCTTACTGATTTCTCTCATGGGTTGCTCAGCCTGCATTCTTATAGAAGCCATGGCCACCAGGCTAGGGATAGCAGCACTCATGATGATGGTCTGGACCCTCATCGATCACTAGTTAGCAAAAGTACTATAGATTTGCCTGAAGGCCAGTTTTATAGAGGTATTTTCTTAATTGGAAGTCCATCCTTCCAAATGATTCTAGCTTGTGTCAAGTTGGTATAAACCCAGCCAACACACCCTGTGGATGACTTAGTCATATACTCATGACTCCACAGGAGCCACATAGACTATAAATCTCTATTGTATTTTTGAAGGGAAGAACTTAAAGGTCAGAATAGCATAGCTTCCTCTTTAAGTTTTCAAATTCTATTTATTTGTGTGATTTTGTGTGTGTGTGTGTGTGTGTGTGTGTGTGTGTGTGTGTGTGTGTGTGTGTCTGTGTAATGTATTTGATGCAGTGTACAAGTGGGGGTAAGTAGACAACTTGTGGCTTTGATGATCAAACTCCAGTACTCATTGTTGGCTTTAAATAAGCAGCGGCACTGTTACCATGCGAGAAAGGTCACGAGGCACAGCAAAACCCAGTATCAGAGCTTTATTAGGAGGGGTGGGGACAGAAAAGAGCATGGCCAGGCCTGTGGAAGAAACAGGTGAGGGGAAGGGAGAGAGCTGGGAGGAGGAGAGAGCAGAAGAGAGAGGAAGAGTCTGTGACCAGCTTTTTAAGGATTTTCTTGCACATGTGCCTGTGGGCTTATGGAACTACACCTTGCATGCACAGATTGTGTGACCATGCAGCATGCATTGTGTAATCACACAGCACACAGATGATGTCAGACGTAAGACCCCTTGCTTAGCCACTAAACTACACATGTGCGGTTACTCAGCTGGAGGAGTAGCAGAATCCTAACACTCGTGCTTACTGGTAAACACCTTTACCCACTGAGTCACCTTGCTGGTGCTGTGAAAGGGCTTCTGAAGTCTCTGGAAAAGAGAGATGAAGGCAGACTTGGCATGGTTTCTCTAGGCTGCCAAATTTGGTCGTCTTACAGTGATAAGCTTCTTAAAGTGGCAGAGCAGGGATTCAGCCTTCTACCGGATCCAACCTTGAAGGCAGCGAAAGCCTTAGTATCTCTCTTGAAGCGCAGAAATACAGCTAAAGGTGCTTGCAAATTATTACTGCCTATTCACTACCATTCTCTTTAAGTGTCATTGTCTTACAGAAATGGCTTTATAATAGAGCTTAATAGCAATATTGTGTAAATGCTTCTGGAGCAATGGTTCAGTTGTCAAGAAAATGTCCTGCTCTTGCAGAGGCCCCAGGTTTGGTTCTTAGCACCCATATTAGGTGGGCCATAAACACCTATAACTCCACTTCCAGGATTTCTGATAACCTCTTCTGGTCTCTGCAGATACTATACTCACATTCACTATATTTGCTATACACATAACTAAGAATATAAACCAATAAATTTCAATAAACAAAATATTGAGAAAATGAAGTTCTCAAGAGAAGGATAGATGAAAAGGAATTAGTATTTTATAAAAATGATTCCTGTGGCACTTTAAAAAATATTTGCATATTTGCCTCCCACAGGACCCTACCAAATGTATAATAACTCCATTTTACACAGGAAATACAGAAACATGAAGCTGTGGTAGGCCGTCTACATTTCTGAGACTAGTCAGCTATTAAAAGGCACTGCTGGAGCTTTGAATCAGGTCTGTTAATGTGAAAACTAAAAAGTGTGGAAAATCATACCATCAGGGCAAGAAAAGGTGACATGAGTGACAAGAAGCTAGAGGTTATTTTCTTTCTTTAGAGTTGTACCTAAAATATGTTCTATTGATGGAAGACTGGGGTCCAAAAAGGTGGGCACTCACAAGAATAACTGGTTGGATGAAGCTTAATGCCAAAGAAGAAAAATGTCATTGAACTTATTGGAGTAAAGAAAAGAGTAGAAGACATTAAGAAAAAAAAATCTAGAAACAGTGTAGTGCATCACATGATTTCTATCTTGAGGTGGCTTGACCCAGCAGTCTCCATGAACTAGTTAACAGAACAATACGGAGGCAGCTCAGCCTATGATAATGGCAGTGGAGCCATCCTCACTCCCTAGCAGAAGGAAGTGGAACAGGGCCTCAGAACTTCCGTTTAGTGTTGTGCCCAGATTGTAACCCCCAGAGAGACCACCAAGGACGAGCATACCAGAATGCAAAAGCAAGGTTTATCTGTTACAAGTCATGACAGGGAAATCATCTCAAGTCATTTCAAGTGAGGCAGGGAAGAGTTACTCTTCCTTGGGGAAGTTAGTTTTTATAGGCAAAACCCATAATATTTCTTAGAGGCGAGGGGGTTAGTACGGGTCCATCCTTGATTGGTCCAGTTTTTCCCAGGCCTGGACTTTATCTTATTCTAGCTTATCTGTTTGCCCTGTCAGGAGTTTTACAACTCATCTCCGGGGTCTGGTCATGTTATCTCTGGAGAGGGGCATGTTGTAGTTAATTGGTTACCATCAGACATCCTAACTTTGTTCTTTTGAGTTCCTGGGGCTGGCGCCATCATTTCTGGGGACTTGAAACTGGCCTGGGTCTATCTATATTGAGATATCTTTGTCTATACAATAGAGTGAGGGTCTTGTTGTGCCTAGATCGCATCCCCAAAGCTGCCACTGGAGACTTTAGGTACAGAATGCAAAAGTAAGGTGTATTCTAAGTTTACAACCCTTCAGGGAGGCTCTTTCAAATCTCTCACTCACAGCAGGGAAGTTGGAAGGAGTGCTCCCCTTTCTTTGTGAGGCTAGTTCTTAAAGGCACAGACCATATAATTTATTTTAACCCGCCTCCCTTTTTAGTCTTTTGGTCGAATATCCTGACTGTGTTTTCCAAAGTCCCTGTAGCAGATACAGCCACCTGGGGAAAAGGGGTCTAAGTTCTTATCTATACTTAGGAATCCTGGTTTAAGCTTCTCTTTGTCTGTAGGGGATAGAGTGGGGGGTTTTACTGAGGTATCACATTTAGTGTCCTAGTTACTTTGCCTGTTGATGTGATGAAACACTCTAACAAAAGTAACGTAAGGGCTTATTTTGGCTCAAGTTCAAGATTACAGTCCAATTGTGATAAAAAAAAAAAAAGTCATGGAGGCAGGGAATTAACACAGCTGGTCACATCGTTTCTTTAGTCCAGAAGCAGAGAGAAATGAATGAACTCTCCTACTCCGCTCCTTTTCCGGGTGTATATAGCCCAGAACCCCAGTCCACAGAATGCCACCTTTTACAGTAAAGAGCTCTTCCCACTTCAATTAAATCAAGAGAATCCCTTACAGACATGTGCAGAGGTTCTCTCCTGGATGATTCTCAATCTCATCAAATTGACAATCGAGATTAATTACCACACATGGTGAAGCAGTTTCAATGACAATGGTTACTCATAGGCTCACATATTTGAATTGAACACTTGGTCTGTGTGAGTGATACTGTATGGGAGCTTGTGGAACTCTAGGAAGTAGAGCCTTGAGGGAGGAAATACATGACCCAGTTTCCAGTTCTCTCTCTCTTCTTTTTTGCAGATTGAAGACGTGATCTCCCAGCTTCCTGCTCTTGAAGCCAGCTGCCATGCCTCCCCCCATCATTAAGAACTCTCCTTTGGGAAACATAAACCAAATAAACTGTTTCCTACAGAAGTTGCTTTTGGTCATGGTATTTTATCACAGCAATAGAAAAGTAACTAATATAGAAGTTAGTAAAAGAAAGTGGGCTATTGATATAAGGAATCTGACCGTGCTGGTTTTTTGGAGGAGTGTGGAAGACTTTGGAACCTTGGCTAAGAAAATTAGTTGAGTGCTGTTAAGTCAAGTCTAATGAGCCGTTCTAGCAAGACCCTTGAAGACAGATGTACTGAGATGTGCTAAGCATATACCCTGGTTATGGGGGAGGAATAATCACTCTTAATTCAGACTTGGTATAACACTCATTTATTCACGCAATACGATTACAAGCAATACTTATCCTATCTTCCAAGTGGAAGTGGGAATACCTCTCCAAGTGTACAGGTCCGGACTCGCCATGTTTGTTCCTCTGGATCTCGGGTCAGCCTTCCTGTGGTCAACCTTGTCTGCACTGAGGACAGGATCTCACGTCTCTGGTGGAGGAGAGTCATCTCACATGAGGGTCTGACAAGCTCTCTTGGTGGTGTCCGAGGCTTCATCTTTTATACCCCTTTCTGGCTAGGTTTCTAGTCTTATCTCTACTTCCACACATAGCTTATAGCTTATAATTATTTCCATTGTGGTTTATTTACATCATTCTATTGTATCACTCCTGACCAGGGTTGTTCACCCTAGTTCTTACATGTTCCTTACACTTCCATGTGGTGCTGTCTTTTGTGTAATGAAAAAACTGCAAGATTGAAGGGGTTATGGATTCTTCTTTTATAGGTTTCAAATCTGCTAAAGTGAGGAAACGTGTGGCAAGGGAGTCCCTACATGAAGGCTCTGACAAGGCAGGAGACTGTGAGAAACAAAGCTGTGAAAGTGAAGCCTGTGTTGCAGTACAGATTCTAGTTGTTGGAAATGACAGATCTATGAGACATCTGTGAAGAAGAGCTAGACATAGGCAGTAGAGTCAACCCAACAGAAAGATGCATGCTGTAGACAGCAAATCTTGAGTAGAGAGCTAAGACAGTTAATAGTGGGCATGGAGCTAAAGTGTTTGCATTCCCCTTTTTGAGTTTGCTTTGGCCCAGTATTTCCCCACTATGCCCCTATCCTTTCACTTTTAGGATTATAATATAGATTCTGTGGAAATACAAATTTTCATTTTTGATTTTTTTCTTCTAGGGTTACACATAAAATATTGCCTAGAGTCTCAGGAGAGAATCTGAACTTTAGAATAGTGTTGTGCCTATGAAAGGTTATAGGAACTATTGAAATGGAATTAAATGCATTTGAAACTGTGATATTGCAATGGGTCAAGGGCAGGCAGAGAATGGAGTGTGGTGGTTTGAATGAGAAATGGTCCACGGACAGTTGGCCCTGCTTTGATAACTGTTTAGGGGGGTTGGAGAGCCTTTAGAAGGTGGAGCATTGCTGGAAGAAGGATGTTACTGCTGGGGATCTTTGAGAGTTCATAGCTGTGCTTCACTTTCAATTTTTGTTCCCCTCCCCTTTCTCTCCCTGAAATTTTAGCCCAAAATAAATTCTTCCTTTGATAATTTTAGGGATGATGTTTTATCACAAAAGGAGAAACATAAATTCTGCACCTGAGATTAAAGCTACTACCCCTCACTGCCCTTCCCAGCAGTAAATTATCTTGAGATGTGTATTGCATATAGAAGTAGAAGAAGAGAGACTTATTGATTCAGTTTCCATGAGACTGTCATTCATATTATACTGAGAACCTCTGGTAGCAAAGTCCATGGGAGTATACAGCAGTGACAACTAGAGTTCAGAAGGTCCACCTATCAGAACTAAGGGTTCTGTTAGAGGAAACTATCACGCAAGGTGTTATGGAATTACTGCCTTTTGAATGAACTGGCTGTCTCTTGTTGTAAACTTCTTGTGCAATAACAGCTATGATTCTCCCCATTTACCATGCATCTCCGTGTTATGTGTACATGTAATCTCATGATTGCATCTCAATCTTGGGCACAACTTTCCCTATACATTTGGGGTAATCGGACAACTGTCCCCAGCTGTGTTTATTTTTCATTAACATAAATCTGGCCAGGGCTATTCTCCACACAAAAGTATTTCAGTTTGTTCCAAGGGGAAAACTGCACATAGATAAACATTAGCTCATCTCACCCATAAATAAGAGAAAAGAATCACTAACAATTAAACCCTCAACTCCTTACCTTCACCCCTGGTTATTCCTGGGATGATGTTTTAGCCACTTGCTAGTTACTGAGTTAAGGTAGTTACTTCCCACTGACCCAAGGAGATTGCCTTCAAAGCCAGGCAGGCATAGGTGCCAAGCTTCTTTCTTGTGCAAATTAAGTTTGAATTCTTCCTCAGCCAGGGGCTATTCCTAGATTCCCTAATTGATCTTAGCCTTTAGTTGACCTTACCAGAGAACTCCCCTTTAGGCACTTCCTTTTTGGGTTGTAATTGGAAGCTGACATTTATTGCTTTGTGTGTGGGTCCTTATCACCTCTCTCTGTGACCCTGAAAACTTCAAGCCTCAACTGCTTTGCAAGAGAATTACTGTTTGTGTATATATACTTGTCCCCTCACAGCACAGGGAGAATGGATTTGGAAGAACAAAGATGAGGACAGAGAAAGAACTAGATAAACATAAGAGAACAGCATGGGAGATGGATAGAAACTAAGTATAAGAACAGCAAAGAAACTGTGTAGGTAGAATTGACTTAGAAGAATAAAGTGAATGGACTTAAGAGCTCAGTGTGCTTAGATTCATTGAATATCCCTCAGATTAGTATCCTTAGCTGCTTGTAGCATCTGTTCTGGACTCTCATAGAAATCTCCTCAAGGCAGGTACTTGGGGGGAATTCGGTAATATTATGGTGGGATTTTGTAATGAATCAGTATTTGGGGGTCATTCCCATGTCTGTGAGCATTCCTCATTCATGATCTGTAAGTCCAATATGCACATTGGTTCACTAAGTTGAACTTTATTTGAATTGTTTTTGGGGTTTCTCAATGCTTCCAGCTAAACAAACGTTTTTTGTGTTGCCCCAGAGAAGTTTAATCCAGCAAGGATGACAAGGAGGACTTGATGTAATGGAGCACTGTCCTCTAGAAAAGGCATTAATCTTATCATCTTTAAATCAGAGATGCTATAATTAGGCAAAACTGAATCTCATATGAGTAACCCTTTTATCATTTCTTCATAGGAATTGACCAAGGGTCTTTAGAAGCTCACTTGAGACCCAGTCACTCATTCACTCCTGCCCCCTAAAAGCTGTACATATGTTGCTCCATCTGCATAATCTCAGATGGTGCCAGCATATTCAGAGGCAAAAAGGTTGATTGTGAGGAAAGAGTCTACCTATACACCATTTAAGAAGTCATCATTTGGAGCTGGAGAGATGGCTTGGGGGTTAAGAGCACTGCCAGTTAGTTCTTCCAGAGGTCCTGAGTTCAACTCCCAGCAACCACATGGTGGCTCATGACCATCTCTAGTGGGATCTGATGCCCTCTTCTGGCATAAAGTTGTACATGCAGATAAAAACACTCATATACATAAATAAATAATAAAAATCTTAAAAAAAGAAGTCATCATTCAAACTGAGGTAGAATTCTCTGCAAAGCAGCTGTTTGTATCTTTTTTTTTTTCCGAGACAGGGTTTCTCTGTGTAGCTTTGCACCTTTCCTGGGACTCACTTGGTAGCCCAGGCTGGCCTCGAACTCACAGAGATCCGCCTAGCTCTGCCTCCCAAGTGCTGGGATTAAAGGCGTGTGCCACCACCGCCCGGCTTGTATCTTGTTTTAATCCACCCTCCTATAAGTAATCCCGATAAGTTAACTGGTATAGATGGCTAGTCTTGAATAGAATTGTTCATTTGGTTTGCCATTGGGAACCTGTTCATGTCTCCTTGGGAAAAGTCATGTGATACTTAGATATCAAGGACTATTGAGGATCAGAGGTCTTCATGGAAACCATTCTTCCCAACACAAGCAGACCAATGAGAGGAATTATTTCACAACTAAATCTGGCAGGGACTCACTATGGCTTACTAAACACTGAACAGGAGTGGAACAGTTAGATCCAGGCACTTGAGTGCTGTGTGGTGAATGAAAATGATAAGTCAAATATCCAAAAATGGCCATCTATAGAGGTTGTTGGAGACCATGGGTGGACTCCACCTGAAGCCTCTGCAGAGGGCTGAAGAGAAGGGAGGTTAGGAGGAAGATCAAGGTAGATTTGATTCAAAATTCTGAGCACCTGAAAGGATATTCTTGCAGAAATATGAGCATAAGGTTGGCAGCAACTTTCTTCATAATTGTCAAATATCAAAAACACTCAAGATATCCTCTACTAGAAAAATGGGCATACACATTGTGGTGCATCTGTACAATGGAATAATTTCATTAACAAAAGAAAACAAGTCACGGAACTATAAGAAGATCTGGATAAATCCTCAGTCTTGGTCATGTAATTTGAAAGGGTAATTATTGTGATTAGATGCTGATAGATTCTACTACCATATTCTTAAAATGAAAAACTGAGTAACAGTTGGCAAAACAAAATTATACTATCTGCCGGGAGACGGGGGATGAAATACAGCACAGGATTCTGTTTTCAGTCCTGGGACCTGCTGCTATCAGGTAAATGCTCTAGAGCTGTGCTAAACCCCACCCCACAAGAAAACTTCCACGTGATAAACTTGGTATGACTTAACAGTGGACACATGGTGCTGTTGTTCAGTATAGTTATAGAACTGTTACATCTCTGTGTGTGTGTTGTTCACAGGCACATATGTGTGTGTGTGTGTGTGTGTGTGTGTGTGTGTGTGTGTGTGTGTGTGTGTGTGCATGCACCTGTGTGGGTGTACACATGGAGGACAGAGGTTGTCTTTAAGCATCTTTCTCCTCTGCTTGCAGACTTAAGTTTTGAGGCAGTGTCTCTCACTGAAACTGGAGCTCACTAACTGGGCCCCAAGGAATCAGCCCTTGTCTGCCTCTCCAGTGTTAGAGTTGGACTCACCTGCTGTGACATCTAGCTGTTACACATAGGTCCTGGGGACTACATTCAAGTCTTCATGTTTTCACAGCAAACACTTTACTGATGTATTTCTCCATTCCCTGAAGTTCAAAACTTTTATCTAACATAATCTATACATTTATTATTTTTTTAAAAAATATTGAAGAGGTAGGTGGATAAAATGGAGCCTGTAAGAAATCAATGCAAGTGTACAGTGAATGTGTGCAACTACCTCACTGCTTGGTCTGTGAAAAATAGTGTGCTGACCTAAGCAAGTTTGGAAATGTATATGGTTTGTAAGTGAAAAGGCAAAGTAGGCCACAGTAAACCATGAACTTTAATTAATAAAGTGATTTCCCATAGGGCATAGATTAATAATTTATACCCTGATATTCTTGAATACTAGACTGGAGTAATGAATACACCTGCTGCCTAGATCTTAGTTTCTAATATACCCCAGTATAAAGAACCACAGATTTTAAAACTAATAATAATGGATAATATTAATTCATAATTTGGAGTAGATATTCCACATTCAGACAAGATCTGTATGTGTAGGGGGTGTGTATGAGATCCATGGGAATTTTCAGTATCATTGTCATGGTCTTTCCATAGATGTGAAGCTACTTGCCATGAAAAGTCTGTTGAAAAACAAAACAGGATAGGGAATAAACACACTCAGGTAAACTGTCAGTAAATACTACCCTTGTACTATCATAAAATTCATCCTTCATTACATCAGAACAGTAAAGTCAAGGGGATACAAATTTGCTGATTGGAGGAGTTGTCTTATGAAAGCATAACCCGTGTGAAAAGAGAGGTGAGCAATATTTCAGCTTAGGGGAGCTCTGCCATGTTTATTCAGAAAGAGTCCATCCTCAAACACAAATTACAGCCCTTTAAAACACAACGTTTGCACATATATGCAGGGATGGGCTCGGCAGCACAGAGTATTATATGCTGCTGCTTTCTAAACTCCATCCTCAGCATTTTAGGAGCTGAGTGAGTCTCCTGTTTGTTCCCTCTTCACTAAGAACCCCACATCATGGGTTTAATAAAGAATGGTGCTCCCTTCCCTAGGACAGATGAGCAAATTCACAAAGAAACAGGTATGTAAATTGGCATTTTGTTTCAGACAACTACAGAAAAGTGGTTTGGTGTCTGTTGCAAGAGAAATTGTGAACTCGACAGAAGAGATTTCCATAATGAGATTTTGTTTTTGTAAAGTGTGGGCCTTCCAACCATTCTTTTCTTAGTTTTAGAAAGTAATCATTGTTTTCTTAAGAGAAAATACAGTTTTGGATAATAATTTGTAAATCTAATTTTTTTTTTTTTTTTTTGGTTTTTGAGACAGGGTTTCTCTGTGTAGCTTTGCGCCTTTCCTGGAGCTCACTTGGTAGCCCAGGCTGGCCTCGAACTCACAGAGATCCGCCTGGCTCTGCCTCCCGAGTGCTGGGATTAAAGGCGTGCGCCACCACCACCCGGCTTGTAAATCTAATTTTACTACACCCTATTTTGTGAAAAATGAGAAGAGTAGTATTCTTTAACTATTATTAATTATTACAGATGAAAATTTCTATTTTACTTAATAGAAATAAGATATTGTTATAATTATAATCATTTTATTAGGTACTATTATAATTATAGTAATCATTGTTATTATTTTATTATTTATTTATTTATTTATTGTTTTTTTATTCAAGACAGGGTTTCTCTGTGTAGCTTTGTGCCTTTCCTGGATCTCACTCTGTAGACCAGGCTGGCCTCAAACTCACAAAGATCCGCCTGGCTCTGCCTCCCGAGTGCTGGGATTAGAGGTGTGTGCCACTACCGCCTGGCTATTTTTATTATTTTTGAGATAGGATCTCATGTACCTCAGACTGGCCTCAAGTTTGCTATGTATTTTCTTTGTAGCACAGGATGACTTTGAACTCCTGATTCTTCAGCCTCTACTTCCCAAGTGTTGGAATTAGTGTCATGTGGTATCATGCCTAGTTTCTCAGTCTTCTATTTCTGTTAAGAAACACCATGGCCATGGTAACTCTTATAAAAGAAAATATTTACTTGGAGCTTACTTTCAGAGATTTGCTTAATTATCCTCATGGCCGGGAGCATGGCAGCACATGGGCAAGCTGAGAGCTCTACATCTGGACCCAAAAGCATCAGGAAGAGAGAGTTACTGGGCCTGGCTTGAGCTTTTCATAGCCCCAAAGCACAACCCCCAGTGACATACTTCCTCCAACAAGGCTACATCTCCTAATCCCTATCAAGTAGCACCACACCCTAAGGATCAAGCATTTAAATATATGAGCCTATGGAAGTCATTCCTGTTCAAACCACCACATGCAGTATTAGCAATATTGGGCTTCGTGCATGCTAGGCAAGCATTCCACAAGCGTGTGTTGTACCCCTAGCTATAATTCTTAGTATCTAAAGTGCATATGTACATAGGTAAAAACATGTAGCTTTTACATTTATTTACTTAATATGTATGTGTGTGTAGGTAGGTAGGAGCATGCATGCAAAAATGTGCATATGGAGGACAAAGGACAGCTGTGGGAACTGATTCTCTCCTTATACCAGGAGGATCCTTGACATTAAATTTGAGTCATTAGGCTTGGTGGCAGGTATCTTTATCTACTGAGCCATCATTTCATGGGTCCAGCATATACAGCTCTTTAAATATTCTAAAATCTAATTTTTAGAAATGGAACTTTTATCTTTCCACTCAATCTTTAGTTCTCCAGATAAGGTCCCACCCAGATGGGACCTTAATGACTGGTAATGCATTAGAGCATTCTGGAGATGAGTAAGCACTATTGTATTGCTTCTGCCTAGTAAGTATGACCTTGTTGGTGACTTCCAAGTCTCTTCATTGTTGTGGCTTTGTTTCACACCATGCATTGTGCCATAGGGTGAATGTGGTTCATACATGGAACTTCTAATGTTGTGAACCTGGTTCTCAGAGTGGGAGAACTGGGCAATGGTATAAAGCCGTTGAGAAGAATCCCACAGAGTTTTGAGTATGCCCTCCAGGGAAGCCAGAGAGGCTGGGTGATACATTCACAGGGGTCTGATCATCAGAGCCTGGCCCATGCTTTATAACCATGCAGAATCTCTCCTCTTTCTTTATAACATTAGCCTCATTCAAGTATTCAGATGTGCAGTAGCACATTCTCTGCACTCCTGAGAATGTGCTACTGCAGAGTGGTTTACAGACTTACTTTTAGTTCTCTCAGATCCACTTTCCTGTGCACAAAGACACCACCTGTGGTGATATTTTATCTGTGCTTTAATAAATAAAGCTTGCCTGGAGATCAGAGGAAAAGGCCAGCCACAACACAGAAGTCATGCAATGTTAGCACATGCCTTTAATTCTGTAACTAGGCAGGCAGGATCTCTGTGTGTTCAAGGCCACACTGGAAACAGAGCCAGGTGTGGTGGCACATGCCTTAAATTCCAAAACTAGTTAACCATGGAGGTCTGGAGGTCTGTACAGAAAGACAGGAAGTGACAGAGCTGTGTAGGAAGAGGAAACGATGTAGCTAAACTGAGAGAGCAAATTAGAAGGCAGAACAGCAAGGCATATAGACTGTGGGTAGACAGGAAGTAACTTGAATTTGGAAGCTGTAGAGTTGGTGAGGTAAGGTTGGCTGGTGGCTTTACCTATTTCCCTGATCTTTGTAAGGCTTTCACCCCTATATTTGGCTCGTGTTTTTTATTTAATAAGATCATTTAGAAATTCATCTACAACCTTTAGATCTTTAGAATGAGCATTCGACCATATTTGCTTCTGTTCATCACCACTATCCACTTGGTCAAAGTTGTCTCTTGTTATATTTTATGTGGGCTTTAAACCTATCTGAGGGGTCTGCAATTTACTAAATGGTATATGCTTTTGGGTATGTTCTCTTTTCTAGAATGTTCCATGGCCTCCATGGAAATTGTAGTTGTACAAACAACTAAACAGTCACACTGTAGCATAGTTAATAAAATAATCTTTATTCCCTTCTCACAATGATAGTATCAATCCCTCGTCCTCTTCAACTTACTTGGATATTACAAATTAGAGGGCTTAAGGAAGCCTAAAGAATAAAAGAAAAGAGCTACATGTCTCCTCTTACTTCTAGTGAGTAAGATCATAGCAGGAAACAGAAATGCAGAAATAAACATATTGTATACCTGAAGACATCAAAAGAATAATTAAATGTAAGCAAATAAACCAATAATTAAATGACAATTTCAAAATAACACATTGTGAACTTAAATCCATGACTGCCTGTGGTCTGCAGTCTGTCCCTGCAGACAGACAGCTCTGTCCCTGGGGTGGATTTCACTTCCTGTCCCCAGCATCTAAGACTGCCTGCCACCTGGGTATTGATACAGTGACAACAGTGCGACTCTCTGGAGCCCTCCTAATCCTGTAAGCCTGTTGGTTTCTGCCTACGCCAGTTCTAATTAACTGTGCAGAAGGCTTTGATAAAATCTGTAGGTGCCCTTTCAGAACTGCTCTTACTGATGGTGAAGGCATAGAATGATATTGCAGCAGTCTCAAACCCAGACTGTGGGTGAACGTTACATAGGTGAACTGAGGATGGCAGTAATAATGCACATGCCCTCTGGCAGTGCTAGTGCCCAGAAGAGACATACACTGTTCACCACGACGTTTTGGAAAGAGGGGAGACAAGAAAAGAATTCAGAAATCCCTATGAGACACACGTAAGAGCTCTGCCTAATAAGAGTTACATGAGCAGAGTAGCACAGAAAGTGGAGAAACTCAACAATACTCATTTTCATTTTTTATTTAATGCTCGTTTGTTTACTTATGGAGTGTTTATGTGTCTGTTGTGGCATGCACATGGACGTCATGGGACAACTGAAGAACATGGTCCTCTCTTTCCATTATGAGTGGCCTGGGGATCAAACTCAGCTCATCGGGTTTAGTGATGAGTACCTTAACCTGTTGAGCCATTTTGCTGGCCCAAGACTAGATTTTTCAAAGATTAAAACTACCAAGAAGTGGAAACATGAAGAAACCTCACTGTTCTCAATGGATTTGGTATGCAAAGCCCCTTTGTTCTCCCTCTGGCATGGAACAAGGAATCTCATAATGTACATGAGACTTTCTTTTCTGACCTCAAAGTAGTAATGGGTTGTGGTGGTTTGAACAGGTGAACACCCCCACTGACTCATGTGTTTGAATGCTTGGCCCATAGGGAGTAGCACTATTAGGAGATGTGGCCATGTTGGAATAGGTGTAGCATTGTGACTGTGAGGGTGGGCTGTGAGGTCTTATACTCTAAAGCTACACCCCATCCAGTGAGACACACAGTCTCCTTTTGCTGCCTACATATCAAGACGTAGAACTCTCAGCTCCTTCTCCAGCACCATGTCTGCCTGCATGCTGCCATGCTTCTCACCATGATGACACTGGACTAAACCTCTGAAACTGCATGTCACCCCAATTAAATGTTTTCGTTTATAAGAGTTGCTGTGGTCCTTGTGTTTCTGCTCAGCAATAAAAACCCTAACTAATAGAGACGTTAAAAGAGAACCTACTAAGGGGTGCAAAACAAATAATTTATTTTGAGACCTCCCCTTAAATGTTTAAAGTTAAGCCTGAGAAATGAAAATATTTAATAAATATTGAAGAATAATGTCCCCCCCACCCCGTCTCTCTGTAAGTTTATGTGTCTGTGCATTTATGTGCACATGCAGGTAGCGGCTAGAGGTCAATCTTGGGTGTTGTTCCACAGGAACCATCTACCTTGGTTTTTTGAGGCAAAGTTCCTCCCTGACCTTGGCACACTGATTAGACTAGGCTGGCTTCAATCTGCCTGTCCCTGACTCCCAGTGCTGGTATTACAAGCATGTACCACTGAGCTTGGCCTGGGATCTGAAGATCAGACTCAGCTCATCATGCTTTCAGAGAAAGCACTTTATTAGCTGGGCTGTCTTCCCAGCCCTGGGATTTTTTTTTATATAAATGCTCCAGGAAATGCTGTATTTCACTCCCTGTTCTAGTTTTACCTTTGTTTCTGTGATAAAATACTCTGAGCAAAACAAATTCAGGGAAAGAAAGGGTTGATAATTATAAGTGCTTATAATTCCATGTCACAGTCCACCAGTCAGAGAACTCAGGGCAGGAACTTAGAAGCAGGTCTGCTTGTTATTCCACACATTTCCTCGAACCCTCGGTCTCACTTCACAGATAAAGCAGTACAGCGGGAACCGGGGAGAATGCTGGCTGCGAGCTGGCTCTCAGATCCACGATTAACTGTCTTCTGCAGCTCAACACAACGAGCCCAGGCAGTGATGCCGCCAACAGTGGGATGCATCAACTACCCTCCAAGTCAGTCCCCGCAGACATGTCCATCAATCTGATCTACAGTTTCTCAACTGCAGCTCCCTTCTCAGGTAACCTCCAGGATTTATCAAGTTAAGCTAACTATGACACCTTTGTAATGAAAAAAAAGTTTTCTTCTAAAGTATGTAGAAAGATGTGACCCATGCTGGGTTGATAATTAGTTGGCAAACACACACGGGAAAGACAGATTGAATGAAACTATTTAATACATTGAAGCTTTCTAATTGTGCTTCACGTGATAAAGATGTGGAGTAAAACAGGAATACGATGTATAGAAAGCAGACAGAAAAGGAGGAAAACAGAGCTTCTAGGCATAAAGCAACAATACCAGGGGATTAAATTCACCAGAAGATGTCAAAAGAAAATTAGACTAGGATGCTGGGCGGTGGTGGCGCACGCCTTTAATCCCAGCACTCGGAAGGCAGAGCCAGGCTGATCTCTGTGAGTTCAAGGCCAACCTGGTCTAAAGAGCAAGTTCCAGGACAGCTAGGGCTACACAGAGAAACCCTGTCTCAAAAAAACAAAAACAAAAAAAACAAAAACAAAAAAAAAACAACAAAAAAGAAAAAAGAAAAAGAAAAGAAGACTGGAAAGAAATCATGAATTTGAGCATACACTACAAGGAAATCATCCAAGGAAGACACAGAAGGAAAGGAAACCTGACACTAAGAAGACCTCTCTGTCGCCATTGCTGTAACACCAAGATAATTAACTGGGAGCCACCAAAGCACTGAGGGAAAAGGCGTGAGGAGAGGGGTGAAAGACACATTTCAGAACATAATAGTGAAAGTTTACCATTTTAAAAACCTATTTTATATGTGTGTGCATATACCTGTTTACATGGGTGGGCATATATTTGAGGGTACACATGTGTACATGCCTTTCTTTTATTAATTGAGACAGGGTCTCTAAAGTGAACCTACATCCTGCCATTACAGGGTAGTCTAGCAAGTCAACTCGGGTATCCCAGAGAGTCCTTTGTCGTTGAAGAATTGGAACTACAGAGGGCCCTGGACAGTGACTCAGTGTTCATATTCACTCTTGAGCTCCAAGCTCTGGTCCTCCGGCTGTCACAGCACAGGCTTCTTCCACTGAGCCATTTTTCCATTTGCTATTTTTAATCAAACTTATAAACACAGAGTAATGAAGCCCAGTGAATCTCGGATGCATTAAACAAAAAGAAAAACACTGAGGCACATTACTGTCAAATTCTCAAAGCATGTGATGGAGAGAAAATCTTTCTGGTTTCTGACAGAAAAACTGTATTTCACACACACTTGAACAAAAATAATGATTATTCAGGAAAAAGGATGAAATTTTTCAAGACCCTACTAAGCACAGTTTCCACAACAATGAATGTTATGAAATATGTGATTCCTTATAATGAAGGAACCAATTCATCACGAGGATGGAGCATCCACAAAGTGTTCAGTTCCCAGGGAAGAAGTGTGAGGCAGTTGATGCAAAGCTGACAGGATGGAGCCATGGGCACAGACAGCTGCTACTGTAGTTGCAAACCTGAATGCTTTTTCCTTGGTAATTATCAGACCGAGCTGACAGAAAGTCTGTACACTGCAAGACTGTCATAATGACCTCAGACACCGGGACACAACCGCTCTATAGAACATGCCACACAGAGAGTCTGTCAGAAACATTAGCATATTGTCACACATCAGGTCACAAAATAAGCCTCCACCTTTGAAATGGGCAAAGGCATGTTGGGTTAACAAAATTCAATCAGATATTATTAACAAGTTTATTTTAAAATACTCAATCAAATACATGTAAATTTGTCAGCATACCTAAAACAAAAAGAAATGATGTCATGATGAAATCATGAGGTTATTAGAGAGAGACTTTGGCTTGAATGAAAAAGAAAAATGAGATACATCAAAATCGCTGACATAGAATAAAGGAGGCACTTACAGCATTAAATGTGTTTAAGAAAGAAATATTGATTTTGGAGTAGAGAGATGGCTCCACACTTCAGAGTATGTGTGGCTCTTGCTGAGGATGAACACAGATTTGGTTCTGAACAACTACTGGCTCTCAACTCTCTATGACTCCACTTTCAGGAGATGTGATGATGCTCTCATAGGACCTCCTTTGGTACCAGGTGGGCATGTGGTACAAGTATACATACATACATACATACACACATACATACATACACACTCATACATATGTACTTATATACATACATACATACACACACACACACATACATACACATACATACACACATGCATACATATGTGCCTACATATGTACATATGGGCAAATAGTTCATACACATAAAACAATTTTTATAAAAAAAATAATAATTACCCAAATGAGTTTATTCATGTTTCTACCTAAAGAAGCTAATAAAATCCAGATGAACAAAGGCTGAAAATTGAGCCTGGAGAGATGGCTGAACAGTAACACTTCTGCTCTCGCACAGGACTGGATGCTGTTCCCAAGTCAGGGGTCTCAAAATCACCTATCACTCCAGCTCCAGGGATATTTCTTAGCATATCATACACACACACACACACACACACACACACACACACACACACACACACACACATGTGCTTGCACACACACACACCAATCAAATTAAAATTTCAAAAGCTAAAGTATTAAAGCTGAGGATAAAATTTAAACAAAAGCATAAGAAGAAATGGAAATGGTGATTAAACAAATACGTGCCACAGTACGTGTGTGTGGTGTGTGACAGGGACTCGTGCAGCAAGGCAGTCCTCATACTTCTGTGCTGTGGAAGACGATGACCTGGAACTTCTCCTCCTGCTCTGTCTCTTGAATGCTAGCATTGCAGTTGTCTGGCCCACATCTGATTTACTTGATGATCAGGTCTTCTTGTATGCCAAACATGGACTCTATAAACTGAGCCATATCTCAAATACACGGACATTAATTCTTTAGGAACAAATTACTTTACTAATATCCATTTAATTAGAATTTTTTTTTGTTTTTGTTTTTTTGAGACAGGGTTTCTATGTGTAGTTTTGGTTCCTGTCCTGAACTCACTCTGTAGCCCAGGCTGTCCTCAAACTCACAGAGATCCGCCTGCCTCTGCCTCCCTAGTGCTGGGATTAAAAGCGTGTGCCACCACCGCCCTGCCCATTTAATTAACATTTTAAAAAACATAAATGCTTAGGGTTATTATGCTGTGACAGTCATTGCTGGGGTTCGTAGGCCTCATACTTGGGTTAAACTATTGATTGTTCCCTGCCCTGGAAACTTGCATCGTGCCTTTCAGTACCATGAAAACTAACTACCAAGTGAGGTCCAGTTCATGTACTCCACATCCTGTGCCCAAAGTGCATGGTGTCTTCAGCAATAAGGATTGACCAATCTCTGAGAGGCAAACAAAGGCATTGGCTATAGCTAATGGAAGTCCTTTGGACGCTCATGCCCTATGTGGTGGTAGTTGTGAAATAATCTAAGGATTTTGAGGTGAACATTTTCAGCCCAGGTAGGTACATTTTATTTAAACAACATATGTATATTTATATACAGACTTAGATTCATTATATGTAATTTTAGGTACTTAAATAATAAATGATGCCTGTTGACATTTTCAGACATCCTTTCTGTTGTTTTACCTTCATCTGTTTTTCCTTCCCACCTGTTTTTTATTGATCCTCCATTTCTAATCAAAGCTCCTTTCCATTTTTCTCTTCAAATCACTCATACCTTGACATGCCCCTCTCTATCCCCCACCCCATATTTTCCCTTTTCTTCTTTCCTAGTTTCTGCGGATACTCCAGGTTGTATAGTCACATTTGAAGATTCAATATTATGAACAAGTGACGAAAAAAATCCATGATGTTTTTCTTTATGGTCTGGGTTACCCATTTAATATAATTTTTCATTTTATCTTTTTACATGCAAATTTTATAATTTAATATTTCTTTAAATCTGTATACTATTCTATAATATATATGTATAACATTTTCATCATCTATTTCTCAGTTGAAGGATATCTGGATTGTTTACACTTCTTGGCTTATATGAATAGGGCAGTAATGAATATGGATGAACATACAGTTATGGAGCAGCATTTCAAATCTTTAAGTATATGCCAATGAATGGCGTAGTTGGGTAATATGGTAGATTTATTTTTGCAAGTTAAGGGTTCTCTACACTGATTTCCAGAGCAAAGGGGAATTCCAGCTGTAGGAGACCTGATATCTTCTTGCCTTTGTGGCCATGAACATATCCTAACACAAACACACATGCATACACATAATCAAAATAAAAATAGATCTCAAAAAGAAAGAAATGGAAGAATGAAGAAAAGAAACAAGAAATTGACAGATTGGGGTGGGTAAGTTAATTGTACCTGAGACTGAGAATCTGATTTTGGTACCTAGGAACCACATAGTAGAAGCAAAGAACTGACTATTATAAGTTGATCTCTGACCTCCAAACCTGTGCTATGGTATGAGTATTCCCCATGCACAAATAAATAAATACAAATAAAAAGGTTTCATCATAAAAAAAAAACCCTGAAAATAAAGGATTGATCTAGGATAAGGTTGCAGATATGGGGACAATAAGATGGCTCAGCAGATAAAAGGGCTTGCTGTCAAGCCTGATGAGCTGGGTTCAATCCCCGAGACTCACCTGATGGAGAGAAGCAATGTCTACAAGTTGTCTACCGACTGCCACGTGCATCTTCTCTCTCTCTCTCTCTCTCTCTCTCTCTCTCTCTCTCTCTCTCTCTCTCTCTCTCTCTCTCTCTCTCACACACACACACACACACACACA
The DNA here is from genome assembly GCF_049852395.1 of Peromyscus maniculatus bairdii. Classification (NCBI taxonomy): domain Eukaryota; kingdom Metazoa; phylum Chordata; class Mammalia; order Rodentia; family Cricetidae; genus Peromyscus; species Peromyscus maniculatus. The sequence goes on from NC_134862.1 coordinate 9,141,692, forward strand.
CACACACACACACACACTGAATAAATAAATAATACAAAAGCCATAACATGGCATATCTGAAGGATCTGAAGGTGTTTCTATGTGGGATGATGAACAAGGACAGTCAGAACAATAAAGAGTAGAATCTGTGCCAACAAAAGAGAGACTGTGAAAGTGTCACACCTCAGGGGTTGACTGGGAAGACAGTTTTAAGGGAAGGAAGGGGAGGAGGATGATAGAGCAAGAGATGATTCTGGAGAACAAATCCAGCTCGTGGGCGGAGGGGCAGCAGAAGTCTCACAGGAAGGGTAAATCTGGGGCCTGGAAGAATAGGGACGTTGTACCCAGATGCCTCACATCTAGGTTTCTGGTGAGACAGGGTCTACTTTCCCTGGTCAGGCCACAGAGAGGGGATCTACTTTGTCATGTTCCACTTTGTTTGGAGGAGCTTCTGTGAGTAATATGTAAATAACATTAACAATTCAATGATCACAAAACATCACCCAGTTAACATGGGGAAGAGGAGGCAGTTTGACTCCAAGGCATTAACCCAGGGAATGGAGCCTATGTTCACATAAGCTAACTATGTGTGGGGCTGGATCTTAGGTCCAAAATGGACTCAAACAAAGGTAGTAAGTACTACTGACTGACAGTGTCTTAAATAACTGTCTAGGCAAAGTTCAGGCTGAACTCAGATTGGGTAAACAGTATTGCTATCTAAACTCTATATAGCCCAGAAATCTTATAAAGCAGGTTTCTGTTTGTGAAGAAAAGCCATTACCTTCCTTATCTGCTGTCTACAGCCAACTACCTCCGGCAAGGGTATCTAGTTTCCAATTAACTCAAACAAGCTTGTAACAGATCGAAGTCCCCATGCTCACAAGAAAGCTGTTCTGGCCTGAACTCCACTTCCTGCTGCTCTAATTCCCAGGCTGTTCTGGCTCATCCATGCTCCCCACCTTTAATTGTCCCCTTAAAACTGGGAAGGCTATTTCTACAATTTTGTTGTCCACTTTTCCCCCACATGCCCAGACACAGCTCCAGCAGTATGACTCTCCAATAAACCTTTCTTTCTATCCAGGAAGTAGTCTAGTTCAATGGTTTCACTACTCCCTCACATATATTGGAGAGATCCCTCTGTGGTTAGGAGAACTTCTTCTCTATCAGAGTGGTGCTCAGATCCCAGCACCCACACTTGGTGTTTCACGAATGCCTCTAAATCTTAGTTCAAGGACACACGAATCCTGGCTACATGGACGACTCTTACCACCACCTACCCACTCTCCCCCACACTGCACATAAATACAATTTTAAAACTACATAAAAATATTAAAGCACTGTATTCATAGTCACTAGAATTATCTTTTTAATGTCCTTTATCAAGATGGATGGAAAACTGGAACGTGCTTATTGTCTTGGTAATCTTTAATTGCCAACTTAATTCAACTTAGAATCACTGGTGAAGAGAGTATTGATGAGACATTGCATAGGTCAAGTTGACCTGTAGACATATCTGTGGGGGATTGTCTTGATTGCTGTAAGTAATGGGAGATAACTTGCCTGAAAGTGGGTGGCATCATTTTCTGTTTTGGGACTTTGGACTATATAAGACAAGAGAAAGCTAGATGAGTACTTAGCATGTGCTCATTTGTTTCTCTCTGCCACTGAGTATGGATGTTATGTGTCCAGTAGGTTCAAGTTAGTGCCTTGACTCTCCCCAATGATGGACTGTAAAAGTAGATGTATAGACCACATAGACTTTCTCCTCTAAGTTGCTTTTATTCATAGTGTTTTACTACATCAACGAGAATGAAACTAGGACACATATGTTAGATAGAGAAGACTGTGGCCAGGATGCAGATACCTGCTGCTGCAAGCAGGGTGGACCAGTGCCTCCAACATCCTGGGTTCTAGGTAGCTTGACTGTAGTCACACATAAACTGCCTTATCCAGCCAGACTTCTGTCATATAGTATAAGTGCAGTTTGTCCCATAGAACAGGACACATGGTAACTAAACATGCTTCCTTGTTATGCAGCACTTTCTAGTTTTTTTAAAATTTCCTACTAAAGGAGCTGTCTTGTTTTGTTTTGTTGTCAACTTGATACATGTGGAAAAAGGAAATACCAGTTAAATAACTGTCTTAAGGATGACTACCATTTGGTATTGAATAACCAATTGGTGTCCTCTTACCTAGGAGAGACAATTTCTCCTCTCTCACCATTCCTTAGTTTCCTGTAGTTCTTTATGTAGGGCTGAGGACTCAGGAGGTTTCTGTTATGCCCAAATGGTGACCCCAAAGAGACCACTGAAGACTGAGGATGTCCAGAATGCAACAGCAAGGTTTATTCTATAGATACAAGTGTAGGCAGGGAACTCATTCCTACACCCAATACAGTGAGTCAGGGAGGAGTTGCTCTTTCTTTGTGAGGATAGCTTTTTAAAGGCAAAAAACCGCAAGCCCTTCAGGCAGTTGGGCGAGGGTGTTGGGGGTTTGGCACGGGTGCAACTCAGATTGGTTAATTTTTATTTTTGAAGGTCTCTGTTCTATTTTAATTGGGTGAGGGTATGTAACCTTTGAATTTACTGGTTGGGGGTTACAATTATCATTTTGGGGGCTGTCCAGGACAAGTCCCAGGCTCTGTCCTTGAGCTGCCATGGGGGCTGGCTGGCCTAGCACATACTGACTGTGGGGGCTGGCTCAGTAGTCCAGGCTCTGTCCTTGACTCATGCACATAGCTCTAAGTTGGTGAGGGGTCCCAGACAGTAAACAAGTAGCTGAACTTTAAGCAGTCAGAGTACGTGCAGAAAGGGAGCTAGGGCAAGGACTATGTTTTTTCTTCATGGCCCTCCCAGAAACTGCTTGCTTAAGTCTCAGGAAACTGAAATTGAGACCTAATCTCTGAGAGAAGACTGAGCTGCCTGTTATGGCATCTGCTTGGTCCTTTCAGTTTCCTGGTCCATTTTGCTATATCTAATGTTGTTGTTGTCCTTGTTCAGTTCATGTTTAGGCAGTCAGTCATGTAATAACATTATACAGAGTGAGCAGGTTGCATTTATGTATTTGAAGGTATATATGTATATACATACATATTATTATAACCAATAAAGAAAGAGACCATGAATTTAAAAAAGAGCAAAGAGAGGTATATGGGAGGCTTTAGAGAATAGAAAGGGGATAGTGAAATGATACAATAATAGTATAATATAAAAAACTCTATTAGATTGGCCCCTGGGCAATTCTGTGGGTCATTTTCTCAATTGGAAATTGATGCATAAGGGCTCAGCCCACTGTGGGTGGTGCCATCCTTAGGCAGATGACCTAGGCTGTGTAAGAAAGGAGTAACAGAAAGCCAGTAGGCCATAACCCTCTATGATCTCTCCTTTAGTTTCTGCTATCAGGTTCCTGCCTTGAGTTCCTGTCTTGGCTTCCTTAGATGGTTGCCTTGTTTCTGTAAGCCAAATAACACCCCCCACTCCCAAGTTACTTTGGGTCATAATGTTTTATCACAGTAACAGAAAACAAATGGGCACAGGGAGGTTATAATGAAGAAACTTTACATTGTGTCTCAGTCCTGAAACTTTCTGCTTCCAGACCCCTGATTTTACAAAATATATCATTGTAAAAGGTTTATCCATCTTGATCTATCTCTTGAACCTTCTCCTTTCTCCCTCCCAAAGTCTGGCAATTAAAATGGAATTTTCTTCAGCATCAAAAGGAATGACAGACTGGGCACACTGCAACTTAAGAAAATTCCTAAGTGGTACACTAGTGAAGAAAAGAGACCCTAGATATATTAGACACCACATAATTGCACTGATTTAAAATTCTTGGAAAGGGTCAGGAATAAAGAGATTTTAGCTATTCATGGTCATTGCTGGTGGGATTGCATAGTACAGAGACATCTGAGAATCAGTTCCATAGTAACAGTGGTGTTCTAGAACTGTGTTACCAAAAGCAAATTCTAAGAACTGTTTACCAAAAGCAAAGTTAATTTTACTTTCTGTAAACTTTTTTAAAAAGCTAAAAATCAATTGAAAGCACCAAATGTTTAGACGCTTTGCAGAAAGAAATACTACATGCCAGAGATTACATACAGAAGTTGTTGGCAGTACGGTGGTGGCACACGCCTTTAGTCACAGCACTCGGCAGGCAGAGGCAAGCGGATCTCTTTGAGTTCGAGGCCAACCTGGGCTATAGAGTGAATTCCAGGAAAGGCACAAAGCTACACAGAGAAACCCTGTCTCAAAAAAACCAAAAAAAAAAAAAAAAAAAAAAAAAGAAGAAGAAGTTACAAAAATTGTTTATCAAAATTAGTCATTATACTACTGCAAGTTAAAGCCATTTTGTTATATAATTGTATGTCAATTTAACAACTCAACCTACCAGCCAGCATACATATAACCAATGCAGAGTAGAGAGAAAAACAGCTGGTGTTTGGTCTTGAACACACAGTGGTCCAGTCCCTTTGAGAAATACTTTAGCCATTTCTATGAAAACATGGCATTCCTTTGTCATATCAATCTAACAGCTGCACTCATGCATGTTCTAGAGAGAAGTGAAAACAAGCATCCACATTGCTAGGATTTGGTGGTGATGGAGGAGGTAAGGTTCCATACAGGGCTGCAGTGCCTTGGATCATTCCTCAGATTTATTAACATGCAGCAAGGAGTGCTGGGTGAAGTGAGAAGTTTCAGTCCTGCCACATAATGCAAGGATTCTGAGGGAAGGAGAAACCTTGTGCTCTGAGGAAGTACCCCCAGTTAATATGTGACCTGCTATATGACCCAGGTAGGAGAGTTGGACATGTGTGACTTGTGGCTTAGGCTACTTGACGTGCATAAGGACAGGAGATAAAATCGGGTCAGGCAGTTTAATGCAGGTGCCTATAAATATTCTTATTTCTGGCCAGAAATCCCAATATATCCTTGTTTCTCTTCAGGTGTGAGGACAGGGATGTCATAAAGGAGCTCTGGTTTCTTGGTATATTGATTATATTGATAAAACAGAGATGAGCACCTCATCCAGAACTTACATATGACTGAAACTGAGGGTCACTTGAACACCATATATTGGAGTCATCTGGACTGGACTGATAACCTCCCAGATATCACCAAAGTTTCTTCCATACGTCCTAGAAACAGCCTCTAGACTAGTGTCAATGGAACCCCATTTCCCAGATCCACTCTCACTATACAAGACTTCTGCCGTCTTTCTCTCTGAAGTTCCCACTTACAATGCCATGAAGCCCTCCTGTCTAAACTCACCTGATGTAATAGTCAAAATCATTCTGAGAGTCTATGAAAAACAGAATGCAGAAGCCACGAGCTTGTGGTGCTGTGGTGGCTGTTGAGTTGTGTAGCGCCTTTCTCCAAGCTATGTACCTCTGAGACAGGAAAATCTCTGTACCTCCCAAGGACACAGTGCTTCCCATATCAGCACAGGCAGTTTTCTTGAGGGGTGAGGCTTGGACAACATGTGACCCTTGTGACATGGTCATAGTCAGGCTAACACTGAAAGCTGAAAACAAGGAAGAAAGAAGTATACATTTTAAGGCTGAGAAAAAATTTCCTATTTTAACTTCTTATATTTACTTAACTTCCCATTTTTTTAAAACAGGAAAACGTTAACAAATCAGAGTTAAAGCCTAGGGACTAAACGGGCTGTTTACTTTGTAATAAAAGGTAAGTAAAATGCCCATTCCTTTGAAAACATGATATTCTAGAAAGCAGTGAGAGATGCGGCTTCTCTATTCAGAATCCTCATCATCTTGCTGATTTGATTAAATGGTACATTAAATACTGGGTATCCAGAATGTTCTTTTGGGGGGGGGTAGTCCACCAGAATTGTTCTAGAGAAGGTATCCTTGTGCAGAAATAAAAACTGAGACAAAGTAGAGAGTCTGTGTGCAGAAAGATAATATGTCAGTCTGAAAAATGATTTTGGTGGGGAAGTGCAAGGCATTTGCTTAAGAATGGAGGTCAACAAAAGATTTGTCTATATAGGATATTGTGAAATAAGACTAGGGAACTGGATTAAATATATCTCCAGGAAGCAATAACAACCGTATTTGGCATTGGGATGCCAATGGGGCAGCTTTTTCCTTTTAACCCATCTTTACTAATGCCAATGCTTCCCCACATCAACTTCACATGACTCTTAGGAGTACTGATGGCCTAGTCATTCTGCTAGGCATTTTTGTGCTATGTTAGAAAGGTGTCCGGAGAACCCCCAAATGAGATATTGATGGTGTATTCAAGGTCACAGAATACTCCCAACCATTTTGCTTTCCTACTCTGTAGGATCACATTGTAATTTACTGCCTCCACTGTCCTACAGGCATCAGACATCCTCTGCGCCTTAGTTACTGTCATGAAATATAGCCACCTCCTATTTGCAATACATTTCCAATTACATTTAGATTAATAACAATGATCTTGTAAAAATGATGTTTATTTCTCCAAGTGCTGTCCTTGGCCACTGGCAGCCTCCAGGCCTAGAAGAAGATGAGGTATAATTATATATGATAGCTTGGAGAGAGAGAAATCACTGTGGAGTTGGAAGCCAACTCTCCGGAGGGGTTCATCTCTTAGGCTTCTGGAATATTTTTAAAAACTGGAAGATTTCTTTGGATCTTTATTTTCCCACAGCTTCTGCACCACATTGCTTGTTCACAGTGGAAGACTTTGCTGTATTTGCAGAATTTGGGTAACCAAAATTTGAGTAAATTATTATTTTTATATACTGTTTTATGAAATTTGAGAAGTTTGTGCATAGCCTAAGCTGCAAAGCAGACAAGATTGTCAGCCAATGCCTTATTCCACAGGGTCCCCTATCAAGTGCAATTGTCTGCTGATTTCACAGATGCTGATCACTTTTTAATGATCTGTTCATTCATCTGATCACCTAAAGAGCACTTAGTGTCTTTAGTGGTATTTAATGACAAGAGTTGTGAGAGACACAAGGTGAGGGAGGGAACGGTCCATTGATCCTGGCTTAGAAACCATTCGTATATTTTAAGGCCTAATTTTCTACTTTAAATAGAAGCCTTTGAAGTTTTCTCTGTGATTTCCAAGTCAAGAAACAGCCTCAGCTCTTGCATTGGAAAAACACACGAAGTTTGTGGGCACCAATGACCTAAGAAGAGATGCAATGACAAGTGAAGGCAGCCAACACAGGGGATTCGGGTTCCTGGGAGACCTGTCCTGAGGATGGCACATGGAGAGAAAGTCCGTTCCCAAGCTTTGCTCCAACCTAAGGAGGCTGCAGAGAAGCACTGGCCTCCTGCTGAAGTGAGAGGCATCACCTCTGGAAGAAGTCAATTCAAGCATTCTCCTTGGCTCTGTCTCTCAGTCAGATGACCTCAAATAGTGGGCATTTCAATATCGAAAACATGAAGTAGGAAAGAAAGACATGAGAAGGAAAGGGATCTCTTCTCTAGAGTGTGTTTTAAGTCTCCACCCAGCTGAGAAGCAAGAATCGCAGCACTATGAACATGAACTATAAAATTTGCTTACAGAGAGACAGGGTTGCTTTTCCACAAACACACACACACACACACACACACACACACACACACACACACATATATATATATATATATATATATATATATATATATATATATATATATATATATAATTTTATATAATTTTACCTTCTGAACTATATTATGTCTCCATCACATACAAGAAAATAATTATTTTGAATAGTCTTTGAAATCTCATGCATCACTTATGTCTATTATAAGCCACAGTTTATGTACTTCAAAATTATAATTTTGGGGCATGTACAAGTCTGAATACTATCATTTGATGATGTGCAAAGCCTATGCTAGGTTCTCCATAACTCTTGAAGATACGAATTCTTCAACTATTATCTAGGCTTTTCCCTTCCAGTGGCTTTAATTCTTTTTACGCTGCCGATTAAATCAAAATACTGACATTGTTAGTTATTTTGTTTTGTCAAACTGCGCCCTAATGATTTTCTGCTTAAGTGGAGGTAGCCTGGCACCTGCTCTACCCACTACTTCCAGCTACACCACAAGGTATTGTAATATCACAACCAAACACAAACACACAATCCTGAGTCCTGTGCTAAATGAACAACTTCCCAAGGTTCTCTTCTAAGTGATTTGGTCACTGGGCAGCCACATTGTGAACAAGGGAGCAGAGGCTGTGTTCTCTGAGCACTGCCTGCTTCAAACCTTGCTATCTTACCCACCGAGCTTTCTCCCCAACCTTGTCTATTGAGACAACATCTGGCCGTGTAGCCCAAGCTGCTCTTGAATCACAATCCTGTTTAGCCTCCCAGGGAGGAGATTCAGGCCTGTGCCACCACATAAAGGGCATCATTCTTTCATTTTTTAAAACTAGAAATTCTTTGATATGAATGCTCCACTAATGACTTTCTTTTTTATTTTCTAAAAATATTAGCTCAACACTAATTTATCAAATATACCAAGTAACAAGTTACTCTTCTGGAGCTGAGGATCCAGCAGTGGAGCCCAGGGACAAAAAGTTCTATTCGTCCATCAGGTTGAACTATAAGACATGTTTTAAAAAATGAAGTATAAACCAAACATTGCTACGTACTACCAAAACAAAGAGAGAGGAAAGGGAAAGGAAAGGGTAGGGCGAAGGGGGGATTGGGAGGGAGGAAGAAAAAGAACAGAGAAAAAGAAGGAAGGAGGGAAGTAAGGGAACAAAAGAAAAGAAAGAGTAGGCAGGAGACGTGGTACAGAGCAGCGGGTGGGGAACTGAACGGTGTCTGAAGAGTGAAGCATCTCAAGGACACACCATTCCATCACCCTTGTGCGGGAAATACAAACACGGAGGAAACCAAGTGCGGAGTGCTGAAACCTGGCACACCAAGAGCAGCGGGGCTGGGGAGAGCAGAGGTGGAATCGAGAAGTTGCAGAGTTTTGTGAAAGACAATAACGGAACCGTGCTCATCTGCAGGTTTAGAAGATTTTGCTTCTCCCCCGACCCCGGTGCCCGGGTCCACTGCAGAAGGAACCCAGAGCTTTGGGTGTGCTAGCCAATCACTATCATTGAGCTAAATCCCAAGAACATTAGTTTATTTCTTTTAGAATGATGTTACAATAAAGTGTGTGTGTGTGTGTGTGTGTGTGTGTGTGTGTGTGTGTGTGTGCAAGTGTGTGCACTACAACTCACATATGGAGGTCAGAGGACAGTCTCCAGCGTGAATTCCCACTCCACACCCCCACAGCCCCTTCAGACAGGTTTTCCTTGCTGATTACCGGAATAAAGGACACAAGAACCTAGAGATCCCATGATCCCCCCACAGTAGCACCAGGGTTACAGAGAGAATATGTGACCATATCCAAATTTATGTGGATTCTGGGAATTTGGACCCAGGCCCTTAAGCTTACCCAGCCAATGTTCTCTTCACTGACTCACCCTCCAGTCCCAACACGTAGCTCTAGTTCTAAGCCCATTATATCCAAAACACTGTAGTTCTGCAGGAAAGTGACTAAATTTTCCTTTATTATCTTCTTCATATAACATATATTAATACTTCAAATACATTTTTGTACTAGGAGAAAAGGGTGTCTACTGCACATTTACAATGGCATGGTTTTGACTCAGATATGAGTCATGAGTTTTTCAAATTAAAATTAAAATAACTGTTGAGGCTTTAATCCCAGCACTTAGGCGGTAGAGGCAGGCCGATTGGTTTAAGTTCCAGGCTAGCCTGGGCTACACAGTGAGACCCAATCTCAAAGTGCTGCTATTACTACTATTACTACTAATAATAATAAATAATGACTTTCTATTAGGTCATATTTCGAGCCAATTGAATGAATTTAATTTTTTGCCATATTTTCAGGCAGGGTGCTTCTGCAACCCTTGTTGTCCTGCTACGTTACCTCATCTACCCCTGATCTGAGGAGTTGTGCCTAGTCTGATTTTATCTTGCTATGATGTTTTTGGTTGACATCACTGAGAAGCCTGATCTTTTTAGAAGGGACATGGAGAAGGAATGGATCTGCAGGTATGGGGGAGGCTGGGAAGAGTGGAGAGAAGGGAAACTGCGGTGGGGTGCACTCTATGAGAATAAAATATGTTTTTAAAAAGACAGAAAATTAATGTGTAATCAGTCTACTGTCTCCAAAACAGAAAAGGACTTGTAGTCATTGTCAATCACATAGTTCAATACTTTTATTTATTATTTTTTGTGTGTGTGGGTGGGTGGATTGTGCATGCCATGGTACACATGTGTAGCTCAAAGGAAAACTTGTGGGAGGTGATTTTTCCTTCTCTCTTGTGTGACCCAGGGATTGAACTCAGGTCTTCACACTTGGCAACAAGCATCTTTACCCACTAAGGTGTCTTGCTGGCCCAGAACCATACACTTCAAAGGCCAAGATGGTCATTATATTGTGGAGCTGCACGCATACAAACCTGAGGGACTAGATCATCATTATATTGATATTGTGCTTTCATTGTTTCTAGTCAAAGAGACAGAACTTGCCCTTTGCTCTTTTTCCCTTCAGTCAGCATCTAAAAACATATTTTACTTACCTTTATTTTTATAGTAATACATATTTCTAAAGCCAGGAAATTGAGAAAAAAACTTAATTTAACAACAACAAAAAAAATAAACAAACAAGCAGAAAAACCAAAACAACAGCAACAACAACAACAAGACCACAAAATCAAGTCTAACTAAGGAACAAGCTCCATTATTAAAGTATCTTCATTACAAGCAATAGGACCTGAATTCAGGTCCCTGCACTCATGTGAAAAGGTTGTGTCTCCAATTCCAGAACTGGGGAATTAGAGACAGGAAGATCCTGGAACTCTCCAGTATAGCTAAATTGTCAAACTCCAGGTTCAGTGGGATACCCTCTCTCAAAATATAAGAAGAGGGAAGCAGCTGCTGTCAGTTTCTGGTTTCCCCATATATACACAGATATACATGTGCAGCATCTATACCCACATGCACACAAACCCAAACTACACCACACAAACAAAATATAGTTCCACCATGTGCTGGACACAGGATGTCTTTATTCATACCTAAGCTCCATTCGCACTACCTTATAACTGTCACTGAGGTACCATCGACTCCATTTTCCATGAATACATACATTAAGATGCAAGAGAGATGACTCAGTGGATAAGAGACCTTGCTGAACAAGGCTGTGAACCTCAGTTCAAATCCTCAGAACCCACAGAACAAGCCAGGAGTAGCTTTTTGAGCCTGTAACCTCAGTGCTGTGTATGGGGAGCACAGGAGAATCGCTAAGATTTGCTGAGCACCAGCCTAGCTCCAGGTACAGCAGAAGACTCTGCCTCAAGTGAATAAGGTGGAGAGTAACAGAACAGAATATGTAAGGTCCCCCTCTGGCCTCTGCACACATGAAGATGGTGTACACACCTGTAGTCACATATGTGAATATGACATAGTCACAAATATAAGTTAGTAAATAAACTAGTTAATTAAAAAGTGCCAATGTGTTACTCACTGAAGTCTCACAAGGAAATACAGAATCAAGTTCAAACACACTTCCTAACTCTGATCTCAGTGACATTCATTACTTGCATCCACTGAAACATTTAAACAGTTAACGATAGCAATCTCTGCTTTCTATAAATATACTATGTACTGGGAAACAAGCTTAATATGTTGGTTTGTGCATTTGTTAATACTGCATACTTTAGGTATTTTCATTACATTACAGAATTGACTTTTCAATTTCAATAACCCCCCAGTATGTAGACTGGCAAGTGACAATATGGTGGTGGATTTAATAGTTTGCCAATACCCCTCAGTTACAAAATGGCAAAAGTTAAATTCACCTTAGTCTGCTTGTACCTGCCTTTTCCAGAGAACACCCACTGGCTCGCACACCCTCACCTCTGCTTCTGAGTGATAAGGCCAGGAAAGCATTCCCTCTGAGCTGAATTACATATTGCTAAATATATGCTCAAAGGTTTTAAGAAATGAATAGTCATGATTTTTCATGATATATGTTTAAGTCACTTATCATACCTAATCAATATGTGAGTGAGATGAGAAATAATAGGGAGAGAAAGGGGTAAGAGGCAAATAAAATAGTATTATGCAAAATACCTCAGAAGGCTGTGACAGGCTTTACGAGCAGAGGAAAAGGATTTGTCTAATTTTGTTTGGGATGAACCTTTGGTCTGTCCTCACTTCATAATGGAATGGAATATTTCAGAAAATGAATATATCTTCAGATTCTAACAACATCACCATGGAACTTACCAGGTGTTATGACCTTCGCCTGCACTGGAGGTTTTTGTGATATATGCTCTGTCCATGGAAATTCAGGAGACCCAGGGAGCTGACAAATTATAGCTAAGTGATTCAAAGAGTAAATATTAGCTTCAGTGCCTGATTGTCTCATATTTTAAATATTCCAATGCCTCTTGCATTACTGGTCCAGTGTAGAGCACTCACTATTTACCAACTGCAGGGTTACACAAATACCTTGGCACCATCATTTAAAAATGTGTATGGTCCTCCTTAAAGTAATGGGCTTTTGATGATAGTAATACAAAAATCTTGCCTTTGTAGGCTGGGGCCAGGGCTGTAGTCAGAGATGCTGACTACAAAGGACATTTCTTTCCAGTAATTGCGTGATTTTTTTCAGTCAGTGTCTTTCTCTAAGTTGTTAGGTGGTTTGGGGGTAGAGGCAACATGCTGTTTGTTCCCTAAAAAATTCGAAGTGACCTTAAGGAGGCAGATGTAGGTGACAGAAATATACAAAGAATGTGATTTGAAGAAAAATTGATGAAGCTGGAGAGAAAAGCAATATGACAGATTGAGAACAGAAAATATGGGTGGGGTGTTAGGGAAGCCAGGATTCAGAGCTGTGGGCTGGGACCATGATAAACAGAAATCGATGGGAAGTATGGGGGCCTGAGCTGCTTGGAATGGAGGGTGCCATTCTTCTATTTATTTTTCCATTAACGAGTAGAGCAGAGTAGGTGGTGGTCAGAAGACAAGGACCAGTTTCTCTGCTCTCTATGAGCCATTACTTTTCTAAGTGAACCGAACCAAGTGCTGAACAACATGATGGAAATGGAGTGGTGCTTGTGGGCTTTAGATCTGCACCTTCCTGTTTCACAGCACTTTGAACATCTTAGTCTTAGTTTGTTTTCTTGTTGTTGTGACAAAATCAATGTAAAGGAGGAAGGGTTTATTCCAAGGCGCACAGTTCAAAGAGCAGCCATCATGGAGGGGAAGTCAGGTGGCAGGAGCTTGAAACAGCTGGTCACATGGCATCCACAGTCAGAAAGCAGAGAGTGACCAAGGCAGACTGATGCCCAGGCAGGGAATGGCGTCACCCAGGTAGACGGGTCTTCACTCCTCAACACAATGTAGCTAATCCTCACAGGCATGCTCAGAGACCCGTCTCTCTGGTGGTCTCAGGTTCTGTTGACAACTAGCAGTAACCACTGAAGTAGACCTGTCTTAGGAGCCATGTACACTGCACAAAAGCAGTATGACTCCAGGGGAGGGCTTCCCTGGGAATCCGGAAGCATGTGGGCTTTCTTTATACAGATCAGCTTTACCACTGACAGTTACAGTGAGTTTTGAAAAGATCCTAACTTCTTTGGAATGCTGTTTCATTCTTCCTGAGATTTTTTTTTCTGTTTGAATATATATTCATAGCACTTAATGACCATTTAGCAAAATCTGGCATTGTAATTAACTCACAACTATCACTCAGTTCCCATTCCTGATTGTAAAATGACAACACAGATGTCTGAACAGTTTCAACATTTCTCCAAACTCAACATGGCTGGTGGTTCCAGGATTTAAAAAAAAAAATGAAAGAGGCTCAGTCAATGTCTCCACACCAAGGAGAATAAGAAGTAAAGATGCCTAGCTGGGGCAGGAAGGCAAGGAAGCATCAAGACTAACATGGGAGAAGCCAGTTGACAGAAAAACCAGAAACTCTCCTCCAAACTGGGCTGCACTTAGCAGACAGACTGTGGACAAGACCCTAATACACTAATACCAGAGATAACAAACACAATGTAGATGACCTATATGGGTCATGAGATTGGTGGCTCGAGCTTTCAGATTATGCTTTTCCCAGCTCGAAGCCTGCTCCCGTTCATAGATGTGGTGGTTTGAACAGGAATGGCTTCCATGAGCTCATCTATTTGAATGCTAGGTCATTAGGGAGTGGTACTACTTGACAGGGATTAGATATGGCCTTGTTGGGCTAGGTATGGCCTTGCTGGAGGAAGTGTGTCACTAGATGGAGACTTTGACATGTCAGAAGTCCAAGCCAGGTCCAGTGGCCCTCTCTTCCTGCTGCCGGCCAATAAGAGTGTAGACATCTCAGCTACATCTTCAGCACCATGTCTGCCTTCATGCTGCCATGTTCTTTGCCATGATGACAATGGACTAAACTTCTAAAACTGTAAGCAAGTCCAAATTAAATGCTTTTCTTTATTAGAGTTGCCATGGTAATAATGTCTCTTCACAGCAATAGAACACTGACTAAGACACAAGAGTAGCCTTCTCTTTCTTAATGGACTGTGTTTATTTCCGTTACTAACTGTGAGTCTCTAGTGCAGTTATTCCCAGACACAAGAATCTGGACTTCAATCTATGACTAAACATGGTGACCTCCACAAGAGGACAAGTGAAGTCCAACTCATCACTTACCCATCATTGGCTCCAGTCATTTCTTCAGAGTGGCCTGACAGTTATAGAAATGGTATAAGTCCCTTCTTAGGAACCAGCTCCTTCTGTAGCTGTCACCAAGGCATCAGATTTTCTCTTCCATAAAAGCACTGGACTCCTGGGGAAATTCCAGTTCTTTCAGGCCCATTGTTCAGTAGTCTGATATCACAAGCATCTCTCTTTAAAATGTCTTCTATCCTGTCAGTATAGTTACACACGTGCTTGCAGAAGGACTTTAACATGGATTAAGCAAATATGCTTTTTAATAGGCCTTAACTAATTGAAAAGAATACATGCTTGATAGCAATGTAGATTAATGGCATGGGGGTATTAGACTATGGAAAGAACAGAATTGTCTATTCCCTTGTCAGTAACTTAGCTCGGTAGTAAAAGCAGAAGTTGATAAGAATGAAAAAGAAATGACTGCTTTAAGTATCTAATAAAATACAAAGTTATATTTGCAAGACAGATGTTTGTTTTAGTTGACAATTTTTAAGGATTTGATTCTGTAGGGTCACTTTTCTCCATAGCTTAGTAAATGAAAACAATTTATTAATAAAGAAAACCTGCATATTGTTCAAATTTGCATAGTAAATAGAATTTATGAAACTAAATTCAAAGGCTTTACAACCTACTCCCATCAAATCCCCAACACTCCTCACAAAAAAAAAAAAAAATATGCTTTTAGGAAACTGATGCCACACCATTACAGGCCCATTAAGGAAAACCTATATTTACCTCTGATGAAATGAAATCTGCCTTTTGGTGGAGACATCCATTTTCTTCTCCCTTAAGAGATAAGACAATTAAGCTGATCAATCATTTGACTAAGGGACACCCCGCAGAAAGGCAGAGTCACCTTAAGCCATGCTAAAGAGATAGAAATAGTTATCCTTTTGCTGAGATAATGTAGTTTTCCTTTCCAAAATGGAGATGCGTTGTAAAGTCACTACAAAGTGGCCATGTGGCTCTGTTAATTTGGCCTACTTTTCTGAATCTTCAGATGAGAAGTGGTCAGAGGACCAGAGGAGATTAAAAAAAAAAAGAACATAATAAATGGCGGAAGGTCTTCAATGGTCACTGTCTTAGAACTTCTACTGCTGTGAAGAGACACCATGACCACAGCAACTCTTATAATGGAAAACATTTCATTGGAGCTGGCTTATAATTTTAGAGGTTTAGTCCATTATCCTCATGACAAGAAGCATGGTGGAATACAGGCAAACATGGTTTTGGAGGAGCTGAGAATTCTACATCTTTTTACTCTTTGAGGATTGGAAGTGTGATACATCTCAGGTGTTTGGGTCATGCACAACTGGGCTGTGAAGTCTTGTTGTTCTCAAATCCCTGCATTGATAGGCTGTAAGATGTCAAGGTTTGCATATGAAGCATCCGCATATGTTCTGTTAGAACACTTGGCTCCCAGCTGGTTGAACTGTTTGGGGAGTGTGAGCTAAAGGATGAATCTGCATAGGCTGTTGATAACTTCACTGATTATGCAGAGTGTGATCTTGTTACAGTTTCTCACTGGATGCATTTAACCTTCCAAAGAGCCATTCCTTGCTCACCTCTGTATCAGGCATACCATGATAAACAAATAAAACTTTTCAAATAAATGCAATGATGTTCACCTAAAGGAAGGGCTAAAAATGTCATCAGTTAGCATCTAAGACCTATAGGTGAAATTCCTCTGCCCCTCTATAACTGCCCACTTAATATTTCCAACAATATATTCTTAAAATGCCTTGATTTATAGTGTTCTTTTTTTCTGTTAATATAAAAATTGCATGGAACTGCTTCCACATTGGCACATTATACTTCCAGAGATCTGAATTTGTGTTACTAGGAGATGGTCACTCAAAATTGACTCCAGAATAAATTGTGATTCATTTGCTTTAAAATGAAAGCTTTGATTTAACCCCAATGGAAGATGATAGAGTCTTTAAGAGGAAGAATGTTTTTGTAGGAAGTACGTAATTGGGAGTGGTGGAGGACGCTGAAAGTTTATCAACCTGAATTTATTTCCTATTCACTCTCTTCCTGATTTATAAAGCAATGTAACCAGCTGTTTCCTACTACTACTACCATGGCTTCTCCTCTGCAATGATACACTATATATATTCAAACTATAGGTGACAATAAACATTTTCTTTTAAAAAATGTTTTTGTTAAAGTATTTTATTTCAGCAACAGGAAAATCAACTAATACACATGGGAATGATTCTCCATGCTTATTGCTCACCCTGACCCTTGAATAGCAGCAGTGTCTCTATAAATAGAAGAGAGAGGAAAGGAGTCAGGTGGTGAGTAGGTAGCCATCGAGCTGGACAAAGACAAAAAAGAATGAAATTTCTTAATGTGTAGGCTGTATGTTGTTATAATGAACTTTTTAGGAAGCAACAAGTTTCAAAACACACAGGAAGTCCACACTTCACCACATCCAGGGAAAAATCTTTAATTGGGATAAATTTAATAATTTAAGACTGTGGTGCATTGTCTTTCCTCAAGAAAAGATACTTCATTCTAAAGGTAAGGAAAGGGCTCACAAGGACATTGGACACCTTGAGGAAAGTACCATCCAAACTGCTTCCCAGAGGAGAGGACCAATGTCATTGATGATTGAGGGTAAAAATCTCATGGAATACATGTGGGTAGACATAGCACATATTTTGTAAGATGCTCTGAAAATCATACAATATAGCACATAGTTGTGGAACGCTGGCCTCGGGCATGACATGGTCATTACCTCCTTGAATTCTTAGCAACTGCAGTTTCTCAAAGAAGTCTCATACAAAATTGGACCATTAAGTTTCTATCATGTAGGGGAGGAAGGGCTCATGATGCCATGTCTATATGCAAGGATTTATGGACAACTAATGGATGCTAGAGAGAGGGCCTAGCATATAGGCAGTTAATGGTTGCTGAGGAGAAGTGATTATGAACTATACCCCTCCCAGGAACTGATAGTAATTAACAGTTAAGGGTTGCTGGGTGGAAGAGAGATATTTTTTTCCCAGGGGTATAGAGGCATTTCTTTTGCTTGTAGGCAATCCCTTATTCATGCTCCGGTGAATCCCCCTTACTAAACTTATTGGTTCCTTGGCTAGAATAGCTTCTTTTTTATGTCACTGGTACCCTATCTTATTCACATCTTCTCATAAATGTTGACAGAGCAGCTATATAAAGTACTTTCTGTAACTCTTGGCAAAGTGTCCTAAGGTCTATTCTTATTGTCATTATTACTGAGTAATATAAATGAATGCTTGGCATTTAGTAATCAATGAAAACACTTATTATTGCTGCCTTTTTGTTTTCTGGTTGGCTCTTTTTATTTGGTAGCTATTCTAGTTTGCTTTTCTGATACTACAATAAAACCCTCTGACTAAAAGCAACTTCGGAGAAGAAGAGGTTATTTGGCTTACACTTTAGGTCACAATCACTAAGAAAAGTCAAGGCAGGAACTGAAGCAGAACCCATGGAGGAAAGCTGCATACTGGCTCATTCATTGGCTTGTACTCATCTAGCTTTTTAAAATAGCCTAGGCTTACCTGTCCAGGTATGGTACTGTCCACAGTGGGCTGGGCTCTCCCCTTCCCACATCAACTATGAATCAGAGACATGGCCAGAGGCCAATTTGATCTGTACATTTTCTCAATTGTGGTTCTCTTTCTAGATGACTGTACATTGTGTCAAGTTAACTGTAAAAGCTAAACATCACAAGTGCTCAGCTTAGCTGCATCTCATGGAAAGTTGGAGTCTGGAGAGCCAGATGTGCATAACTAATTCCCCCTTTCTTCCAAGAAACTCATATGGATCCTTAGTGACTCATTCATTCATGCAGTCATTCATAGAACAGTTTATTTAATGAACATTTATTTGTACATGATATGTTCTAGACTTTGATATATCTCTATCTATCTATCTATCTATCTATCTATCTATCTATCTATCTATCTATCATCTATCTATCTATCTATCTATCTATCTATCATCTCGTGTAAGTCTTAAAATAATTGGCCACATAGGATTGTACCATGCAAGTGATTGATGAAAAGGGAGAAGCTTGTAGCAATTCACTGAGCACAGCTGCCCTGGCATTGTGTTGTCTGCTGTGCTGTTCAAAGCCACAGCAGAAAGAGTCAGTCACGATTTATAAATAAGAATCTAAAATCCGTGAAAGGTGATTAGTCTCTATAACATTCGTGTACACAAAAGCTTTACACTTTCTCCAAATTTCAATTCCATCCTTCCAAGATACCCAGTCTGAAGGTTGTGCCGATATAAATAAACTTGGAAGTCAGAAGCAGCCTGTGAAGTGACTATTCTTCATCTGAAATGGTGTTTCCTATGTATTAAATAGCCACTCCTTGTACTATTGATCAGTGTGCTGGGTGGCTGATTCAATTTGGCCTTCAACATTGTTAGTTATTTTGCAGCACTCTTACCCTGCGAGGAAATGTCACGAAAAATGACAGAATCCACTAACAAGAGTTTTATTAAGATAAGAGAGACAGACAAGTGCTCAGGCCTGTGGAAGAGACACGTGTGTGGAGAAGGAGGAGGAGGAGGAGGAGGAAGAGGAGGAGGAGGAGGAGGAGGAGGAGGAGGAGGAGGAGGAGGAGGAGGAGGAGGAGGAGGAGGAGGAGGAGGAGGAGAAGAAGAAGAAGAAGAAGAAGAAGAAGAAGAAGAAGAAGAAGAAGAAGAAGAAGAAGAAGAAGAAGAAGAAGAAGAAGAAGAAGAAGAAGAAGAAGAAGAAGAAGAAACCCAGGAATATGGTGCCGGCTTATAAAGGCTGGGTAGCACAGGTGTACACAGGTCCATGTGGCTACTCCACACATGCACTTAGATCACATGGTTGCATTGCAGCGCTTTTATGCAACCATGCAAAGCCACTGGGTCCTGTTCACGGGAGACTCCTTGACCCAGAAATGGCTATTTTGACCTGGAACTGGCTAGGTGGAAGTGTCTAGGTCCACCGGACAAGCCTAACCTTGGGAACATGTTGTGAATCTATCAAACATTGCTGTAGAAACCAGACACACATGGTTTTCTTAAGTCTAGGGACTGCTTTTGAATAAGCATAGCCATAGTTCACCCAGGGTGTTAGCAAACACTCAGCTGGATGCATGAAGGTGTGGATGCTACAGATGAACTCCTTCAGTGAGTCAGCCTGCCAGCATCAGCAGTGTAGGGCTGCTGTGGAACTGCGAAGGGTTTCTCAAGCTGCGCATATTTTTGCTTCTAGTTTAAGTTTTTTTCTTTTCCTTTTAATTAACATTTGAAAATGTGTAGAGTACTATTTCTTTGAATCTGCAGTGAAGCTTACTTTCTTTTCTTTTTTCTTTCTTTTTTTTGGAACTTAAACAATTATTTATTATCAGTTTATGTGTACAGGCACTTTCTGGAATGCACATAGACACACTAACTGTGCATCTGGTGCCTTGGAGGCCAGAAGAAGGTACTGGATTCTCTGGAACTGGAGTTACCTGTGGCTATGAGCTTCCTGACAAAGATTTTCTTAACTAGTGAGCCATCTTTACAACCCCTTGTTTTTTGAAAAGTTATTGATTTACATTTGGATGTGTCCATATGTATATACACATGCGAGTACATGTGTCTGTGGGGGCATTGAGGCTGGAAACCAGCACCAGGCATTCTCTTTTATTACTCCTTGCCTGCTCCTTCGAGGCAGTGTTTCTTTCTGAACCTCGAGTTTCCCTTTTCTCAGTTAGGCTGGAAGCCAGCAAGGCACGCTGATCCTTTTGTCTCTGCCCACTGTTCATTTACCGCACCCTTGGGGCTGGGGTCACAGGTATACAAGTGATGTCCAGCTTACTTTGTGGGTGCTGAGTTCCAAACTCTAGTCCTTATGAGTGTGCAGCAAGTACTCTCAACTGCTGGGCCATCTCTCCAGTCCCAAGACGTCTTCTCTTGAAGTCTGAGGGCTGAGGATGTGTGCCAGGTGGGACATTCCTAATGTTACATTTTTAGGCAAGCACTATTATTTATCTTTCTTTTCTATAAAGGCCACTGGTGCCTACGTGGAATTCCAATGTTTGTTTCCTGATTTAGGAATGATTTTTATTTGGTGATTCAGAATCTTAAGCAATACCGTGGCATTAAGTTTTTGGTAGTTTATTTATTTATTTTTTTACAGTTCAGTGTCTTCTAAATAATAACCAGGTAAAAATTACTATCAAGATTTTCACTTTATTTAACAACTTCAGAGGAAGACTGCTGTGGTTCTGGTTTTCTTGTCAGATACTTCTCCTGAGTGCCCATATTCTCTATATTCATATTTCTCAAAATAATTATTCTATAAAAATAATATTTGAGGCATTGACAAATAAATCATCAATTTTCCTTCTTTTAGAACAAGTTGATATGATTGATGACCAGTCATAATGACAGGAACATGCAAGGCACACATATCCCTTCCTTCCTTACCACACTCTCATCAATGAGGGCCATTTTAACAATAGGACAATTTCAACCTTCTCTGGACTTTCTAAAGCTGTTAAACACATGGCTTGCACAACCACTGATCTGTGTCTCAGTTAACTCAAGCTTCTCTTTCCTGTTATTGTACACATGATCTGTATTTTAACTTCAAGTTAGTCCTCTTGAATTTGTAAACTATCATTAAGTTACATTTTTATTTATTAAGACACAAATAAACACAGAGAGACAGAAAGAGATGAACAGACAGAGACAGACAGATACACACACACAGAGAGAAAGACAGACACACAGAGAGAGCATGTGTGTGCCACAATACAAATGTGGAAATCAGAGGACAACTTCCAGGAGTCACTTCTCTCCTTCCACCATGTTAGTCCCAGAGAACAAACTCAGGATGTCTTGCTTGGTGGCAAGTACCTTTGCCGACTTAGCATAAATGAGTGCTTACTTAGCATAAATAATAGTAATACATGTCCACAGGCTGCATTTATTTTTTGCTAGTTTCCACATAAAATATTCCCCACATTTTTCTTGGTCATTATTGATTGTTTTCCTTTAAATATCATCCCCTGAGTCACACAATATGCCCTGGAGGTTTGCAACTGTCAGTCTATAATCACAGGATAATCAAGAGCAATGCCCATAGGAGGATTTTTCCTGCTTGTCCCTTTGAGGTTTCATTTCATCAGAAATCCCTTTTGAGTGGTTTGTGTACAATGAGCCTTCTTTCCTCTCAGGGATTGCTGCGTGCTGCTTAGAGAATCCTTGCGTGACATCTGCAGCTATCTGGAGGGCTTTGATCTCCACTTGTATCTATATATATTCTTTTCCTCTGCAGTTTGCTACCCTTTCATGTTTTCTTGAACTGAATTTTTGTTTTCACAAATTTTCAGGGCCGTAAAGCCTAAAATTCAGGCACAATATTACTCTTGTAATACGTATCTGTAAATTCCGTGTCTTCATGTGCTTCCTGCTTTCAGCAATGTTTTGCTTTGTTATAAACCTCCAAACTTTATCTGGGGAAGCTTTCACTACCTAAAATTACTTTAAACATCAACTCTCCATTAATGTCTCATGAAAGTGGTGTGTAAAAGGTACCCAAAGGTTAGGATTTCTTGTCAGATACTTGAAAATACACGAGAGCACACCTACATTATGCAACACTATTCAGTCATTTATCCTTTCTTCCAATAGTTGTGACTGATTTAGAAAACTATCATAAAATTGTATTAAACAAATATTTATTGTCCTCCATCATAGACCGGTTGACCTAGTGGTCAGTGAAAACCTGATAGAGGAAGCATGTGACAGTGGACACAAGGATATTTGTGACTACATATTAAGGAAATGCTTCCAAATGGAGAAACATGGAGTTCTCAGTATTCTTTGTATTATCTTTGCTTTGTGTATTTTCCAATAATCATGAACTGTTTGGTATTTAATGTTAAATTTTTCTTTTTATTTATTACTTTAAATAACATGCAGAATAATAGATTTCATTGCAACATTTTGAGCATGTGCTGTTTTGCTTTGCTCCTACAGGTTTCTTACCCTCAAAGATTCCTTCATGATTGGAATCCAAGTGCAAGTGTACCTGTGTACCTAGATTTTTCATATGAGATGAAGCATACAGTATCTGTCTCCCCCATGATCCTCTGTTCTCTCTGCCCTTCTCCCTTCATAGACATTTTTACTGCAGACACATCACAGTGCTTGGCTTCCTGAATTCAGCTTATTTCACTTAACATAATGATCTTTATCTCTGTTAAATTTTCTGTAGTTATGGGAATTTCCTCTTTTTGGGGGGTGGGGGTTGATCATAGTGCAATTGCTCACATAACCACATTGTACCTATCTCTGCATTGACAGCCTCTTAGGCTGTTTGGATATCTGGTTTATTGTGAATAGTACTACAATGTGAGTCACAGGGATGTCAGCTGTCCCTGGGGTACAGTCATTTAGATTTCTTTGGGTAAGTACTCGAGAACGGTGGAGTTGGATTGTACGGCACTCCTCTGGTTTTTTAGTTTACATTTCCTCGGCAGTGTTTATTCTGTCTCCATATCCTCCTCAGCATTGCCTATGAATTGATCTTATTGATGAAAGGTGTTCCTTCTGCAGTGATATGAAATCTTAATGTAGTGTTTGTTTCCATTTCCCAGATGGTTAGGAATGTTTGATATTTTTGATTCTGTTGATATTTTATTTCTACTTATTATTTATTACTGTCAGCTGACTTGCCCATTAATTGACCTGATTTTTCTGGGTTTTTGTTGTTGTTCTTTTTAGTATATATATATACTGTCTATTGTACCCCTCACAATGAGATATAGTTGATAAAATTGTTTCTAGTTCTCAGGCTTTCTCTTTATTCCTCTTAATAGTTTGTTTGCAGTAAAGAAGGATTTTCACTTTGTGCAGCCCCATTTGTCTACTCTTGCTATTTTTTTTGAACTTTTGGAATCCTTTTCAGACATTCCAGCTTTGTAAGATATTTTGAGGTGTTTCAGAATTTTTCCTCTAGTAATTTCAAGGACATGGGCTTACATCAATTAATTTAAACCATTTTAAATAGATTTTGTGCAGGGTAAGAAAAATGATGTATTTTCATTCTCCTGTATGTGGCAATCCAGTTTTCCCAGAGCCACTGTTGAATAGGGTATCTTTTCCTTAATGTGTGTATTTGGCAATTGTTTCTATAAGCATCCTGCACTCTGCCTTACTTTATGCATTTGTATTTGTGCTGGTTCCATGCGGTTTTGTTTTGTTTTGCTATAATCTCAAGCCAGGCATTGTAATACCCTTAGCCTCATGCTTTGTGCTTAGAATGGCTTTGGCTGTTTATATCTTCTGGCTTGTTTGGATCTGTGGAGACTATCATCATGCACTCCTCCCTGGATATAAAGAGGTGGCTGAACGTCCTAACCCTTTTTACCTGAAGACATCCACCCTTATAGGAATATCCCATCTCACCAGACAGCCCATTGCCTTTGGAAAAATTAAATTTGCAACTTTTCCCCTTTTATATTAAATTAATTTCCATGCTTGACAACTTCTCCACATCTATTTAAAGTTTTTATATTTAGTCTAGACAAAAAGAAACATATTTTATTCATCCTCAGGGATTTACTTTTGTACACTGTAAGTAGACTGTATAAATTTTCCTGAGTGACTAATAAAAAGGGGACAGGGAGCTAGAGAAGTATGAAGTCCACTGGAAAAATAGTCCTGTGTTAAACAGGATAGTAAAAGGTGATAGAAAGTAAAGGTGGGGGTGTGAGATGGATGGGATTCTGAGGGAAAAAAATTGTCCAGATTTTAAATGTTTGCTTTAAAGGATTCAGAACATACATCATGCATTTTCCATGATTCTCAAACTTAATTTCATTCTGAATGTACGGAACTTGAAGGAACAAAGTTTTAACCATGGGTTTGAAGCAGAGGGAAAACGCCTGTTCCTTCTATTGCTTTTGCCAAATATGTTCATTCAAGAAAAACAAACAAACAAAGCATAGCAGCCTGTATACTATTTTCTACACAAAAGATTGAAGGGAGAGAATTTGGTGGGCATTGAAGATGCTCAGCAATAAAGTATTTCCAACCCACCATGAGTGATAGATGTGGGCAGTAACAATGGTGTCCAGTAATTTCCCTCAAAGTTTGTGAAACATTTCAGGTTTGGTGCTCAATGGGATACCAAGGCAGACTGTTAACATTATTGAGGAATTGATAAGGGTAATGTAGAAATAAAAGAAGTCAAACAGGCATCTCCAGAAGCAGAACTGTTCCTCCATCAGAACAGCTGACAGCCACAGTATTTCCATAGAAGTGAGACTCTGTGAATGTGGTATGAGTACTGGGATTTTATAGGGTGTCAAAGGGGAAACTTAGGAGCTTGAAAGATCCATCTGCTCTTCAGTTCCCCTGCAGTCAGGAAGTGGTGATGACACCAGATACAGTGTGTGGATCTTCTTAGCAGAAGCTTCCACAGGTGTGCTCAGTCAAGTCAACTTTCCCTTCCAGAGCTTCTCAGTCCACCTTAAGCTTGTGTATCACTAACCCTTCAGTTAGTTGGGCAAAATATTTAGTAAAAAGGCTTATTAGTGTCAAGAACAGACACAGAGCAACACGGCAAGATCTCTGAGGAAATTCTAGGCTTGACTGACAAGTGAGAGTTCCTCCCTATGCATTTTAGAGGAAGGGGTAGCTCCATACCTTGTGATTGCTGGGTAGTCTATATTCCACGCTCCTGTCAGGCTGCCACTGATTTCTGGCTATTTGAAGGGTGGTGTCTGTGACCTATAAGCAGAATCATCTATGAAGGTGGGGGAAGTAACAATCCAGAAAACAAGTTAATGAAAGAGCTTCCCATGATGCTTTCTGGATCACAGTTTTGAGTCTGACAATCAAGATGAGGTACCTGCATCTCACCTGTGGTGGTGAGCAGAGCTTCAGTCCAGAAGTCTCCTCATCCCACAGCACTTGAGAGGGAGGGAGTTTGAAAGAATGAAGGGAGTTGCAGTCACTAGGAATCATGATGCAAATCATGACAGAAATCCCTGGTGAGTGAGACAAATACGGAATGTGGAGTCCCCTTTTTCCTTGGGGTCCATTGGCCACCAGCCCACAAGGACAACGGGGCACAAGTGGCAGCAGAGAACTTTGGACAGCCCATGAACATGGTGGAAATAGCTTTCCTGGAGACAACTTGAGTGAGTCAGCTCAGCTTTAGTTCAGAGTATAGGGGATATATAGGATCTGATAGCACAATCCTATCAGATTAGTAGCTAGATTGGTGGCAGTATGGTCCTTTGAAAATTGTTAGAGAGTGTTACTTAATTACAGTGTGGGCAGTAGGGGAAGAAAGTTTGCAGGAAACTGTGTCAAGAATCATCCTTGAGATAAGTCAGGTGTCCAGGTCTAAAGATGTTCTCCAGATAAGTCTAGATAGAGAGCAGGAAGCCACTGCTGATGAGGGAGGGAATCTTACATGCTGTGCTGAACTCAGGGGGAGCTGCTAATCTATAGTAGACTACAACCTCTGACCAGCAGGGCCTCCCTACAGTGGGAGAAAAGTGCTATGAAGGGAAGACCATTAATAAGAGACCAGAAAACAGACAGGTCCGTGTTAGAAGACCACAAAGGTGGTCCATGAATCCCAAATGGGTAGACACAGAATGTGGTAACCTGGCATCACAGATGTGTACCTGATACCCTGTTACCTGACCTCTGGACTGTAACTGCCTTGATTTGCATGATCCCAATTTGCCTGGTTCTGATTTGTAGGCAGGGATTACATGACTGGATATTTCACATACAGTAGCTTATGATAACCTACCAGAACTGTACTATTTGGACTCTGTTCTTTTTCATGGTATGCATAACATGCAAGGAAATACACCCAAAAAAATTCAGCCTAATAGAATGGTGGAGATGCAGTCAACAAACCACTTTTCTTATTCTGATCTGAAAGAGAGGTTCATTTAACAGTTACTCATCAGTTACTGTTCTCTAGCATTATAAGCCCAGACTTCAATGTGGAAGTTGCAACAGGAAACTGCAGTCACTTCCATCCTTTCTGCCTCATATTCTTCCATAGAAGGTACCCACCATGCAGGCCATACAGATCTAATTTGGGACAGAATGTGTGACAGGGCTGATGGCTGTGTCTTTAGAGATGATTCATGCCCATTGTCCATCAAGAGCTAAGGAAATGAAACCATCTAAACCGCTGAAATTCATACTCCAAAATAACCACTTAAAAATGTTAACTGCTGGTAAACAAGATCAGTTGTAGTCACTGAACCACAGTTAGCTGGCATTTAATGTGTTCTAACAATGTTTTTTTCATAGAGTGTACCATCTGCCACCAGCATTGTCTCATTGAATGATCTGAATTAGGCACTTTTTTTGGTATTTCGAGACAGGGTTTCTCTGTGTAGCTTTGCGCCTTTCCTGGATCTTGCTCTGTAGACCAGACTGGCCTCGAACTCACAAAGGTCTGCCTGCCTCTACCTCCCGAGTGCTAGGATTAAAGGTGTGCGCCACCACCGCCTGGCTGAATTAGGCACTTTTGAGAAACAGGAAAAAAGAAGATATTTCATACATTGATGAGGTGAGACTGCTAATTCAAGCTATAAGGAATGAAGAAATCAAAGATTAACAGGTAAGAAAAAGAGTGCACATTATTCATAATAAGGATACAAAATAATCAATTGAAACAACATGGTAGACTCAGATGTTAAATTTATCAGACAGTGACATATTTAAAATGTGTTAGAATTGCACTCAATATGTTCACAAAGCTAAGTAACAACAACAAAAACAACAACTGGGTGAGCAAGGTAGGCCAGTGGGTAAAGGCTCCTGCTGAAAAGGCTGACAGCTTGAGTTCAACCACCAAGTTCCACATGACAGAAGGAGAAAATCAACTCTGCACTCAGTGTTGTCTGCTGACCTCCACATCCATACCATGACATCTGCACAACTACCTAAGTAAATAAATACATGTAAAAAGTTTAAAGAGAAGAAACCATGAGCTCAGAAGTCTGAATATTCCCACATCAAATTCAAGTAATTTAAATCAGTGATCCAAGGAAAGACTTAAAATATGTCTCAGGAAAAATATATGTATGAAGACACAAAAACAAAGATAGCCAAACATTTCTTTATTTAATTTAGTTTTTCCTTTTAAATGAAAAAGAATGTATACATTTATTGTACGTGATATTGTATACTATTTCAACATGTAAGATCCACAGATTACCTGTCATCCCTTTCTACTCCAGTTAGCCAAATGCATTTCCCTACACAGCATCATTTCCTCTTTCATCCCCTATGTACATGTGTGACTTTATGCAGCTATACATAAGGTCTAAAAATGATGTAGAGAAAATACAGCATTTGTCCTTCTGAGGCCAGTTTAATTTATGTTTGTCTCCAGTTGCTGCTTTGTTGGAAATGACATAATGCTGTCTACTGTAGCTGAAAAAATCCACCATCACAGCAGATTTCTTGCTTTAAACAGCTTTGGGGAAGATGGAGAATTTCTGAATTCTTTACTACCAAAAGACAAGATGAAATGCTTTTCTCCGACTTGGAAGAGCTGAAGTATATTCTTATCAGCAAATTCTAACTATAAAATAGAACAGCATGTAAAGGAATAACTTTTAGACAGGTAGAAATGAACTAGCTTGGAATCTGAATGGACATGAAGGTTTGATGTGCACCAGAAAGAGAAAGCACGTTGTCCTAAACATCAAGCAGCCACATTCTTCTCTCCTGAGTCACAGTCACTCTCAGTAGCAAGAAAGAATGGGTGAAATTTAAAAGCAGACCTATGTGGATGCAATTGTGAGAAGTGGTAAGACTTGCTGGGAATGGCCTTAGGAGTGAATTCCACAGAAAAATCTTCCATGCCCAGTCAACCAGCAGATGGCGACAGCTTCAAGTATGTTCCTGACTCGTGCCTTCCAGAGTACCATAGCCACACAAGCTGAGGTGGTTTGAATTTGATGGGGGTTATTTCTTTATTCATATTCATTTTTTATGGTGGGGCTTTACGGCACCAACATGCCATCTGTGGTGCATCTGTGCAGATCAAAAGACAATATGAAGAAGTGGGTTCTCTCCTTCCACTATGTTCGTCCCTGAGACTAAACTCAGGTCATCACATTTTTATTATTAAAATTAAATATATGTATTTTATATCCCAACTGTAGTTTCCCCTTCCTCCTCTTCTCCAATCCCTGCCTCCTCATCACCTCTTTGCCCAACCCCCAATCCACTCATCCTCTGTTTCTGTTCAGAAAAGGGCAGGCCTTCCATTGATACCAATACAACAAGACATACCAAGTTATGGTAAGATTAAGCACTTCTCCTTATATGAAGGCTTGGCAAGGCCTGAGGAGTAGGGTCCCAAAAGTCAGCAAAAGAGTTGAAGACAGCTCCTGCTCACATTGTTAGGAGTCCCACAAGAATACAACAGTATAAAACTGTAACATATATGTGGAGGGCCTAGGTCAGTCCTATGCAGGCTCCCTGGTTGTTGGTTCAGACTTTGTGAGCCCCTATGAGCCCAGGTCAGTTGACTAAGTGGATTTTCTTGTAATATTCTTGACCTCTCTGGCTTCTAAAATCTTTCCTCCCTCTCTTCCACAGTATTCCCCGAGCTCTGTCTAATGTTTGGCTGTGGGTCTTTTCATCTCTTTCTATCAGTTGCAGGATGAAGTTCCTCTGATGACTATTGGACTAGGCATCAATCTATGAGTACAGCAGAATATCATTAAGCATCATTACATTGCCATGTTTCTTCTCTAGCTGTGTTTGGTTCTATTTTAAGTCGTTAAGCCATTCAGCCTCTGGGTCCTGGAGCTCCAGGGAGTGTCAGGATTGGGTTCTTTCTCATTGCCTGGGTATCAGGTTGGACTAGTCATTGGTTGGTCACTCCCACAATCCCTGCATCACCTTTATCCCAGCACATCCCATAGACAGAACAGTCTACAGGTCAAAGATTATGTGACTGAATTACCAACCCAGTGAGATCATCACTCTTGATGGTAAGCACCTTAAATTTAGGAGGATCTTGACAGCAAAAAGTTTGCCATCTGAGAAAAATGAAAGAAAACAAAAAACTCAAACTGACAAGAAAATAAAACATGAATTCACAGGTACTTTACATTACCATCCATATGCCTGAAGACTAGTCCACAGAAGCATCAATCAGTACCTATCTGCACATACATAGCCCAAGGTGATTCACTTCAACATTTTTTTAAGGAAGAAAGAACAAGATATGAATATGCAGCCCATGCTGTTCTGTAACTCATCATCCTCCTGCCTCAGCTTCTGAGTACTGGAATTATACATAGATACAACCACACTTATCTATAAAAGCAAATTACTGAAAATACTACAATGTTCACTCATCTATAAATAAGGATTGTATGAACAAATTGTGTTGAAGAGTATTTTTAATTGTTACAAAAAATAGCAGAATGTAGCTTTATATGAGACAGACATGTTTGGTAGAGCAAATAGATGGCACAAAGAAAAAAAAATATGCACCACCATCACTAACTCCACCAACATCAGTGATGACTGCTGGCACAATGAGCTTTCTCTTTGCTGCTCTGATGTGAGTTTACATCCCTTGTGAAATGACCCATACACTCTCACTCTAAAAACACTACTTCATGCTCAAAACTTCCTGGTGAGACTTAATGAGGCTCTCATCTTTTTATTTATTAAAAAATCTTATTCATTTTACATAACAATCACAGATTCCCTTCTCATCCCTCCTTCCACTACCTCCCCACACCTTTCCCCCCAACCCACCCCATTTCCTCCTCCAAAAGTGTAAGGCCACCCATGGAGGGACAGCAAAGCCAGGTACATTCAGCAGAACCAAGTTCCTCCCCCAGCATCAAGGCTGAATAAGGTGTCCAACCATAGGTAATAGGATCCAGAAAGCCAGCTCATGCACCAGAGATAGAGCCTGATCACACTTGCAGGGGCCTCTCAAACAGACCAAGCAACACAACTGACTCCCATATGCAGAGGGTCTAGTCTGGTCCCATGTGGGTTCCACACTGTTGGTCTAAAGTTCATGAGTTCTTGTGGGTTTGGTTCAGCTGTCTCTGTAGATTTCTCCAACTTGATCTTTATCCCTCTTGCATATGTAATCCCTCTTTCCTTTTTTCAACTGGACTCGTGAAGCTCAACCTGGTGCTTGGTTGTGGATCTCTGCATCTGCTTACATCAGGTACTGAATGAAGGCTCTATGGTGACAGGGTATTCACCAATCTAATTACCAGGGTAGGCCAGTTCAGGCACCCTCTGCACTATTGATAGTAGTCTAATCTGGGGTTGTCCTTGTGGATTCCTGGGAATTCCCTAGCACCAGTTTCTCCCTTCCCTATGTCTCTACCTATCAAGGTACCTCTTTAATCTCTCTCCCACTCCATCCCTTCCCTAGCTGGGCCATCCTGTTCCCTCATATTCTCATCCCCCATCCCCTCACCTATATTCCCCCCTCTCATCCTCAGTTTACTCATGGAGATCTCCTCTGTTTTCCCTCCCCAAAGCAATCTGATTCCCTTTTAGTGTCTTCCTTGCTTCCTAGCTTCTTTGGAGGTGTGGGTTGTAGTTTGAGTATCCTTTGTTGTACATTTAGTATTCACTTATGAGTGAATGCATACCATGTTTATCTTTCTGAGTCTGGGTTACTTCACTCAAAATGATATTTTCTAGTTCCACCCATTTGCCTGCAAATTTCATAATGTCATTGTTTTTTTTACAGCTCTGTAGTACTCCATTGTGTACACGTACGACATTCTCTTTATCCAGTATTTGGTTGAAGGGCGTCTAGGTTGTTTCTAGATTCTGTCAGGTATGAATGGTGCTGCTATGAACATAGTTGAGCAAGTGTCCTTGTAGTATGATTGAGCATCCCTTGGGAACATGCCTACGAATGGTATCTTTGCTTCTTGAGGTATATTGAGTCCCAATTTTCTAAGAAGTCACCAAACTTATTTCCAAAGTGGCTATACAAGTTTGCACTCCCACCATCAGTGGAGGAGTATTCTTCTTGCTCCACATCCTCTCTAACATAAGCTGTTATCAGTGTTTTTGATCTTCACCATTCTGACAGATGTAAGATGGTATCTCAGAGTCATTTTGACTTGCATTTCTCTGATGACTAAGGATGTTGAGCAATTCCTTAAATGTCTTCCAGCCATTTGAGATTCTTCTGTTGAGAATTCTCTGTTTAGATCTGTAGCCCATTTTTAATTGGATTGTTTGGTATTTTGTTATATATTTTCTTGAGTCCTTTATATATTTTGGAGATCAGCCCTCTGTGAGATGTGGGGTTGGTGAAGATCTTTTCCCATTCCGTAGGCAGTCATTTTGTCTTATTTACTGTGTCCTTTGCCTTAAAGAAGCTTCTCAGTTTCAGGAGGTCCCATTTATTAATTGTCAATCTCAGTGTCTGTGCTACTGGTGTTATATTTAGGAAGTGGTCTCCAGTGCCAATGCATTTTAGGCTACTTCTTATTTTCTCTTCTATTAGGTTCAGTGTAGCTAGATTTATGCTGAGGTCTTTGATCTACTTGTATTTGAGTATTGTGAATGGTGATATATATGGATCTATTTGCAATCTACATGTTGACATCTAGTTCTGGCAGCACCATTTGTTGAAGATGCTTTCTTTTTTCCATTTTATAAGTTTTGTCTTCTTTGTCAAAAATTAGGTGTTCATAGGTGTGTGGGTAAATGTCAGGGTCTTTAATTCAATTCCATTGGCCCACATGTTGGTTTTTATGCAAATACCAAGCTGTTTTCATTACTATAGCTCTGTAGTAGAGGTTGAAGTCAAAGACGGTGATGCCTCCAGAACTTGGTTTATTGTAAAGGATTGTTTTAGCTATCCTAGGCTTTTTGTTTTCCATAAGAAGTTGATTAATATTCCTTTAAGGTCTGTGAAGAATTGTTGGAATTTTGGTGGGGAATGTATTGAACCTGTTGATTGCTTTAAGTAAGATTGCCATTTTTAGTATATTGATTCTACCTATTCATGAGCATGAGAGATCTTTCCATTTTCTGATATCTTCTTCAATTTCTTTCTTCAAGGACTTAAAATTCTTGTCATACAGGTTTTTCACTTGTTTGGTTAGAGTTTCCCCAAGGTATTTTATACTATTTGTTGCTATTGTGAAGGGGTGATGTTTCTATGATTTCTTTCTCAGCCTGTTTATCATTTGAATAAAGGAGGGCTAATGATTTTTTTGAATTAATCTTATATCCCTCCACATTACTGAAGGTATATATCGGGTATAGAAGTTCCCTGGTAGAATTTTTGGAGTCACTTATGTAGACTATCATATCATTTACAAATATTGAATGTTAGACTTGTTCCTTTCCAATTTGTATCCCCTTGATCTCCTTTTGTTTTCTTATTGCTCTAGCTAGAACTTCAAGTAATATAATGAATAGATACGGGGAGAGTGGTCAACCTTGTCTTGTTCCTGATTTTAGTGGATTGCTTTGAGTTTCTTTCCATTTAATTTGATGTTGGCTGTTGTCTTGCTGTAAATTGCCTTTATTATGTTTAGAAAGGTTCCTTGTATTCCTGATCTCTCCAAGACCTTTATCATAAAGGGGTTTTGGATTTTGTCAAAGGCTTTTTCAGCATCTAATGAGATGATCATGTAGTTTTTTTTCTTTCAGTTTGTTTATATGGTATATTACATTGACAGATTATTGAAGCATCCATGTATCTCTGGGATGAAGCCCACTTGATCATGGCGGATGGTATTTTTGATGTGTTCTTGGGTTTGGTTTGCCAGTATTTTATTGAGTATTTTTGCATCAATTTTCATGACAGAGATTGGTCTGTAATTCTCTTTCTTTGTTGCATCTTTGTGTGGTTCAGGTATCACATTAAGTGTAGCCTCATAGAAAAGTTTGGCAATGTTTTCCTTCTGTTTCTATTGTGTGGAACAATTTGAGGAGTATTGGTGTTAACTCTTCTTTGAAATTTTGGTAGAATTCTGCACTGAACCATATGGCCCAGGGCTTTTATTTTTGTTTGTTTGGTTGGGAGATTTTAATGACTGCTTCTATTTCCATAGGAGTTATAGGTCTATTTGCCTTGTTTATCTGGTTTTGATTTAATTTGGGTATGTAGTACATACCTAGAAAATTGTCCATTTCTTTTACATTTTCTAATTCTGTGGAGTACAGTTTTGGAAGTATGACCTGCTGATTCTCTGGATTTCCTTGTTGGCAGTTGTTATATCTCCCTTTTCATTTCTAATTTTGTAAATTTGGATATTCTCTATCTGCTTTCTGGTTAGGTTGGATAATGGTTTATCTCTCTTGTTGATTTTTTACAAAGAATCAACTCTGTTTCATTGATTCTTTGTATTGTTCTCTTTGTTTCTATTTCATTGATTTCAGCCCTCAATTTGATTATTTCCTGGTGTCTACTCCTCCTGGGTGAGTTTGCTTCTTTTTGTTCTAGAGTTTCAGGTGTGATGTTAAGTATCTAGTGTGAGATTTATCCAACTTCTTTATGTAGGCATTTAGAGCTATGAACTTTCCTCTTAGTACTGCTTTCATGGAGTCCTGTAAGTTGGGATATGTGTACGTTCATTTTCATTGAATTCTAGGAAGTCTTTGAATTACTTTCTTTATTTCTTCCCAGACCCAGTGGTGATTCAATTGAACATTATTCAGTTTCCATGAGTTTGTAGCCTTTCTGTAATTTCTGTTGTTGAATTTAAACTTTAAGCCACGGTAGTTCAATAAAATACAGGAGATTATATCTGTTGAGATTTGCTTTATGAATGAGTATGTGGTCAATTTTATAGAAGGTCTTCTGTTGTGCTGAGAAGTTATATTCTTTTCTTTTATGGTGGAGTGTTCTGTAGATATCTATTAAGTCCATTTGAGTCATAACATCTGTTAGTTCCCTTATTTCTTTGTTAAGTTTCTGTCTGGCATACCTGTCCATTGGTGAGAGTATGCTGTGGGATGGTCTGTATGTCAAATTGCTCTAACTGGTCAATAAATAAAATACTGATTGGCCAGTGGCCAGGCGGGAAGTATAGGCAGGACTAACAGAGAGGAGAATGGAGAGAACAGGAAGGTGGAAGGAGTCACTGCAAGCCGCCGACATGACAAGCAGCATGTGAAGATGCCAGTAAGCCACGAGCCACGTGACCAGGTATAGATTTATGGAAATGGATTAATTTAAGATATAAGAACAGTTATCAAGAAGCCTGCCACAGCCATACAGTTTGTAAGTAATATAAGTCTCTGTGTTTACTTAGTTGGGTATGAGCAGCTGTGGGACTGGCGGGTGACAAAGATTTGTCCTGACTGTGGGCAAGGAAGGAAAACTCTAGCTACAAGAGTAGGGTGTTGAAGTCTTCCACTATTAGTGTGTGGGGTTTGATGAGTGATTTTAGCTTTAGTAATGTTCCTTTTACATATGTGAGTGCCATTGTATTTGGAGCATAAATGTTCAGAATTGAGACTTTATCTTTATGAATTTTTCCTGTGCTAGTTATGTAATGTCCTTCTAGATAATTTTTGATTAATTTTAATTTTAAGTCTATTTTGTTAGATGTTAGAATAGCTACACCAGCTTGCTTCTTAAGTCCTTTTGATTGGGAAGTCTTTTCCAAGCCCTTTACTCTGAGGTAGTGTCTCTCTTTGAAGTTAAGGTGTGTTTCTTGTATGCAGCAGAAAAATGGATTCTGTTTTCATATCCATCCTGGTAGCCTGTGTCTTTTTTTGGCAAATTGAGTTCATTGATATTAAAGGATATTAATGACTAGGGATTGTTAATTCCTGCTATATTCTGGTTGTTGTGTTGTGTGATTCTCTTCTTTGTAATTTGTTGGTGTGTGATTATTATCTATTAACTGTGTTTTCCTCAGTGCCTCTAACTTCCTTAGGTTGTATTTTTCCTTCTAGTGCTTTCTGTAGGGCTGGATTTATGGATAGGTATTGTTTAAATCTGAGTTTGTCATGAAGTATCTTGTTTACACCATCTATGGTGATTGAGATTATTGCTGAGTATAAAGATGGGCTGGCATTTCTGGTCTTTTAATGGCTACATAATATCTGTGCAAGACCTTCTGGCTTTTGGAGCCTCCATTGAGAAGTCAGGTGCTATTCTGATAGTTCTGCCGTTATATGTTACTTGGTCTTTTCCCTTTGCAGCTCTTAATATTTTTCTTTATTCTGTATGTTTAGTGGTTTAATTATTTATGTGGCAAAGGTTTCAGTCTATTTGGTATTCTGTAAGCTTCTCGTGTCTTCATAGGCATTTCCTTCTTTAGGTTGGGAAAGTTTTCTTCTAGGATTTTGTTGAACATTCTCTGTGCCTTTGAGCTGGTATTCTTCTATCCCTATTATTCTTAGTTTTGGTTTTCTCATGGTGTACCAGATTTTCTGGACATTTTATGTTATGACTTTGTTGACTTCAATATTTTCTTTGAACAAGGACTCTATTTCCTCTATTGTATTTTCAATGCCAGAGAGTCTCTCTTCCATCTCTTGTATTCTCTTGGTTATGCTTCCAT
This sequence comes from Peromyscus maniculatus bairdii, assembly GCF_049852395.1. Taxonomy (NCBI): domain Eukaryota; kingdom Metazoa; phylum Chordata; class Mammalia; order Rodentia; family Cricetidae; genus Peromyscus; species Peromyscus maniculatus. The sequence goes on from NC_134862.1 coordinate 9,177,925, forward strand.
CTGTAGTTCCTGTTCATTTACTCAGATTTTCCATTTCCAGAATTCTCCCAGTTTGTGTCTTTTTTATTGCCTCCATTTCAGTTTTCATGTCTTGAACCATTTCCTTCCTCTTTGATTGCTTTTTCTTTGTTTTCCTGACCTTCTTTAAGGGATTTATTAATTTCTTCCATTTTTTTTCTTAATTTCTCTGAGGGAATTTTTCATTTCCTTTTTAAAGACCTCTATAATCCTCATAAAGTCACTTATAAGGCCATTTTCTTCTGCTTCTTCTATGTTGGGATATTCAGGCCTTGTTGTAGTAGAACCACTAGGTTCTGGTGGTACTATATTGCTCTTTATGTTATTGAATGTATTCTTGCACTGGCATCTACCCATCTCTTCATCCAGTCTGCAAACAGTGTCTGTATCTCAGGGAGCTACTTTTGGTTCAATCGTCACTGGCAGTGTTTGTGTCTCAGGAAGCTGCTGGGGTCTCTTGGTTCATCAGTTGGAGCTCTTGATCCAATTGGAGCTGGTGGAGTCTGTGTCTTAGGGAGCTGCTGATTTCTTGGAGGATAGGTGGGTTTAGGGGATGGAGTAGGGCTTGTTGATTAAGGGTCTGATGGGGTGGTAGTAGTAAGGCCTCCTGTAGGAGTCTTTCCTGCTGGCCTTCAACTCGGGCTGCAATGAGTGAGGGTATGGAGCATGGTTATCTGTTTTGTTCTTATTCTCCTTAGAATACTATCATTTTTTTGTTTCCCCTTAGGATCAAATTTTGTACAAATATTCATGAGACTTTTTATATATTGACATTCAGACTAAATTCATTTTTTTCATGTATGTTTTAGCATGTTTTACCCTTCAGATTGAAAGGCAAATTTGGCAAATTTAAAGAATTTATATGAAAAAATAAGAACATTCATCAACAATGTAAAGCAAACTTTTAAAACATTATACTTGTTTCATTACTGTTTCTTTAAATAATTTATAACCTATTATGTATCTTCTGTTCTGTCCATGTAAATGCTCTGTTTTCTCAATGGAAGTTGCATAATTACACACTTAGAATTTAGAGTTCAAATATTTATGCCCCACTTAGATAAGCTATATTTCATTTTATTTGACATGTCAAAACAAATTTCTTTTATGTTATCATAAATATAATACATGGTAGTATAAGATTTAAAAAAACATACCTAGATATGCCATTAAAGCTGTTTATCATTGCCATTATCATTTAAGTAATGAAGTATTTCACAATAATCTTCCTGTCCTCTGGCACTTACAATCTTTTATCCACCTCTTTCATTAATGCTTTTTAGCACTCCCGAGTCCCCTATTCTCTGCAATTTGACCATTTGTGAGTCTATTTATTAGCTGCCATCCTCTGCATGAAGAGACTTCTCTGATGAGGCATGTGCTTTGCCCTTGTCTGTGTGTATGAAGACCATTATTTAGGAAGCAGAGTAGTAGGGCCTCTGGCCTCTCAGCTCTGGGTTCTTAGGCAGGTTTACAACTGACATCAGTTCATTCTTGTGGAGTAGGCTTTAAATCCAATTAGAAAACTGTTGATTCACTCTGTAACTTTCATGCCACTATTGTATCAATGATCATGTCCTACCAGACCAATTATTGACATTAGCAAGGTTCACATTTGGGTAAGAATTTTGATTTACTCATGAACTCACTGTGTATGTGGTTGCCAGAATAAAATTTGCCTCTGTCATTTGCAGGATAAGATAAGGCTGGTCAATACCCCAGCATTGAAAGAAGAGAAGTTCACAGGGCTCCACTTCTAGCTGAGAAGCTGTTGTCCATTGATGTCCCCAGAGGGAGGAAGACTCAGTTTTTTTTCAGGGTCAAGTGATAGTTTGCCCATATTCCTGTGGATGGTATCCTACAGCCATGAGTATAAGGGTAGAACTAATTGGACTTAGTGGGGAAAAAGTAAAAGACATGAAGTTGGGAGGAAAATGTAGGTGGGGATCCAGGTCAATCGAGACAGAGCAGCAGGGTACAAGTGTATGTGTGTGTGTGTGTGTGGGGGGGGTACACGTGTGTGTGTGTGTGTGTGTGTGTGTGTGTGTGTGTGTGTGTGTGACTGTAATCAAAATTCATTGTACTCATCATGAAATTACCAAAATGATTTAAAAATAATAAATTATAATTAAGGCATAATTTATTTAAGGAATATATGAATTTAAAATATCTACACTCAGCCGGGCGGTGGTGGCGCACGCCTTTAATCCCAGCACTCGGGAGGCAGAGCCAGGCGGATCTCTGTGAGTTCGAGGCCAGCCTGGGCTACCAAGTGAGTCCCAGGAAAGGCGCAAAGCTACACAGAGAAACCCTGTCTCGAAAAACCCAAAAACAAACAAACAAACAAAATATCTACACTCCCCTTCAGTTCAATACTTACATAAGCTCATTTACATATTCAATAAATTTTGTGTGCTTCCCAGAGTTTTCTTGAGTGCGAGCAGCAGGAAATATTAGATAGAAGGATTTATAGCAGAGAATATCGTGGAGATAAACAGATAGAAAATAAAGGATAGCCTCGAGAGGGCCTAGAACCTATTCCAACGGGCCCCGACTGTCTCTGGCCCAGGGTTTTTATAGAGACGCCAAGGGGTGGAGCAAAAGACCTCCTCCCCCAGCACAGCCAAGTGCAGGCCATCTCAGACACCTGCACTCAGGCCCGTGGTCCTGATCATCCTCTATTCGGGCCTGCTGGGTAAAGCCACGAGGAACCCCAGAACGGGCTCCCACAACTTTAGTAAGTAATATTTGTAGAACTTTGAAAAGAATATCATCTTTAGGGTAGGGAATCACTCAAATGAGTATGAAATATCTTAGAATTGAAAGAATTTCCAAAGATGGTTGAATGCACCTGGAATAAAGGATGCACTGATTTTTATTTAAAGATGATTGAATGCACCTGGAATAAAGGATGCACTGATTTTTATTTAAAAAAATATGCCACATGTAAGTAAGAAGTAAGAAGACTCATTCTAGATCATGCCTGTTATAGGTTCAAGATATGTCTGTTAGAATGTGGGGATTATGAGAAGGAGATGGCACAGAAGTACACAAAGTCTGTGTGTTGAGAAGGACCCAGAAAGAGGTTTTATCTGAACCTTAAGAGCAAGCTTAGCCAGCTGTGGGTGGTGCCATACTCCTGTAACCCTAACACTTGGAAGGTTGAGGCAGGATGATTAAAAATTTATGTTCAGCCTATTTTATACAGAAAGATGCTGTCTTAAAAGAAAGATGAATTCTGGTTTATAAAGATAACAATTAATGAGGATATGTCTTAAGGGAAGTATTTAATTTAATTTTATTTTCCTTCAAGTTTTTGTACATGTGTGTTGTACAATGTTTCATATATCACATGCAGGGTGCAGACTTATGATCAAGACTTGCATGCATAGTTATATTCAAGAAATTCCATGGCTGTTGTCTGGAGGCTGTCTCTCCAGGGATGGCTGGCAAAGGTCTCTAAATAATGGCAGATTTCCTTTTGTTTCTTACAGTATGAGAGGATGGTGAAAGGTTTCTCAAAGGGTCCATCTTAGGAAAAGAAATTTGATAACAAGCTTAAAAGTGAAACTAAAGTGTATCTTAAGATTTCAGTAGAAAATATCTAAAAATGTTCCATCTAAAGCAACAGTCTGACTGGCTTTTGTGACAAATGAAACAAAGATAAATGGCCAGATTCTTGTCCCATGGAACATGAAGGACTTCCCAACACAACAATGGCTTTCTCATTAATTGTCTCAGTGACATTAGAACTGGAATTATAGATGATGTGAGCTACCTGATGTGGGTCCTGGATCTGAACCCTATTCTGTAGGAGCACTACATGATCTCAACCCCTGAGCCATATCTAGTCTTTACACTCAGCTGTTTTTTTAATTGTGTGTGTGTGTGTGTGTGTGTGTGTGTGTGTGTGTGTGTGTGTGTGTCAGAGGATAAGTTGTGGAATTTGGTTCTTTGCTTCTATCATGTGGGTTCTAGGGATCAATCTCAGATCTTCAGGCTTACCCACTGAGTCATCAGGCAGGTCCTCCCTCCATTTTGTTTTTGAGGGACAGAGGGTCATTCTTGTTTTTGTCACTGAGCTGCAGACTTCAGGTTATCTGGCCTTTGAGCACACTGATATTCCTGTCTCCACCTCCCATCTTTTTGTATATGTACAATTATCATAACTGAATAAAATAATCTTCCAGTAAATTTCATTTTCTAGCATTTCATTTCTCAGTAGTAATGACAAGTGAAATGTAGATACAAACATTAAGTGTGACTACCTCCTGATTTGACATTAAGCAAAGGTCCGTTATAAGCATTCTGATAGGTGCACAATGAATGCTTTCTATGTGTCTGGGTTAGTGATAATTTAGAACAAAACATAAAGGTCAGTCACTTAGTGCTGTTAAGAATGACCTTTTACTCTCAGTCCTTTGGAAAAACACCCGATTTAGCAAATATAGACACACATTTCAAGGAAGCTTTTCAATGACCTCCAGAACCTGAGTTTACACTGTAAAGGCACCCCCATGGGTAGAGTTCTGCAGAAATACACGTAGGAAAGGGAACCCCTTGGGAGATTGTACAGTGATTGGAAAAGCTAAATAAGAGAGCAGCAGCAACCTGAGCATTAAATATTAATGCTGGACATTCCTGTATTTCTATTTCCTGGATCCTGGGAAGCCAGCAGGGACTTCTCCTTTCTCTTCAGGAAGGATGCAGGGTCTACAAAGGTCAACTGTATTATGAGCCTTTGTTTCATAATGTAGTTAACTGGCCATTACACATATGTCACCAGGCAACCTCCAGAAACCAGTGAAATTCCCTCTTTAACCTGAATACCTGGGTCACTGGAAATGAAAACACTGTATAGTAGTACTTGAAAAATTGTTTTGTACAAAGTGAGTGCTCATTAAATGTTACTAGCATCAAATGAATCATATATTTCACTTAGGGGTTAGAACCTGTGTGTTCATAATTTAGAGGAAATATTGGGAGACATGGACCTCTCAATCAGTCAAGCGTGCAGTGCTGAACTCTCTGTCTGCATGGGCCTGCCCCAGACAGGCAAGTCATCCAGGCTGATGAATAGGCTCAGAACGAAAACTTTCTCATTGTACCCTCCATGCTAGCATCTCAACTTCTGCACATCTCATTACTGTTAAACAGGAGGTGGATGCAATGATGGCCATGCAATGTATGAGTGTGTGTGTGTGTGTGTGTGTGTGTGTGTGTGTGTGTGTGTGTGCGCGTGCTGATTTCACAGAAAGGAACTGAGATGAATTTCTGATACAAACAGTTTCATTACCCTTATGTGACTATGAAAGGAGCTGGTGGGAAGATTTGCACAACAGGAGAGCTAATGATTTTTAATTTATTTTTTACTTAATTAAAATATAATTACATAATTTCTCCCCTTCTACTTCCTCCAGCCTCTCACATATTCACAGTCTTTTAAAAATCCATAATCTCTTTTTAATTTATATATATATGTGTGTGTGATATATATATATATATATATATCACATATATATATATGCAACTTGCTGACTCCTTTAATGCTGTTTGTGTGTACTTATATATTTTAGGGCTGACCACTTGAGATAGGATAATGTTTAGGGGCCTCATCTCCTGAGAAGACTCATTTTTCCCCTCTCAGCAGTTTTTTAATTGCCTGTAGGTGATGATATCTAACTTTTATAACATTGCTCCAGGGCATAGAAACTGTTAATGTCTGATGTGGCTATAGGAAACACATAGCTTAAAATCATTGGGAATCTGACCCTAACTCACAGACTGAGACTACAAAGGAAGAGAAAGGTTTGTTTAGGTAGCTGTTATCCCTGTAGTTAGGGACTTCAAGGGAAGTGTGGCTAGGTCTCCTTTGTCCTTTGTTGGGGTTCTCCCCCCACTCTGAGACCTGTGTGTTTTCAGATCTAATGGCGGCTGGCCTCCTACAGTAGAGTATATCTGAATGGATAAGTGCATAGTCTAAGAGGCTCTACTTCCCAGCTCTTGCTTCTCCTAATTCACCCAGGGTCTGTTCTTCCTTTCTGCTTTCATGGGGCTCATCAAGCACCAGAACATTTTGCTTTTAAGCCCCTTTCTTGGTAGTCTCCCTTTCCAACTCCTCTTTCCATTTCCCTGGAGAACACTTCTAGAGTTAACCACGAAGTCTGCTTCCTGCTCCATCTGTGCTCTTCCCTGTGGACTTCCGGTCATTACTTCCTTCTTTTCGACTCCAGCGATAAGTCAGGTTCCTTCTGAGGACATTTTATCCACTTATTAAGTTGTTCATTCATTCATTCATTCACTCCCTTGGGAAATAGGAAGGGAACAGTGGGTGTCTCCATAGGTATATAATCAAGAAGTCAGAGTGTTTTTTGGAGTTGCTCATGATGTTCTCACAAGTTTTTTGGATAAGATGAAGGGAATTGTCTGGGGAGGTCATATATGTCTTAGTAAAGTTGAATTGACATATTTGATTAGACAGTAAATATTTTACATATGATTCTTTTTTTGTTTGTTTGTTTTTTGTTTTTTGTTTTTTTTCGAGACAGGGTTTCTCTGCGTAGCTTTGCGCCTTTCCTGGAACTCACTTGGTAGCCCAGGCTGGCCTCGAACTCACAGAGATCCGCCTACCTCTGCCTCCCGAGTGCTGGGATTAAAGGCGTGCGCCACCACCGCCCGGCTACATATGATTCTTAAGCACCCGATTTCTCAAACTCAATAAGGCTGGTTGTTAAAACTATGTTTCCTGAGACCCTATGGTCCATATGTTTACAATTGATGTTTATTTTCTATTTGTGTAGATATTATATAATATCACATCTCTTGTATTTTAAGATTTTAAAACAATTTTTAGCTGTGATTTTCCTATTAAAAGTTCAGGAAAGTATATTAAAATTTCCCATTATAAGTGAGTACAGTTTTTCAATGTCACTTTGAGATTCTAATACGTTTTACTTTTTATGTTAATATATTTAATTATTATACTATGAGTGAAAAAGACTCATAACTATAAAGTCTTTTTCGAGATTGTGCCTTTCATGATTATAAATATTCCTTTGTCTTTTTTAATGGTTTTCACCTCAAAAGTGACTTCCTTCATTGTTACTATTAACACATTTGTTTTCTTTTCTTTTCTCTTTTGACTTTTTTCAGCAAAAGTCTTTGTTCACTATCTGTTTAGCTTAATCTTTTTGTACTGTTTTGGCTCTAATGGACCTCTTTAACAATGACAATTGTAGCTGTTAATCCACAGAACCTAAGAATCTAAATTATTTAAACTTCTGAGCATTGTGGGTTTTTTTTTTAACTCTGATACATTTATTGTATTTTCACCAATGTTCTGTTTTTCTGTTGTTTCTCAGCTCATTAATATTTTTAATTAAAGACATTTAATTACATTTATTTGATTGTGTGGACACATGTCTGTGCTTGTGGCGTGTGCATTGCAGCACACATGAGGAGCTCTAAGAACAGCTGTGGGATTCTGGTCTGTCCTGCTGCCCTGGGGGTTCCTGGGGTCCCACTGAGGTGTCAAGCTTGTCAGTAAGCACCTTTCACCTGTTGAGTGAGCTATGTCAACAACGCAGTTCATTATATTTTGGTGGCTCTTCTCTTTCTACTCTGAAAATTTACTGTTTCTAGTGTTTCACTTACTACCATATCTACGTTTAACAGTTTTATATTTAATTTCAAATAACATACTTTTGAGGCATGTATCCCAAGTTAGCCTTAAACTGAAAAGTATGTAAAAATGTACCGAAGTGCTGAACCCCTTAGATAGCACTCTGCTGCTGAGACCATAGATGTACAACCCTGTCTGCTTTATGCTGTGCTGGAGATGGACCCTAGGACTCCATGCATGCTACACACACACTCTACTAAGACTCCAACACAGCATCTTGAATGGTGAATTAAATAATAACTTTGACCTTCTAGAAGATGTGCTTGGCTAATTTTTATTTCTAGACCAAGATGCTACAGGAGACAATTGATGGTTGCATTGTTTTAATTTTAGTAATGAATATTTGTGTTTATATAGTATTTCTTTTTCTTAGGGGCTTATTTTAGAATTCAGAACATACTGTTGCTCGGTCCCCAGTACCTGTTGCTCCATCCCTCCCCCAGTTTCACAGATACTGAAAGGCACCTTACTGAGATTTGGCAATCTGTAAACCTCTAGTTGACAGTCTTCCAGCTGCCTGGACTTTTCACTTCCCTAAGTGGGGTAGCCAGATGTGGATTTTGGCATCAAAGGGCTACTGCTAACTATCGGTGATGACATAAGCTCCTCCTACTTCCTGTTGGCTCCTGTATGGTACTTTTCCATTCCCTCTTTTTCATTCTTTCCTTCTGGGCCTGATTATGTGCTGTACCTGGTGAGTTCTGTGTGTGTGACTCCGGAGCCTGAACTCTTCAGAAGCTGTACCACACTAGTGTCTGTCTGTTTTCTCATGGTGTTAATAACTCATCTAATGAACTTCTTGATGGGTTAATGACCTAAAAGCCTTTGGTGGACTGACAAATTCCTAACAGGGATGTTGACTTGACTTATAATGCCTGTGGAAGTTTCTGATAACAAGATCAACTTTTATCACTTTATAACTACAGGAGACTGACCTGCAGATGGAATCTGCCATCCCAACCCTTCTATCCTATAAAATTCCCAAGACCCCTGTGCCACGCTCTCACAGTTTCCACTCCTATGGAGAGACTGGAGTCCACCAGTTGATCTGATTAAATAACAATTCTGCTCTGGTTTTGCTAGTCTATCTTAGTTGGGGTTTCTATTGCTGTGAAGAGACACCATAACCATGGCAACTCTTAGAAAGGAAAACAATGAACTGAATGAACTTGCTTACAGTTCAGAGTTCATTCTCTCATAATCATGGTGGCACATAGAGGAGTGTAGGCAGACATGGTACTGGAGAAGTAGTTGAGAGTGCTACTACATCTTGCAGGCAACAGGAAGGCAACAGTGGTCTCTTTCACTTGGAGTAGCTTGAGCATAAGAGACCTCAAAGCCCGTTCCCACGACACACTTCTTTCAACAAGGCCACACATACACCAAAAAAGCCACAGTTCCTAACAGTCCTATTCCCTTTGTGGACCATTTTCTTTAAGCCACCACACATTCTGAACTTTCTTTTTTTAATTTTATAATTTAATTTAATTTTACATATGAGCCACTGATTCCCCTGTCCTCTGCTGCCTTTCCCCCAGCTCACCCCCCATTCCCATCTCCTCCAGGGCAAAGACTCCCCTGGGGATTCATCTCAACCTGGTAAATTCAGTCCAGGCAGGTCCAGAAACCCTCCTCCCAGGCTAAGTGTCCTTGCATAAGCCCCAAGTTCCAAACAGCCAGATCATGCACTAAGGACAGGTTCCGATCCCACTGCCTGGATGCCTCCCAAACAGTTTAAGCTAATCAACTGCCTCACTTATCCAGAGGGCCTGATCCAGTTGGGGTCCCCTGAGCTATTGGTTCATAGTTCATGTGTTTCTATTAGTTTGGTTATTTATCCCTGTGCTTTTCCCAATCTTGGTCTCAACAATTCTCACTCATACAAACCCTCCTCTTTCTTACCAATTGGATTCCTGGAGCTCCACCTGGGGCCTGGCTGTGGATCTTTGCATCTGCTTCCTTCAGTCATTGGATGAGATTTCTAGCATGACAGTTAGGGTGTTTGGCCATCCTATCACCAGAGTAGGTCAGTTCGAACTTTCTCTCGACCATTGCCAGTAGTCTATTGTGGAAGTATCTTTGTGGATTTCTGGGGACCTCTCTAGCACTTTGCTTCTTCCTATTCCCATGGGGTCTTCATTTATCATGGTCCCTTATTTCTTGTTCTCCCCCTCTGTTCTTGATCCAGCTGGGATCTCCCTCTCCCCTAAGCTCACTTTCCCTCAACCCTTGCCCTTCATTACCCCCACTCATGTCCAGGTTGTTCATGTGGATCTCATCCATTTCTCTGTCATTGGGTGATCTCTGTGTCTTTCTTAGGGTCCTGTTTTCTAGGTAACCTCTCTGGAGTTGTGAGTAGCAGTCTAGTCATCATTGTTTTACATCTAGTATCCTCCTATGACTGAGTACATACCATGTTTATCTTTCTGAGTCTGGGTTACCTCACTCAGGATGATTTTTTTCTAGATCCATCCATTTGCCTGCAAACCTCATGATGTCATTGTACTGAGCAGTACTCCATTGTGTATATGTATCACATTTTATTTATCCATTCTTCTAGTTGAAGGGCATCTAAGTTGTTTCCAGGTTCTGGCTATTACAAACAATGCTTCTATGAACATAGCTGAGCAAGTGCCCTTGTGGTATGATTGAGAATTCCTTGGGTATATGCCCAAGAGTGGTATAGCTGGATCTTGGGGGAGATTGATTGCCAATTTTCTAAGAAAGCGCCATATTGATTTCCAAAGTGGCTGTACAAGCTTGCATTCCCACCAACAGTGGAGGAGAGTTCCTCTTGCTCTACATCCTCTCCAGCATAAGCTGGCTTCAGTGTTTTTGATCTTAGCCATTCTGATAGGTGTAAGGTGGTATCTCAGAGTCGTTTTGATTTGCATTTCCCTGATGATTAGGGATGTTGAGCAATTCCTTAAATGTCTTTCAGCTATTTGAGCTTTTTCTGTTGAGACTTCTCTGTTTAGTTCTATAGCCCATTTCTTAATTGGACTGTTGGGCATTTTGATGTCTAATTTCTTGAGTTCTTTATATATTCTGGATATCAGCCCTCTGTCAGATGTGGGGTTGGTGAAGACCTTTTCCCATTCCCATGGCTGTCGCTTTGCATTGTTGACTGTGTCCTTTGCTCTACAAAAGCTTCTCAGTTTCAAGAGGTCCCATTGATTGATTGTTTCTCTCAGTGTGTGCTACTGGTGTCATATTTAGGAAGTGATCTCCTATGCCAATGCATTCAAGACTACTTCCTACTTTCTCTTCTATCAGGTTCAGAGTAACTGGATTTATGTTGAGGTGTTTGATCTACTTGGACTTAAGTTTTGTGCACGATGACAGATATGGATCTATTTGCAGCCTTCTACATGTTGATATCCAGTTATGTCAGCAACATTTGTTGAAGATGCTTTCTTTTTTCCATTGTATAGTTTTGGCTTCTTTGTCAAAAATTATATGTTCATAGGTATGCGGATTAATATCAGGATCTTCAATTTGATTCCATTGGTCCACCGGTCAGTTTTTGCCAGTACCAAGCTGTTTTTATTACTTTAGCTCTATAGTAGAGCTTGAGGTCAGGGATGGTGATGCCTCCAGAGGTTGTTTTATTGTACAGGATTCTTTTGGCTATCCTGGGATTTTTGTTTTTCCATTTGAAGTTGAATATTATTCTTTCCAGGTCTGTGAAGAATTGTGTTGGTATTTTGATGGGAAATTGAATCTCTAGATTGCTTTGGGTAAGATTGCCATTTTACTATGTTAATCCTGCCTATCCATGAGCATAGGAGAACTTTTCATTTTCTGACATCTTCAATTTCTTTTTTCAGGGACTTAAAGTTTTTGTCATATAGGTCCTTCCCATGCTTAGTTAGAGTTACTCCAAGATTTTTTATATCATTTGTGGCTATTGTAAAGGGTGATGTATCTCTGATTTCCTTCTCAGCCTCTTTGTCAATTGTATATAGGAGGGTTACTGATTTTTTTTAGTTGATCTTGTATCCTGCTATGTTGCTGAAGGTGTTTATAAGCTGTATCAGTTCCTTGGTTGAATTTTTGGGGTCACTCAAGTATACTATCATGTCATCTGCAAATAGGGAAAGCTTGACTTCTTCCTTTCCAATTTGTATCCCCTTTATCTCCTTATGTTGTCCTATTGCTTTGGCTAGAACTTCAAGTACTATATTGAATAAGTATGGGAAGAGTGAACAACCTTGTCTTGTTCCTGATTTTAGTGGAATTGCCTTGAGTTTCTCTCCATTTAATTTGATGTTGGCTGTTGGCTTGCTGTAAATTGCCTTTATTATGTTTAGGTATGTTCCCTGTATTCCTGATTGCTTCAAGACCTTTATCATGAAGGGGTGTTGGATTTTGTCAAATGCCTTTTCTGCATCTAGTGAGATGATCATGTGGTTTTTTTCTTGAGTTTGTTTGTTATATTACATTGACCGACTTTCATATGTTGAACCACCCTTGCATGCCTGGGATGAAGATTACTTGATCATGGTGGATAATTGTTTTGATATGTTCTTGGAGTCTGTTTGCCAGTATTTTTTGAGTATTTTTGCATCAATGTTGATGAGGGAGATCGATCTGTAGTTCTCTTTCTTTGTTGCATCTTTGTTTGGTTTAGGAATCAGGGTAATTGTAGCCTCATAGAAGGAGTTTGGTAATGTTCCTTCTTTTTCTATTGTGTGAAACAATTTAGAGAGTATTGTTATTAACTCTTCTTTGAAGATCTGGTAGAATTCTGCAATGAAACCATCTGGTCCTGGGCTTTTTTTGGTTGGGAGACTTTTAATGACTGATTCTATTTCCTTAGGGGTTATTGGACTATTTAAATAGTTTATCTGGTCTTGATTTAACTTAGGTAAGTGGTAACTATCCAGAAAATTATCCATTTCTTTTAGATTTTCCAGCATTGTGGAGTAGAGTTTTTTGAAGTATGACCTGATGATTCTCTGGATTTCCTCACTGTCTGTTGTTATGTCTCCCTTTTCATTTCTGATTTTGTTAATTTGGATGCTCTCTTTCTGTCTTTTGTTTAGTTTGGATAAGGGCTTTTCTATCTTGTTGATTTTCTCAAAGAACCAACTCTTTGTTTCACTAATTTTTCGTATTGTTCTCCTTGTTTCTATTTTATTATTTTCAGCTCTCAATTTGATAATTTCCTGGTGTCTATTCTTCCTGGGAGACTTGAACTTTCTTTTATTTCCATATCTTCCATTAATTTTGATCTAACAGCTATCTTGCTGGAACAATGTAATCCCTAGAATGCAGGGCAGGTATACACAGTAGTGAACAAAAAACACTATTTCAAACATTGTGTATTGAGAGGGCTGATAACAGAGATTCTACTCTGACATTCATACACATGTGATGGACTGTACACACACACACACACACACACACACACACACACACACACACACACACAAAATGAAAATTTCAGTGATGGACTGAAAACAATATAATATATTTCTCAATGTTCAGAAACAGTAATTTAAAAGTTAAAGTGAAGTCAAAGGAAATACTTGTTTGCCTAGTGTTAGAAATCATTTCAGGGTCACCAACAAACCAATTGACGTCTCTTGACAATGTAAACCTTTACTCTTGATCAAGAAGGTACACTGCTTACAAAAGCAGAAAAGCCACGCTGGGGCAGGAAATCTAACTGGTGGTAATGTTTCTCTCCCCCCCCCCCATTGACATTCCTCCCAGCCTTTTGCAATTGTCTAGTATCTTGGTTAAGGATACTGTTGATGTGATGAAACATCATGACAAAAGCAACTTGAGGAGGAAGGGTTTATTCACTCACAGTTCCATATAACAGATCATTATTAAAAGCAGTGAGAGGGGAACTCAAACCAGGCAGTAACCTGGAGGATGGAGCTAATCAGAAGACATGAGGGGTGTTGTTTACTGGTTTGCTCAGCTTTCTTCTCATAGAACCTAGTAAGATCAGCTCAGAAAAGGTACCACCCACAATGGGCTGGGCCCTCCCTATCAATCACTAGCAAGCTATACAAATTTGTCTGAAGCTGGACCTTATGGAGGTATTTTCTCAATTGCAGCTCCCTCTTCTATGATGACTCTAGGCTGTGTCTAACTGACATAAAACTAGCCATTACAACTGATCCCTTGTCAATGTGGTGTACAATCATACCACTTTTTAATTAGAACCTTTCCTTTCTCATTTATTCCCAAGAATGCATGCTAATATTAATATCACAATATAAAACATAACTTTAAGTGTCCCACAGACCTTAAAAATTCAAACAAATTAAAACTGTAAACCTTTTCAAAAATTCAAAATTTCCTTTAAAAGTTCAAAAATCTTTCAGCTCTGGGCTCCTAAAAATATAAATTCAATAATTTCTTTTTGAATTTGAAGAAGAAAGAACCAAGGGACAGGTACAATCTGAACAAAGCAAAATCAAACTCCAAAACTATCAGTCACTCAATGTCCTATGTCTGGGATTCATTCATGGTCTTCTGGGCTCCTCCAAGGGGCTTGGATCACTTCCCCCACTCTTTCCTATGCAGCATCTACTACTTGTCTTCTAATCTGGAGCAGGCTCCACTCCACTGTTGCTACTGTCATTGGTGATGATCTCCAAACTGCTGGGTCTTCTCCTGCAGCTGGGCTGCACTGTCGCCAATAGCCTCTCATTGGTTCTCTTCATGTTGCCAAACCTCAACTTCCCTGCATGACCCCTTCAGTGCCAGGTCTTCAGATGATACAGAGCATTCAGCTGTAGCTTCATCAATGGCCTCTCCTGGATTCTCATAGTTCCAAGGCTCAATTGATTTCCACGATCCCTTTATGCCTTCAAAATCAGCACCACCTGGGTGTCTCCTACACTATAGCACAAGGTACAACCTTGGCCCTGTCTGGGACTCAGCTTCTGTGTGCTGGCTCTCAGGAATACCTTTCTAGAAGATTTTACCTTAATGACGCTAGTCTCATCTTTGTCATCACAAATGTCTTAGTTTCAGCTGGTCAACAAAGGCTATGCCAGTCAAGAAAAGTTTTCACATTAATATTTCTGTTATCTTATTAATAATAGCTGATTCTTCAACCACAGATAATCAGGACTATAGAATCTTAATTCAAAATGACAAAGGGCCCCCCATAGTCTTTAAATTTTCCTCTCAAAGTTCACAACTGAGGCTTACATCTTCTGCATTACCCTCAACATTCTTATCTTCAAAGCTCTCACAGAACAACTCACCAAGAATTGAACTCTTAATTGCTTTCCTTGTACAAAGTTTCTAAGTCCTTTCACAATCCTCCCCCAAACAGTATTTTCAGGTCTGTATATCAATACCCAAAATTGTAGTACCAACTTATTTGTAGAATATCATTTTAAGATGTGTTACATTTGTTTGTACTGTGGAACATTTGTTTAACAATGCAAAGATGTGTTGCATTCTTTCATGTTGCACTTGTTTAACTCTGTGAAGCTGTGCTATTGTTCTACTAAAACAACTGATTGGTCTAATAAAGAGCTGAATTGCCAATAGCAAGGCAGGAGAAAGGATAGGATGGACAGGCAGGAAGAGAGAATAAATAGGAGAAATCTGAGAAGAAAAGAAGAGAAAGAGATCAAAGAGGTAGATGCTGAGCCACACAACTGCCATGTAGTAAGAGTAAAAGTATTTATATAGAAATAAGAAAAGGTAAAATCCCAGAGACAAAAGGTAGATGGGATAATTTAAGAAACGCTGGCTAGAAACAAGCCAAGCAAAGACTGGGAATTTATAAGTAAGAATAAGCCTCCATGAGTGATTTATTTGGGAACTGGGTGGTGGGCCCCAAAAGTGATCCAAAAGAGGAAAAAAACATTTCAACGTGGGCCCATAAAAAGCTGAACAACATTTTGGCATATAAACATGAGGATCAAATTTCCATATAGGGCCTAAGAAAACTGAAACAAAGAAAAAGAAAAAGGGCATGACTCCTTTAAGAGGCACTGCTGCTATTGAGCCAGCTGGGCGGTGCCAAGGAGAAACAGAAAGTTAAGTAAGAATTGCTTCTGACAGCATAGGCACCAGCTTCCAACAGCTAGGAAGGTTAAATGCAGTTCCTGGTCATGCACCTCTAACCTGGCTACAAGCCTTAGGCTTCACCTTTGTGACCCAAGCATGGGATGGAACCAGATGATAGAGCAGTGTGGAAGATTCAGGTGTAGCTCAGCCAATTAAAGGCTCATTAGTCAAAAAAGACTAAAAGATATACAGTAAAAGAGATCCAATCTGAATAAACCTCTAAACACATTCCAGTGTGTTTTACAATGTGCATAGGTTTAAGAAAGAAAGAAAAAGGGTATGGACAGTTATAGAAAAAACAAATAGTTCAGAAATAGTAAAGTCTTTAAAGAGACAATAAAAAGAAAAAAGAAAAAAGGCCAAATAAGATGGGATAATTTAAGTTAAGAAAAGCTTGTAAAAAACAAGCCAAGCTAAGGGCAGGCATTTATAAGTAAGAATAAGCCTCCCTGTGTGATTTATTGGGGAGCTGGGTGGTGGACCCCAAAAGACCAAGAGCCAAAGAACAAAAAGTAAGGAAACAGCCAACAACACTTGTTTTTATTAGCTATGGTTACGATTGCTCCGATGTGACACCATGACTATTGTAACTTGGGGAGGAAATGGATTATTCACTCCCAGTTTTATATAACTGATCATTATCAGAAACAGTGAGGGCAAGGAGTCAAGCAGGGCAGGAACCTGGAGGCAGGAGCTGATGCAGAGGCCACAGAGGAGTGGTGCTTACTGACTTGCTCTCTATGGCTTGCTCATCCTGATTTCTTATAGAAGCCAGGACCACCAGCCCAGGGTTGGCACAACCCCCAGGGGGCTGGGCCCTCAACCATCAATTACTAATTAAGAAAATGCCCTACAGGTTTGGCCCCAGCAAGATCTTATGGAGGCATTTCCCCAGGTGAGGTTCCCTTCTTTCCAATGTTTCCAGCTGTATCAATATGACATAAAACCAGCCCGGACACTGTTCATGCCTCCAGTTACCACACTGGCTAGATAAACAGTCTACTACAATGTTCACCTTTTGGAATTCTGGGGCTTTAGATTACAGGATATCTTTTTGGGAGAGGACTTGAAACTGAAGCAAATTGTGGATGAGCTGTATGATAATTGGCATAACACAGACTGCACTAGGGTTTGCTGCTAACACTGATGTAGGAGGACAAGAGGAAAAAACACATTGGGGGGATTTTCCATCATTTCTGTTCTTGGCAGATGCCTCATGGAAGTGACATTTTAGCTGGGAGGGAAGACTAAGGAGAATGTATTTGGTTGTGCCTAGAACTGAGGCCTTTCATTGTCAATGCTGGAAACCTGTGTTCGACTCTTGGCTATGCATGCTGAAGCTCCCTTCTTGAGGATGCTTGGCTTTGTTAGAGGGTTAAGGAAAACAAAGAAGAGAGTGGTTAAAGGGCTGAATCTTCACCACACCCTTATTAAGAGAAATGAGAGCTTCGTGGGTTAAGAAGAGAAAATAACTGGTTTAAAACCAAAGCCTTGTGTTATCAATATGAAGTGTACTCACAGATGAGAGTGGAAAGATTGCTCAGTGGTTAAGAAGAGTAGCTGCTCCTCCAGAAGACTCATGGGTGATTATCATAACCCACATAGCAGCTCACAACCATATATAACTCCAATCCCAGGGCATCCAATGCCTTCTTTTGAACTCCATGGGCATTGGGGACACACAGAGTACAGACATACCTGCAAGCAAAAAAACCCATATAATTAAGTAATTAAATAAATACTTAAAAAAGAAAAAAGTGTTCATATATGGAGTCTGGTAAAAAAATAATGTGATGGGTGGTAAAAAATTAAAAACTAGAAAATAGGAAAGAAGAGGTGTTAGCGGGGATGGGAGAGAGATAGGAAAGCCTGGGCATGAGGATAACATGCATTATATACATGTATGAAATTCTCAGAGAACACATTTAATAAAAATTATGAATAATAAAAATTCCAAGTTGAAATTTAATCACCACTATCAAATTAGACCAATTAGTAGGCATTAAGGGAGAAATAGATATCAAGAAGTTATCAAAGAATATATTTGAATTGGTCTTTAAAAGAAGCATTAATCACGTGAAGAATTTCTCAAAACATAATCACAGAGAATACTCATTGGGTCCAATACAAATTTAAATGTAACTCAAAGGAAACAGCTAATGATAATGAGAATTTGGATGATGTCAAGGCAAGACTTTCTAAAAGGCAGGTCTATCTCTTTCTCCCAAGATGACATTTAAAAGAGCAAAGGATTTGATTCTAGAGAAAGGCAGTAAACTATGCCAGTAGTAGCAATGAGAGTTTGGGGCATCAAGATGAAGCTGGGCTAGAGAGCAGTTCATATAAATGTCTCAGTGCTTATCACAGTGGGAAGAATGGGGACAGATGCTATGCATCTGAAAATGAATTGAAAGTTTTATGGTCCAGATTTATGTATATAAGTTCTGGAATATAAGTTCCAGGTTTAAATTATTGGCTATCATTTGTCTCTGATTTTTGCTTTCCTGCAACCAAAGTTATGTTCAAAATATCCAGGAGAAATAATTGAATGACATTGTTGGAGTCATTTAATCTGTATTCAGTAATGAACTATGGTATTTTGAATGGAAAGTATCTACCATCGGCTCACACATTTAATCGCTGGGTACTTGATTTTGAGGGTGTTTCCAGAGGTTGTGAAATCTTTAGCAGGTGGAGTCCTGCTGGAGGAAGAAAATTACTGGGCATGACTTTGAAAGTTTATGTCATCAGTCCACTTTTTTGTTCTATACTTCCTGTACGCTAATCAAACACTTGACCTCTCTTCCTCCCGCTCACACAGCCATGACAAGCCTCCATTACTTTTAGAGGCTCTTTCTTTAGAAATTAAGACACCCTTCCATTGTAAGTTACAATTGGTCATAGTGTTTCTACTGAACCTACTGAACAAATCGACTTGCCTCTAACTCTGAGGGGATAAACAGTTCTAGAAACTTCTCTTTCCTCCTCCCTGATTCCTTCTTCTTTCCCCTCCATTCCTTCTTCTCCTTTCTCCTCCTACTCCCTTCTTCTGTTTCTCTCCCTATCTCTTTCACTCCCCTAACTGCTCTCTCTCTCCCTCTCCCCATTCCAGTCCTCCTTCTCCCTTGTGATGGTTAACATTTGTTGTCACTATACTACCTCCGAAATCAACTACAACCCATGCAACTGGGCACACCTGTGAAGAAGTTTCTTGACTAGATCCTTTGAGGTGAGATCAACCATAAATGTGGATCATTTAGAGTTGGAAAACCATCCCTAAATCTGATCCCCACCTTCTGGTGGCAACCTAACCACCAGGACCTAAAAGAAGAAGAAAGCTTTTTGCTTTTGCCTGCTCGCACTACCTCTCCCTGGCAAAATCATCTATCCTGCTGATAAAGCATTTCTTCATTGGTAGTAGAATCTACTTTGTGAGATAACAAAGTAGACCAAAGACTAGATGAGACCTTCAGCTTTGTAGACTGAATAGAATCAGATTCTTGGCTTTTCCATCAGAAGACAGCCATTGTTGGGCTAGAAAGATCTCAGCCTGTAAGCTAGTCTAATAGAATATGTATGTGTGTGTGTGTGTGTGTGTGTGTGTGTGTGTGTGTGTGTGTACATATGTATGTGTGTATACTTTTGTATATATGCATATAAATATGTATGATAGAGAGAGACTTTTATCAAAAATTACACTTTTGTAATTTACTTAAAAGGATATCACTAGATCAACATTTTACTTGTAGTAGCCAGGAGCTCACAGTCTGTGCCTTATCTTACTGCAGAAGTTTTAGTTTTCATTAATTTTGTGATTTTACGTGTTGACCTTTGTTAGATTTCAAAACTGGAGCAAAGAGCTAAGAGGACAATTTAACATATCAGGCAGACCTGACCACTAGGTTCTCTCAGCCTCCCTCAGTTCCACCTTGTTACAGAGCCCTCTGGCCTAGCATACTCTTCTCCCTCCCCTAAACTTCCCCAGGCCAGGGGCTGAGCTACCCTTCCCCAGCTGCCCTTCCCTATAAAATACAAACGTTTTGGTTATCTGGATACTTCATCTCCTCTCTTTGGGCCTCTGGCTGATGTACTTGATTCCCCTTCTCTCCCCTCTCACTTCCCCTCCCCTGTCTCCTTACATGGCTCAGGAACATGTTCTCTCTGGACTCTCCCAGAGGTCCTTGCCTTTGGCGATGCTTTCCCACATATCTATAATAAACCCTCTTCTCCACCATACCTAGGCACCATCATGTCCTTGCCTTTCCTTTTTTATTTCTTTTTTTCATTCAATATTGACATGTGCTCCTTAGTTATCCGGTCAACAGTTTTTTGATAGTTGAAAGTCATGGGTTTTCTGTGGTTTGTCTTAGAGTTAAAAAGCAGAGGCATTATATATACATACATTTCTATCAGTTTTTTCCCTCTGAAATACCCTGAATGGTACTCTTTCTCCCCTTTTCCTTCTCTCTTTCTCTTTCTTATGTCTGAAATATCCCAGATGCTACAAGGACTCAAGATAGATACATACAAAATTTAAATTCTTGTTGTCTTGAAAAAAATTAAGTTAATGTATAAGTCAGATAACTTCAGCTTACATGTTTTTGTTAAGATATTAATAATATGATAGTCTATATTATTAAATAACACCAATAAATTATTTTGCATGCTATAAGTAAACTGTAGTAAAAGCTAAGGAGCTGGTACAGTGGATATTATGGACTTCTCTTGCAGAGAATTCAGACTTTATTATCAGCTCTCATACAGTGGCTCACAACCAAAAGTAACTCCAGTTCCAGGATATCTGATGCCCTATTTTGGTTTCTGTGGGAACATGCAGATACACTGCAGATATACATGCAGATATACATACACTCAAATGAGTACACAGACATAAATATGATAAGATAAAAAGGTCAATTTTTGAATCTGCTTTTAAAAAAGAACTACTTGTTTTAAATAGGACAAGTAATGAATTTTTTTTGTCTGAGTTTATCAAATGTTACTGGACTGGACATTGTTATATATTAATGGAGTTTTTGTCTGAATCTGTCAAATGTTAATGGACTAGACATCGTTAATATAATCTTGACTGTGTATATTCTATATACTTATTGGATATAATTTTTCTTGTATTAGTTATAAGCTTTTTTAATTTTAGACAAATTGGATATAATTTTTCTTGTATTGGTTATAAGCTTTTTAAAATTTTAGACAAAAAGGGCGAAATGTGGTGGTATTGTGTTCCCCAAAATATTGTGTATACAAATCAACTTATCTGGGGTCAGAGAAGAGAACAGCTACAATATTAAGCATGGAGGACAGGCAGTGGTAGCACACGCCTTTAATCCTAGCATTCCAGAGGCAGAAATCCCTCTGGATCTCTGTGAGTTCAAGGCCACTTTGGAAATAGCCAGGCATGGTGACTCACACCTTTAATCCCAGAAAGTGAGCCTTTAATCCCAGGGAGTGAGGCAGAAAGCAGAAAGATATATAAGGCGTGAGGACCAGAAACTAGAAGCATTTGGCTAGTTAAGCATTCAAGCTTTTGAGCAGCACAGTTCAGCTGAGAGGCATCCAGTCTGAGGAACTGGTGAGGTGAGGTAGCTGTGGCTTGTTCTGCTTCTCTGATCTTCCAGCATTCACCCCAATAACTGGCCTCAGGCTTGATTTTATTAATAAGACCTTTAAGATTCATGCTACACAGACACACACATTAAAAGTAAGTAAGTCTTTAAAAAAGAACCTGCAATACTAGGTAAAACTGTTTCTGATCTAAAGAAGTAAAACTTTAATTTTTTTATTTTATGGCATTATTACAACCTCTTTACAAACCAAATAAAAATGGGCTTATCCAAAAATTCGTAAGTATCAATTTCTAGGAAAGATTAAATCACCTATATAAAATACAAAATGTTTAATTCAATACACTATGAACAAGTATTAATTAAATCAATAATGAAAATATTGCTTAATATTAGGAGAGATGGTATTGTATCTGATAAATAATCCAAATAGTTCCTAATAATAGCAACTACTGCCTGGCTTTCTGTGGGACAACTCTATTCCCAGAGGACTTTAATTAGCTCAGTTTATCTTTATCATGATACTTTACAATATGGGGAAGTTAAATAGCCATAGGTCTCATGGAGATTACTGCAGGTTGACAGTCATCCCACAACATGCATCTGCACTGTTCTTGCCTATTCTTTTGAATGCTCATACAAACACCAGACAATCTATGACTCCTAAATTACAAAGACCTGATAACCAAAGAGCACGTGTTAAGATCGACACAGCAAATCTCAAAATGAATAAAAACTAAACCTACTGAAGTAAGACAGGGCACACAGAATGAGAACTCCTGGCTGCAAGTAGAGCACTCGCTGAGTAATGTCCGCCTTTTAACTAAAACACAAAGATGTAATTTTTTAAAAGATTCATTAGATTTGGTTTAAATATTCAATTTCTAGGGAAATTTTTGATGTATTAATCAGTGAAAATGAAACTATATGTACCTCCTTATTTTAAAGGATAAGGTACTTATTAAACCCAAGATAGTAATAGGAATATAAACATTAACAATTTTATGTTTTTCAAATGTACATTCATATGGCAAAAGTGATATCCATTACACTACAGAAACCCATTATAAATTTATTTTTGTAAATAACTCACAAAATTAAGTAATCAGAAAAATAAAACCTTCACTAGATCGATGGCTCAGCACATGACAGATTTTGCTGCTAAGTCTATTGACCTGAGTTCAAGCACCATGACCCACATGCTGCAAAAACAGAGTTGACTCCCATAGTTGTCTTCTGACTTACACAAACACACTGTGGCATTCACACACACACACACACACACACTCACAAATAGAATACTTCTATTTTTCAAAAAGAAAACTAAAAATTAAGGAGTAACATGGCATCTTCATATAAATGTCTTACAGGAATTGACAAAAAGAGTCTTCACATGTATGAATGCCATAAATACAGGCTTTTTGAAAAAGAAACCAAAATGATAACATGCACAAAACTGGTCAGCATTAGCATCAATTAAAGAAAACCAGGTTCAGAAAACAAAATTCATTTTGTTTCTCTCTCTTGAACTCATGATTCCTTCCACCACCAGGTTCTGCCCAAGTTTACAGAATCAGCCATACATTCTCTCTTATGGAGTGGGCATTTCATCCAAACAAAAAGTGATTGGTTGATTCCATAGCATTTGATACAACATTGCACCTGTGGGTAATATTGTGTGACACTATTCCTGGTGAGATCTGAGTAAAGCTTTATTCAACACAGATAGTTAATGACAGGTCAAAGCATGGATCATACCTGTGGTGCTTTGGATGAGAATGTCCCCAATAGGCTTATATATTTGAATGCTTAGTCAGTCATTCATGAGTGAGTAGAACTCTTTGATTAAGAAGTGTGGTTTTTTGGTGGAAGTATGTCAATGGGTTTAGAGTTTGAGGTTTCAAAAGCCTCCAGTAGGCTCATTCATTCCCGCCCCCCCCATCTCTCTCTCTCTCTCTCTCTCTCTCTCTCTCTCTCTCTCTCTCTCTCTCTCTCTCTCTCTCTCTCTCACACACACACACACACACACACACACACACACACACACACACACACACAATCTCTCTGTAATAATCCTTTTGCCTACCAATCTCATTTTTTCTCATCAATAAGTTGAATACAAGATTACATAAAGACTGAACACAGAATGCATAAAAAAGGCAGGAAGTTTTCATTTCATTGACTTTGATTTGATCTTGGTTCAGTGTTTTGTTAGTTATGTTATGCATATCACTTGTGTATTGAGTCCTCAGTTTCTTTGTAGATAAAATGAAAGTAGTCATAGTAAACAATGCTTGGATGAGAGAAACAGTCAGCCAAAGATTGCACTCAGGGATCATCGTGGACTGGTAGAGGTTTTACAGTCCAGCTCTTTCACTCATTACTACAGCTGTGGAAATAATTTCAACATCCTAACCTTTAGATACTACAATATGTTTGAGCTTCAGAGACAATTCAGTGGGTAAAACACTTGTCACACAAGCATGAGGGCATACATATGGATTCCCAGAATCCACTAAAATCTTTGGTCTGTGTATGTAATCCTGATATTCTTGGTGAGATGGGAACCAGTTGACAAGGTCAGTTAAAATGATATGTATGGCAGTGAACAAGAGATATCCACCTCAAATCAGGGTGGAAGGTAAGGACAACACCTGAGGTAATCAGCTGACCTCTAAATATACCATGGCTTGCATGTATCCACACATCAACATTGTACACACACATACAAAGCTTTAAAATAATAATAATAAAATGTGATGTACAATGCTTGAATAAACTGACAATAAACATTTACTGGAATGAGAAAGAGCTCATGGCTTAAAGTGTACAAGAAAAATTATCTTCATACAGAAAATATGTAACCAGAGCATAGGTTTATACTGGCAACCTGAGATTATTATTGATAATTGTATTTCTATGAGCAGTAAAAAGTTATTTATGAGAAATGAATATGCCACACAGACTCTTACTTCATTCTCATTCCCTAATGTTAACACAATGACTTTTATGTCATCCTTTTTCTTCTACTTAGATTCCAATATGATTTATGTTGTTACAGATCAAACTGCCTTTATGTTTTAATTATGTTTTTAATTATTGAGAAGCAATCCATTTTGATATTCATCATTTTAATAAATTGTGTCCTGATATGTGATATTTTGTTTGTGTTCTGAAAAATAAAACTTGCTTGGAGTCAGAGGGCAAAGCTAGCTACTAGTTAACCATAGAGGTTGGAATTCTGTATAGAGAGGAAACCAGAAGTGATAAGAAGGGATAGAGAAAGCATTTAGGCCTTTTTAGTTGGAAGAATGGGAGAGATAGGAAGTCACTGTTGGATGCTCCCCTGCTTCTCTGATCTTTCAAGTTGTTACCCTGATACCTGGCTCCTAGTTTTTATTGATACAATAAATTAGGATTATGTTTCATGCAGCTTCCAAATTTTGGGGCGCAAATAGCCTCTTACTAGTAGTCTTCCAGGTACTAGCCATGAGCCACAAGCCAGAGTTGATGCAGCAACTGCACCCAGTGGAGGCATCCCACTGACAGCTGGCTTTACCTTTCTTCCCCAAGCCCTCGGAGCATGTCTGGAATTTTACTGTTGTAGCCTCTCTACAGCAATCTCTACAATCCCCAAAATCCACAGGCACCTGGCCTCTTAAAACCACGAGTTAGAGTTAGACACTCTCCACCGGCCAGCTCTGCCTTCAGGCAGCTCTGTGCTTTCACTTCCCACTGGTCACACATGCTGCTTTCACACATCCCCTCCATCTACCTTTCAGACAGCTTGCTCTTTAGCTCCATTTCCCAGTGGCTTTTGGGCTTTCCCTGGATCCCCTCCTCAGGCTGCTGACATGCAATCAGTGGTAGCTGTCCTCAGCAAGGCTATATGCACAGCCTGTGTTCTTCATTGAAATGTGCTATGCAGCAGAAGCCAGTTTCACACTTCACTGTAATTGGCAACAGATTTGATGAGGCAATTACAAATTCTTAAAGGGGGGGTTAGTTTTTTTTTAAAGGAAGAGTTTTTTTCCCACATTAAAAAATGGGAAACACTATTATGATGGAGGGAGTGAGAGCTCTATATGATTACACAATAGATGGATTAAAAATAGAACAATTAAATGAGGTAATAATTAACTTAGATGGTACTTTAATGTCAATTATAAATACTATCAGTTTGATAATTCTTGTTTTATCCTTAAAATGTTAGTTGATATGAATGACAAGATATAGCCCTTAGATACAATGCAAGACCTATAACTATTTAGTAAAGGAAATAATTCAATTTTGACTAATAAGTTGCAAGCCTTAGAAAAACTTATTAAAACAGATAATAGAGATATTCAGACACAGACAGAAGAATTTAAAGGAGAATCAACCCCATCATTACATTATAAAATTAGAGAGTAATAGCCCAAGGTTATCAAATAACCATCTTTAATTTATCTAGTTATCTCATCGGAACAAATGCCAAATGATAGGTATCCCCAAGGATATGTAAGATCTGACTGGATTCCAGTGGAAACGTTAGGTTTGAGTTGATTTTAGGAAGCTATAATTTCATAGGGTATGTATTCACCTTTTGTGAAACAGATAATAAATTTATGGTCAAATAGTAAAAGAATTGTCCTACAAGCCTGGAAAGACTTGGTTACAGCATTATTGGAACCTGGTCCTCAATTACAGTGGAAGATCTGGTGAAAATATAAAACTAGACCATTGAAAAATGAAGTAGGGTTAGAAGTATTAAAATTTCCCAAGACAAACTTCTTGGAGAGGGCAATTATGCTGATGTAGAAAGAAAGTCTATATATGTTGACAACATCTGGCTATATGCCATGCAACACCTTTGAATGGTTGGGACAGAATTGAAGATGTCAGAAAGAGAAGTGAATCATTCACTAAAGTTACAGAGGGCCCAAAAGAAACCTTAATGATTTCTTACAAAAATTAACTTAAGCTGTAAACAGAATACAACAAAATTAAGAGCTATATAAAAAATAATGGAATCTCTGGCTTTTGAAGATGCTAACACATAATGATAAAGGGTAATTAGGCCATTAAAGGAAAGATCAACACCATTGGAAGAATGGATCTGAGATTCAGTAAATATTGAACGTTATAATCACGATGATGCTTGGATAGGAGAGATAACTTTCTCAGTCAGGTGATTTAATTGTGGCAAACAAGGTCACCTAAAAAGGAGTTGTAGACAGGGCATTTCTAGAAACAATGTTCTTTCTAGGAATAATCCAAACAGAAGGCACCTATCTTCTTGAGTATGCAGAAGGTGTGGCAAATGCCAACATTGGACCAATGAATGCAGATCAACAAGGAACACACAGGATAATCTTTTGCCACTAGAAAATGCCTTGGGGACCTATCACAGGTCCCCATGTCAAATTTAGTTCAATAATTCCATCACCATAGGAGAAAATCCTCCCCAGAAAAATTAAAGGACTTAATGCCAATTGTAAAATACCGTACTGCTCTGGATGATAGAACAGCTTTAGAAGATAAAACAAAAAAAATTCAGGAGAAACTGTTAAGAAAATATTTTGGCAGACATTTATAAATCATAAAAGACCAAAGATAAAGGTAAGAGTGAGTACATGACTTTGTAATTGAAGGACTTGTAGACATGAGGCAGATGTAACAATAATTGCACCAGAATCTTGGCATCCAAATTGGCCTCTTCAGGAGTTAAATGTTCTGCATTTAGAGACTAGAACTTTATCTCAGGTTAAAAAAAAAAGTTCAAGCCTAAGTGACTAAGACTAGTTTACTGTGACATTAGACCAGACTACAACAGGATTTTTTTTTCATTTTATTATTATTATTATTATTATTTTACAACACCATTCAGTTCAACATAATAGCCACAGATTCCCCTGTTCTCCCCCTCCCGCCCACCCCTCCCCCAGCCCACCCCCCCATTCCCACCTCCTCCAGATCAAGGTCTCCCCCGAGGACCGGGGTTGACCTGGTAGACTCAGTCCAGGCAGGTCCATTCCCCCCTCCCAGGCCGAGCCAAGTGCCCCTGCACAAGTCCCAGGATCCAAACAGCCAACTCATGCAATGAGCCTAGGACCTGGCACCAATGCACAGCTGCCTCACAAACAGATCAAGCCAAATGACTGTCTCACCCGTTCAGGGGGCCTGATCCAGTTGGGGGCCCCTCAGCCTTTGGTTCATAGATCCTGTGCTTCCATTCATTTGGTTATTTGTCCCGGTGCTTTATCCAACCCTGGCTTCAACAATTCTCGCTCACATAAACCCTCTTCTTTCTCACTAATTAGACTCCCAGTGCTCCACCAGGGGCCCAGCCGTGGATGTCTGCATTCAGATTCCTCAGTCCTTGGATGGGGTTTATGGCACCACTATCTGGGTGTCTGGCCATCCCATCACCAGAGTAGGTCAGTTCCTGCCGTCTCGCGACCATTGCCAGCAGTCTTTTGCGGGGGTATCTTTGTGGATCTCCGTGGGCCTCCCTAGCTCTCTGCTTCCTCCCCTTCTCACCTTCTCATGTGGTCTTCATTTACCATGGTCTCCCACTCCTTGTTCTCCCTCTCTTTTCCTGATCCAGCTAGGATCTCCCACTCTCTTTCCCTCGACTGTCGCCCCTCATTGTTCCCACTCATGACCAGGCTGTTAATGCAGATCTCGTCCATTTCTCAGTGTCTTTTTTTTGGGGTCCTGTACAACAGGACTTTTTACATGGTAGAATTTACAGAACTGGAACAAGGTTAAAAACAAAGTAAGTCATTAGCAGTCACCATTAGCTGTTTCCCAACTTTGCCTACTGTTGAGAGGAACAAGGCTCATAATCTCAGGAAGTAAGAGAAACACAAAGCCTAGGGGGTGGAGGGAAACTATCGTCACTGGAAGATCCTGAAAGCCTAGGGTTAGAATATCAGACCAACCAATCCACCCTCAAGATGTGAAGGAAGCTTGAGGGGTACATCTATCACAGCTGTTGCTCATGCTGAGGTGGAGTTTTCTAGTGAAGCAGCTGCTTGCAGTCATCAATGATAGATTCACAACATGCCCCCATGGTTGGGCGTGTTTGCACATGCCCAGCGGACCTGGACACTTCCGCCTAGCCAGTTCCAGGTCAAAATAGCCATTTCCGGGTCAAGGTTCTCGAGTGACCAGGATCCCGTGACTTTGCATGGTTGCGTAAGAGGGCACAATGCAGCCATGTGATCTGTGCATTCGTGGAGTAGTTTCGTGTCGAACTGTGTACGTGCGTGTGCCACCCAGCCTTTATAAGCCGGTGCCATATTCCTGGCTCCCCCTTCTTCTTCTTCTTCTTCTTCTTCTTCTTCTTCTTCTTCTTCTTCTTCTTCTTCTTCTTCTTCTTCTTCTTCTTCTTCTTCTTCTCCTCCTCCACACATATGTCTCTCCCACAGGCCTGAGCACTCGTCTGTCCCTTTTATCTTAATAAAACTCTTGTTTGTGGATTCTGTCGTGTTTCGTGACATTTCTTTGCAGGGTAAGAGCACCGCTAAATAACTAACAATCCATGCTCCTGTAAGTAACACATTGACCTATAAATTGCCCCAACAAACACACAGATTTACTAATCTCAACTTGGGTGGAATCGTTTCTTTGGTTTGTCATCTGGAGTGAACGTATGTCTGTTCATGTTTTCCCAGGAAAAATTACACATTAGGTCACCTTATATTTCTGCAAATGATGAACTTTGACCCAAAATTTTGTAATAAACTAAACATTTCAATCACTATATCTCTAGTTCCATTGTTGTGTTTTATTTGTTATATGTCTTTTATTTGTTTATATGTTATATGTTTATAATTTAACTTCTAAAAGATTGATAACATTCCTTGGTTAATATTGTGGTACTGTATTCCAGGCCCTGAGTCCTATCTTATCAAAAGACCAGAGTGTGGAAAGGCAGAGGCTCTTGTACCAAGCAACCAGCCACACTGATCCTTTGAGAAGTTGCCACTTATGAAGTAGAAGGTATGTGTCTTAATTCAGACAAAAACAAACAAACAAACAAACAAACAAAACAAACAAAAAAATGTCATCTTGCTCTGGACTCTAAAGCACTTCTAGCTTCTAAGGGATTCTTGTATTTGTTCAACTGTCCCAGAATGTTCATTAATTTTGGTGTGAGGTAAATGTCAGTTTAAACTAAAGGTGACTTAAATGCCATAGGCCCCTGAGAGTGTTAAAATAAGAGTGTTCATGAATTAATGGGCATAATGGACGCTCGTTCCACTAGCAGATGAGAGTCAGCAGCCCACTTTTCCTCATCCACAGGCTGGGATACCAGTCCTTTCTCAGGCCAGTAGGTCACAGCACATAAAGGAGAGACACTGGGTTATGAGTTATAAAATGAGTTGGTGTTATAATTTTAAATGTTCATCATGTACGTTGATTGTACTTGGACCACTTCCCAAAATAATATAATTCTAGCACAGTGGGAGTGTGTGTGTGTGTGTCACAGAGCCCAGAAACAGGATTAAGAAACTTAGGGCATTTTTCTGTCTTCTTTTTCACTAAATTTGACCAGCTCAGAAAATGTTATTTAAATCCTGAAGCAATTTCTTGATCTTGCCCCTTGCTTGAAAAACAAGTACAGTTAAAAAATGAATGAAAGAAAGAAAATTTAATAGCGAAATAAAATGGGGCAAAATATTTACAATGAAAGTTAAATCTCTTGTTAAAATTCTATTTGATCATTTTAAGTTACATGTCAGTCTTTTGTCTGTGTGTGTATGGTTGATGATTTTGAAATCATAGAAGGGCATCAGATCCCCTGATCTGGAGTTATGGATAGTTGTGAACCACCTACCATGTAGGTGATGGGAATCAAACCTGGGTCCTTTTGTAAGAGCAGCCCATGTTCTTAACCACTGAGCCATTTCTCCAGCCCCCAAGGTTAAATCTTGTTTCAAAGTTTTATTCATCCTTTACACTAGGCTATTATTACAAAATTACTTGCATAATAGGATCCAAGGGGAACTAACTGTGTTTATATCAATAATGATTTCAATTTTCTTACATTTAAAACTGTAGCTACTTGAATTGGAAAGATGAGTCAATATTTGTGGTGGTTTTTCTTTTAATAAAAATGTCTCCCATAGACTCATACATTTGAATACTTAGTCATGAAAGTTAAAAAGGTTTAGAAAGATTAGGAGTATGGCTTAGTTGGAAAAAGTGTGTCACAAGGTGGGCTTTGAGGTTTCAAAAGCCCACACCACCACACCTAGTCTCTCTCTGTCCAAGAATCAGGATGTAGCTCTCAGCAACTACATGAGTCCAATGCTCCGGTGGCATGATGATGATGGCCTAAGTCTCTAGAATTGTAGGCAAGTCAATCAATTCTCAATTAAATGCTTTCTTTATAAAAGTTGACTTGGTCATGGCGTCTCTTCACAGCAATAGGACAGTGACTAAGACAGAAGTTGCCACCAGAGGTTGTGACAGACATGCTGTCTGTTTTAGGAATATGGAAGAATTTGTGATGTTGGACTAGAAAAGCAGTTGCACACTTTAAGTGAAGCTTAATAAGTCATCCTAGTACTAACATGGAGGATAGTAATGAGGGCAATTTAAACTGCCTGGGTCCAGATCAAGAAATCTGGGGGGAGGGTGGAATATTAGTAAGAGGCCTAGACACCATTCCTGAGATATTTTGGCAAAAAGTGTAGCTGCTTTCTACCATTGTCCTAAAAATCTGCCTGAGGCTAAATTGATGAGTGTTGGACTAATAGTGTTGCAGAGCAGATTTCAAAAGAGCCTAGCATGACTGTTTCAAATGGTTGTTAGTGGTCACTCTTATGCAGATATACAATGAAAAGGAGTAAGCTAGACTTTTACACAATGTACAATTTGAAGAAATAGGAAGGACCAGGTAATATAATATAGCTAAGTTCAGTGCTTAAGGACAATTTTTTTTTTTTTCAAAAGGTCTGGTGCTAAGTGGAACAAAGGGAGTGGTGACTTTGGGGGAAAGACACCACTCAGCTAAACTTCCAACTTGTGAAAGGGAATTAAAGAAAAGCTTAAGCAGTGAAGAAAACCACCACCAACAGAATGCTGATGCAAATGTAATTGAAAGTGTGGACCAAGTTCCAGCCCCAGCAAGGAGCAGAAGCTGATAGTTTAGGCCACATGGTTCAGGCTTTAGAGTCAAAGATATAAGAAAGGGGTTGGGGATTCTCCCTCCTTATCTCAGGAAAGCTGCCAAGATCAGGAGATTTCTAGGGATATCTTTGCATGGAGGCCCAGAGAGGCCAATGAAAAAAGCTATGGAGGTGAAGTCTGGATTGTGTTGGAGATCCTGAGATGCCAGAGTCATAGAATACCTGCAGAGAAGAGCTGCAGACCAGGTGTGGAGTCAGCCCGAGAGAAAACAGTGCTGCAATCCAAAAAGCTGGAAGGAGTTGGATTTCAGAAGAGTACTTTGACATCAGACATGGAGATGCAGAGTTTGGAATTTGCCCTGCTAGTTTTCCTGCTCTCACTATATTTCCATTCCTCCCTTTTGTATGTTGATGTATATACTGTGCCATTGTATTTTGGAAGCTCTTTATTTTTTGATTTTGATTTTGTGGGGGAATGGTTGTAGCTAAGATATTGCCATGAGTCTCAGAAAAAAAAAAATTAAACTTTGGACTTTTATACTGTTGAGACTGTGATAGACAATGGTGACTTTTGAAGTTGGACTAAATTCATTCTTGAATTGTTATATGGCTAAAAGCCTATAGGGGCACCAGGGAGTGGGATGTGCTGGTTTGAGTGAGAATGGCCCCCCACCCCTTCCTGTGGGCTCATATAGTTGAATCCTTAGTCCTCCAGGGAGTGGAACTCTTTGATAGGATTAGGAGGAATAGAAAGTGTGGCCTTGGAGGAATTTGTGTCATTGTGGGTAGGTTTTGAGGTTTTAAAAGCCTGTGCCAGCTCCCCCTCACCCATCTGCCTGGATACAGCTCTTGGCTACTGTTCCGGGGCTGTGTTTCCTGCTGTGATGATAATGGAGTAAGCCCCTTAAACTATAAGCAAGTCCCCCCAGGACTGAGATCGACCTGATAGACTCAGTCCAGGCAGGTCGGGTGGATCTCAGTCCTGGGGGGAGGCTTTGCCCTGGAGGAGGTGGGAATAGGGGGTGGGCTGGGGGGAAGGGGAGGGGAGCAGGAAGGGGGAGAACAAGGGAATCTGTGGCTGTTATGTAGAACTGAATGGTATTGTAAAATAAAAATGCCTTGGTCATAGTGTGGCTTCACAGCAATAGAACAGTGACTAAGGAAATGTCTTACAGAGGACCTGACCACAGTTGGGTTCTCAACACCTACCTCAGGCATTTTCAAGAGATTTAACACCCTCTTCTTAACTCTGAATACACCTGAACTCACATAACCACATACCTATTCACATATACATGTAGAAACAAAGTTTTGAATAATATTAAAAATAAATAGGGTAGTTCGAGTCCTCAATGATGCCCTGGAGTCCTGCGATACCAGGTGTGGGTCCTACCTACTCAAGAGTGACAAGAAAGGGATCGACCCCTTGCATATTAACAGTGATTGCTGTTAACTGTGATGGTGATGGTCATGAGGATCTTAATTGAAGAACAGCGCAGTGGTCACAGAATCATGCCTAAAAAGGTACATCAAAATCATGTGGTGGTTTTTCAAACTTAAGATTCCTAGCCCTGCCGGAAGGAAAGAGAACAGCACTCCTTTCTCATCCTCCTAATCTCTGTGCACCCAGCATTTTATTTTGAAATACCTCTACATATACACTTAATGCTAAGTGTTTCCAGTGGGAGGTCCCGCTTGAGGCCTTGGGGAATAAATGTCAGCCATTCTGTGCTGGGGAACTTTAATGGGGATGGAGTGAATGCAAGAACGTGAAGAGAGAAGATGAGCTAAGTCATATAAAGAGTATGAAGAAATTAAACCCAGAGAAGTGGTAGTGAGTGCATTCTGATTTGATGGTCAAGAGAGCACATCTGGAAGGAAGCACATCTGGAAGGAAGCACATTTGGAAGGCAGGAGCTCGGCTGAGACCTGCATGACAAGGAGCCAGGAGAGTCAAACACAAATTCTGTGGAGAATCTTCAAGAGAAAGGCCTACAGGGAGCTGGAGAGATGACTCAGAGTCCAAGAGCACCCGTGGCCTTTGCAAGTTCAGTTCCCAGCACCCACATGGTGGCTCACAACTATCCATAACTCCAGTTCTAGGGGATCCAATGCCCTCCTCCAACCTCCATAAGTACCGGGCCGGCATGTGGTACACAGACATATATGCAGGCAAAACACTTACACAAATGAAATGAAAATATTTAGAAAGAGAGAAGACTTCAGATTTACCATAGTAGTTTTCCTAGTGACTAATTTTGGAAGAGATGGCCAGTCAGTACCTGGAAGTTGAATTTATATTGTGAATCTTCAAGAAGTACACACAGATGTTGAAATAGATTCCTGTCAGTGATTTCACAAACACTGAAAGTGAAAAAATATTTATCTTTGAAGTTCCAAGCCAAATGGCCAGACAGGTCTCCTCTGTGAAGTTGTGTAAGAAGCCTCTGAGGAAAAAAATTTCTCTTCGTAACTGAAGGAAGAACTGAGAAAAGGAATAAGCGGAGAGTGTCATCCCATAGACCACTGTTCAGAAATTCTTCAAGTTAAACTCAAATCTGATGTACCAGAACCAACCGGTACCTCTGTTGTTCCCTATTGAGACAACTTGCCAAAATGTCCAGTTCAAAGGCTCCTTAGTTCCCTTTGACGGTGAAGTAAAGACATTTGTAGATGGACGCCACCATTAGTCACCTGCAGTCTTCAGAGAAACCATACAAAGGAACCTGTAACTGTAATGACTCCTGGAAGGCGCTTATCACAACCCAGATGGTCAGCTCAAGAAACCCCCCGCTTCAGAGACACTATACAGATGTGGTCAGTGTGGTGAGAGCTTCACTCAGAACTGATGCTTCATCAGAGAGACCGCCTGAAAGGAAAAGCCTGTGGGTGTGAGCCTTGTGGGTCAGGCCTCACCAGGAGCTTGTCTGCTGTCCACCAAGCAGTCCCCATGGATGGGAAACCGTACAAGTGTGACAGGTGTGGGAAGGGCTTCACCAGGAGCTCAAGTCTGCTCATCCATCATGTTGTCCACACAGGTGAGAAACCGTACAAGTGTGAACGGTGTGGGAAGGGCTTCAGCCAGAGCTCCAAGCTGCACATCCACCAGAGAGTCCACACCGGAGAGAAGCCCTATGAGTGTGAGGAGTGTGGCATGAGCTTCAGTCAGTGGTCAAACCTGCACATCCACCAGCGTGTCCACACAGGAGAGAGGCCCTACAAGTGTGGGGAATGTGGGAATGGCTTCAGCCAGAGCTCAGACCTTCGAATCCACCTCAGAGTGCACACTGGGGAGAAGCCCTACCACTGTGGCAAGTGTGGCAAGGGCTTCAGCCAGAGCTCCAAACTCCTCATCCATCAGAGAGTGCACACCGGGGAGAAGCCCTATGAGTGCATCAAGTGTGGGAAGAGCTTCAGCCAGAGCTCCAGCCTGCACATCCACCAGCGGGTTCACAGGAAGGACCTTCACTGAGTAATGAGTCCGCTCAGGGTTTCAGGATACTTTCATTGTGAAGATAAATGTTTCATGGCCGAGGGCAGAGATCAGCATGGATAAAGCCCTGGGTTTGAGTTCCACTACCCACCCCACAAAACTTCCAACTTAATACTTTGTACTTGAAGGAGTGTGTGTGTTCATGTAGAGAGGATACACGTGCTGTGCAGATATGTACATGCATGTTTGCACATGTGTATGGAGGTCAGAGGACATCTTAGGTGCTCAGATGTTTGTCACCTTTTTAAGACTGGGATCAGTCACTTGTGGTATGGAATGTCACTGAGTTCCATGATCTACCTGTCTCCACTTCTCAGCTCACCCTGGCTAGGATTACACGTTGTGATACCACACCCAGCTTTTGTATGTGGATTCTGTCTCAAGCTTACAGGACAAGAGCTTTACTGACTGAGCTATCTCCCCATGCCGCGGCTTAAATACTTTTGAACCTTTGTATTCCTCAAAAGACAGAGATAGTAAGGGTTATTCAGATGTAATCCCTCACAGGAAAAAAAAAAAATCAATCCTTCATTAAAAGTATCTGAGCACCCAGCACATTTCATATTCTACAATGAATGGATAATTCTTGTTTCTCAGATGGGTAGAGTGTACACTGCAATTCTGCTAGTGTTGTTAGAAGTATATTCCACAATTTTAACTGAAAGAACTTTGTTTTTTTCCACGCACAGTATGTTTCCTTTGTTCATATTCTCTGAGAAATTGAATTCACATGTCCTTTCAATAAATAAATAAACAAATAAATAAATAGATCCCTAAATATGCTTACTGAGTATGCCTACGCCTCTATTTTATAATTTAAAGACTTTGGACACAGGAAGTTAAGTTGTACCATGGTTTGCCATGACAGTGGCAAATTTAGTTTATCTATGGATAAAACTCCCCTTTACCCTGTTCAAAAGTTTTGAAAGTTGTATTATTGTTTTTTTAGTTTCACTTTCGTTAAGAATGTAATTTAAGTAATGTAATATAACTTCAGCTTTTCATGCTTTCAACAGTGTTCCTTGATCCCAGATGATAGATTCACAACAGGCCCCCACAGTTGCGCATGTCTGGCAGACCTAGACACTTCCACCTAGCCAGTTCCAGGTCAAAATAGCCATTTCCGGGTCAAGGCGTCTTGCATGACCAGGACCCTGTGGCTTTGCATGGTTGTGTAAGAGCGCGCAATGCAACCATGTGATCTATGCGCATGTGTGGAGTAGCCACATGGACCTACAGCGCATGCGCCACCCAGCCTTTATAAGCCAGCACCATATTCCTGGCTTCCTTCTTCTCCACACACGTGTCTTTTCCACAGGCCTGAACATGCGTATCTGTCTCTCTTATTTTAATAAAACTCTTATTAGTGGATTCTGTCGTGTTTCATGACATTTCCTCACAGAGTCCACACATCTTCAGTTTTATGAAATTCCCCATTCATCCCTTGAGACTCTGTCTCCCCTTTGGCTTAATTTAGATACTATCAAGGTATATGGAGAAGTCCAAAGACCACTTTCTTATCAACTAAGCATAACTTTTGATTAATTCTTACAATCTATTTTTATCATATTTATTCCCACTTCGCCCTGTAACTACTCCTAGATCCACACCCACCCACCCCTGGAAATTTCATTTCTTCTTTTGTCTTTTTAAAAATAACCCAACAATTTGTACTGCTCATATACTGATGGGTGTTGGACCATCCACTAGAGAATGGTTGACATACTAGGGACCAGACCATTAAGAAAGCTGACAGAGAAGCATGGCAGCAAAGGGCTTTCATGATGGCAGGGTCAGGAACCCAAGGAATCATATTCTAATACTCTAACAGAAACACAGAGTACGATGTAAACAGCGTGGGGTGAGGCTTTAACCTCTCACAGCTAATCTAAATGATGTATTTACTCCAGCAACACTGCATCTCCCAACAATACAGCTCAACAGAATCACAAACTGAGTACTGAATGGTCAAACGCCTAAGCATGTGGGAAACATTTCTTATTCAAATCACCACATCCCAAAACCTTTGCTCCCTTAGGCTTATGGCCATTTCATAAAGCCACATGTATTTTGTCAAACCTCAAAATTCCCCCAAATCTTTTAGTCTCAAAACTGTTTAAATCTTCAGAGTTTCTTCACAGACTCAAGGAAATCTCTTAATTGCTATGTTCCATAAAATAAAAAAAGAAAATTACATACTTTCATCATACAATGGCAGAGTATACATTAGCATTCCAAGTGGAGGGATGGAGACACAGAGAGGCAATACTGAACCCCAGAAGGAACAAACCCAGCAGTGAAAGCACCAAATCCTGTGGTTTTGGGTCCCATGTCTGGGACTTTAATTTCAAAGGGCTTAGTTAGCCCTACTCCTCCAGCTTTCCTGACTACTACACACATCTCCTGGGCTGGTTCCACTCCCTGTATTCAGCTCTCCTCATCAGAGACTTCACATCTTTGGCATCCTTAGCATTTTGTGTTTGCTTTCATAGCTTCACCCAATGATCTTTCAGGGTTCCCTGTACTTCCTGTGCCTTCACCCAGGGATTGTTGTCTAGCCACATGATGTCTGTTTCT
This sequence comes from Peromyscus maniculatus bairdii, assembly GCF_049852395.1. Classification (NCBI taxonomy): domain Eukaryota; kingdom Metazoa; phylum Chordata; class Mammalia; order Rodentia; family Cricetidae; genus Peromyscus; species Peromyscus maniculatus. The sequence goes on from NC_134862.1 coordinate 9,215,452, forward strand.
GGTGGTTCTCTGCAACCAAAGAAGAATTCATGATCCCATCTATTGGAGAAATTATTTTAGCCACTCCACGTAGTTAAAAGGATATTTATTAAATGGTGTAACTCACAAATTAAGTACTGGGTAGGTCGCAGGGTCTGGGGAGGGTGTAACGCAGTCCAGCGGTGTTCTTCGGAGCTCTGCACAGTCAATCTGCACCGGTCAGCGTTCCGGCACCGAGAGAGCGCCCAGAGCGAGCGCTGGCCCATCCAGCTCTCAGGTCCCCAGGCGCCTCCCCTCACCCTGCCTCATAGGCGTGACAGTTGCCAGAGTCTCAATGGGGGTTGGAACTTCCAGAACCAAGCTGGAATGGCTACCCACTACACTCATCCCTTTAATGTCATTAAAGGAAGTACCATGGGCACAATACTGCCAAGTTTGGTTGCCAGCTTGTGGTGGACCCTGAAACCTTGAATCATATCACATGTAGTTTTTCTATTCAGTTGCTTTCTAGAAGCAGACAGCTCCTTACATTCTCTTTCACTAGTTGAACATCTGTAAGGATATTATTGTGTACTAGGATAACAATATTCTCTGATCTCCATAGATCCTCTGGCCATAGCAAGCGGGCCAGCAACAGACAAAGGGGTGTATGGTCCAAGGTGAAACAATAATGTTGAAAAATTATTGGTAAATAAATCACACACACACTTTACGTGCAGCTTAAAAGTGCAAGGCTAGGGACAGAACACTGTAAACTTGCTACTACTTGGTTTATCACACATTGAAAGAGTTAGCTAATTGTCAAAAGACTGGAATTTGGCTATTTCTCTTTAGGAAGTAACTTCACCCAAAGCATCATATATGTGACAGACATAGGCTAACCAAGAGAGTAGCTAGAAAATTATGTCTTCGAGTCCTGAGGGGCTTCATTTCTATCTTAATCCTTTTGAAAAATCTATCCCCCCAACATACTTGTTATTTAAGGACCTTGCTTCCCCACCTATACACATGGTACAAATAACTAGGCTTGCAAGGCCTCAACTGAAGGACAAAGGGCCAGCAACAAAAGGGCACGCAGGCAGAGTAGTCTCAGAGTTATCTGGGCATGGGGTGAGGAAGCAATCAAGCAGATGAGTCACCTGCCCCATTGTTCTTCACCAAATGTATAAGCTACTGGAAACAGTGACAAAGAGGCCAGCCAACATGGCAAGTGGGAAACTTCCCTCCCCAGTCCTTTCTCCCTCGGAAGATGATGAGTCCTTGGGTATTTTCTAAGTGTCTCTTAGCTTAGGAATATCAGTATAAGTCAACATCCTGGTTCTCTGTTGAATATGGTCACCATGGTATCTCCATCAGAGCCTCCACTCTCTTCTCTCCTAGAGGAGGTGAAGAGTAATTGGGGCTTGCAATTATGCTACTTGTGCTTAGAGGGAGAGCTCCATGACTGGGAAGGAGTCCTCAGAATGTCAAAACTCATGGTCACATCTGAGTCCTCCTTTGTGCTTTTTCAGTCAGGCATACTGTCCGTGGGTAGGGAGGAATTCTTGAATCCTGTAGGAACTCAGTGGTGGTAGAGGTGGTTGTCTCCGACATCATCAAACTCATTCCAGTTCCACGGTATGAAAACACTGAACATCTAAAAACGGTAGAACAAGATGCAGAGAAATCAGAATTAATAGCTCCATTGAAAGAGGCAAACAGCTCCCTTCAGCATGGTTGGGGGCCCCAGAGCCCCATGAGATTTGCTACACAGACTCTGGGTTAGATATTTTACAAAGCCCTTCAGTCCTTCTTTTGACTATATTAGTCCCATTTTGATATCTGCCTCAATATCTTCCTGAATCCCTCCTTGCCATGCCTTCTGGGAACAAGAAGACACCATTATAAGGGGCTGCCACTACCTCTTCTGTCTATGTTCCTCTAACTCTCTCTCTCACCTGAGCCTTGGGAGGAAGGATGTGATATGGATATTTCATTTGTGTCTGCAGAACCTTGCTTCTCTAAAATCTCACATTCTACTCTATAATCACAGCCAAGTTTCCATGGCCTAGCCTAAATATTTATTGTTTGTTGTGATCCTGTAAGCAATGTTTATACTCAGACCGTTGTTACTTCTGAAACATTCTCCACTATGAACTTCAGGAAACTGTCATTTTCCCCTGCCTAATAATTAAATCTAAACACTGCATTCTGTTCTGCTGAAGCTACCACTCACATTCTTAGTATTTTTAGTATTATTTTTTAATTGAAAATAAATTTTCATATAATATATCTGATCACAGTTATCTCTCTCCAACCTCCCCCAGATCCTCCACTCCCACCCAAATCCACACCTCTCTCTCTGTCTTTGGAAAACAAGCAACAATTCAAGAAAAACAAATCAGAAAAAAGTTTCAGAAACACACACACACATACACACACACACTGAAACTATCATCTGTGAAACAACCAAGGAAAATTTTCTAAAATCAGAAATAAGACAGGTGAAGTTTAAATTTTAACTAATTAAGCAAATGATGTTTCTCATCTTTGTGTGTCATGTGTATGTGTGTATATAGAACACCTGTGTTTATGTGTGTGTTTTGTATGTATGTGTGTGTTTTTCTGTATGTTTATTCATGATTATGTGTGTGTATATGTGTGTCAGTATATGTTTGGATTGTTCTCTATGTATATATGTGTGATGTATACATGTGTGTATGTGTGTGTGTGTGTTTGTTTTTTGGTTTTTTGAGACAGGGTTTCTCTGTGTAGCTTTGCGCCTTTCCTGGAACTCACTTGGTAGCCCAGGCTAGCCTCGAACTCACAGAGATCCACCTGGCTCTGCCTCCCGAGTGCTGGGATTAAAGGCGTGCGCCACCATTGCCCGGCTTGTTTTCTTTATATGTGTATGTATATTTTTTGATTCATGTATCTGTCTGTGTATATTGTGTGTTTCTATGTATGTACTTTTGATATGGGTATATGTAGTTATTTTGTGTGTGTATATGTTTGGGGATTTTTGTGTGTGAGAGTGATTGTGTATATGTGTATTTATGATTGTATGTGTGTATGTATCAGTATGTTTGTGTTTGGTTTCTTTTGTGTGTGTGTGTGTGTGTGTGTGTGTGTATGTGCGTGTGTGTGTGTGTATAAATGTGTTTGTGTCTGTGTGAATGCATGTGTGTTTCTGTGTTTGTTTTGTAGGTGTGTGTCTGCCTTTCTCTTTTCTTGGAACCTCCGTTAGTCACCTAGCTTCCTGCAATGGAACCTGGCTGCTGCTCAACTTTCACATTTCACATTTCCTCTCTTGTCTTCTCTGACTTAGCCTGCCCTCTGTTTCTGTTCTGCTGTGACAAGAGTCTGAGTATACAGTAGGCCTTGGCATGCAAGGTCTTCCCACCTCTACCCACTGAGTGCTAACATCACAGGCATGTGCCACCATGCCTGCTATGTAGGGTTTTCTCTATGAAGATTTATTTTATATCTTGGATCTATTACTTAAGATATTACTTAAACTTTCATTTTGTATTAAATTTCTTAGAAATAATCTTATTTCTCTGAGCTCTTTCAGGATTTCATAGTTTAGTAAAGTCAAACTAACATTTCTGAATGCAGAAGTAACATGAAGGAGGCAATGTTTTTCATGGATTTTTATGCATTATCATTTTTGTTTCATGTTGCAACTTTCTCTCAGTATAACTTACCATCATTACACATCTGTGTCTTGCTGTATGTGTTAATGAGACATCATAGGTTGTGTGTAATCTGTCATTGAAGTTGCTGGCTTGTTGCCCTGATACATTTTATGGAAATCAACATGGGTTTAGGAAATGTGAAACTATGGGTTCTTTGCATGTAGTATTTCCTAAAGTAGAAGCTGAGTCACTGATGCTTTTTACAACAGGACAAGCTGGTTTATGAGCTCACTTTGCCCTGATGTTGCCCTCCCTTCTCTGAGAGAAAATTTCTGCCTCCATTTACACAGGAACACACTGTAAATTTTGTGTTGGATATAATTATCTTCAATGTTGTCACCTCTTAACCAAAGTTAAGCTCATAGCATCATTTTCTGTGATGCCCATACTTGCTCAGACACACTTGCAAAGATCTGTTTGGAATTTTATTCACTTCTGGGCTTGCAGAAGGGCTCATTGGATAATGATGCTTGCTGCCCAGCTGACGACTTCAATTCCTGGACCCCACATGTTGAAGTAAAAGAACCAACTCCTGAAATGGACTTCTGAACTGCAGCTGCACCTTGGTGCAAGCAAGCATCCCCATACACATAGATAAAAAATAATCAAATAAATAATTAGATAAATACAACATTTTAAATTGGTATCTTATAATTTGCTTCCTTCTAGGGATATTCAGGAAGATAATTACTGCTGAGGTTTCATCAGTCTGTGTTTAAACACACACACACACACACACACACACACACACACACACACACACACAGAGAGAGAGAGAGAGAGAGAGAGAGAGAGAGAGAGAGAGAGAGAGAGAGACCAGAACTTAAAAGAGAATATGAATTTTTTATGGGGCCAAATATGTGTGACTCTGGCCCAAGAATATGGAGCAAGGTTATCCCAAATAAAAGGTCCCAGTGTAGTAATGGTTTCATAAAGTTTTCATAAGGAAAGAACAAAAAAATCAATTGAGTCTTTTGCAAACACATTGATGACAGCATCAGGTAGGCAGTTATAACAAAGGAGGGTAACCTCTGATCTGCACTGTCTTATGACATTCTTAGTCTTTCAGTTGTTATAATCTAGGGTCCCCTGAACATTTCAGAATGATTTACTTAACAGTCACATGGAATAGACATTTAGTTATGCCATATATATATATATATATATATATATATATATATATATATATCCATATATATATCAGTGTATATTGATCAGAGATGGCTATTAAGGGAACTAAACATAATCTTTGTATTGTATATTCTTAGCTCTAGCTAATGTTTGATCTATTTTTTTTAAAGATTTATTTATTTATTATGTATACAGTGTTCTGCATGCATGTGTCCTTTCAGGCCAGAAGAGGGCACCAGATCTCATTACAGGTGGTTGTGAGCCACCATGTGGTTGCTGGGAATTGAACTCAGGACCTCCGGAAGAGCAGTCAGTGCTCTTAACTACTGAGCCATCTCTCCAGCCCTTGATCTATTTTTATTTAAGTAATTTTTAAACTAACTTTAAAATAAATTTTAAAAGGTGATTAAAAATAGCTTCAGATAATTTTGGCTCCCATGGTGTAACACATTTCAGCTTTCCACAACTAGTCAAGTAGCCTTAAAGAATGATGGAGACAGGCATGGTTTTTGTTCTGTAAACTTCAGTTCAACATTTTAAACTATTTATTTGTTGATGGCTCAAACCCATTGCCTTCTGTGTGTGCATTCTTTGGATATGTTGTCAATTTTCACTTGTTGGAAGCTGATCTCTAATACCACACAATTGAAAGATGAGTTCTCAAATATGAGTGACTATGGTCCAGCAACACAGATTCAGGCTATTCCAAATACCATGTCCCAGTTTAGTCACAGTGAAGAGATGAATGGATTATAAGGATAGACCATGTGAATGTGATAATGTTGCTATTTAAGGATTAGACTAGTTAGCTTGAGAACAAGATGTTAAAACAGTCAACTCCACAACACTCTATTTCTTTTACAATTTATCCAGTCTTTGGTAATCTCTTATAGTATCAGAAACTAGGCAAAGGAAATGGATAAATCACATTTATTATTATATTAATATTATAGCAAAAAACAAAGCAGGTATATAATCCCAGACTCTCATGTATGAAAGTCTGTAGCTGAAGTTTTCCTGTGCTTTCAGATCTGGCTTCCCCCTCCAGCCCAGCTAGCTCAGCTGGTAGAGCATGAGACTCTTAATCTCAGGGTCATGGGTTTGAGCCCCATATTGGGCGCCATTTGTAGCTGAAGTTTTCCTGTGTTCCACCTGGTCAATGGTCAGGACAATTCTCTCTCACCCACCAGTCCTGCAGCCGCTTGGACCCAAGTAAACACAAAGAGGCTTATATTAATTAAAACTGCTTGGTCATTAGCTCAGGCCTACCACTGACTATCTCTTACATTTAAACTAACCCATAATTCTTATTTATGTTTAGCCACATGGCTTGGTACCTTTTCTCAGTTCTGCCTTGACATCTTGCTTCCTTTGTGTCTGACTGGTGACTCCTGACTCAACGTTCCTCTTCCCAGAATTCTCCTGTCTGCTTATCCCACCTATACTATGCTTTCTGCCTGGCTACTGGCCAATCAGCATTCTATTTATGAACCAAATCAGAGCAACACACATTCACAACATACAGAAAGACATTACCAGCAAAAGCCTCCATCCTAATGCCAGAGAAACATTCCAATCTAAAGTAGGAATATTCAAATAAAACTGTGGCAGTGATGATGGGAGTTCAGGGAGGGCATTGATGAGAGTATTTGTGAGATAGATGTGGCCTCTGTGGGGTGAACATTGATGAGCATTGGATTTCCATCTATTTCTAACTACCAATTTCCATTTCCTGAATTCAGTGATTCCTCTGATGCATACATGATCGTTCTTGTCCATTTTCCTGTCTGACTTACTCTTTCCAAGCCTCCTGTTACACAGCTGAGTTCACTTCCCTTGGGGAAACAAATATCTGTTTTCTTCAGATAGTGTGTCAGTGACAGTCCAAAGGATGATTTCACTAAAGGCAACCTCAGTGAACAAAATGTTAGACTTAATTACAGAACACAGGTGAGGGATATTAAATGAGCATGAATGACCCCCACCCAACAGGTTTATCACTACAAAGTCCCACCCATTGCAGATGATGACATCATGGCAGCTGCAATGGAGACTTCCACTTTCAATTAGCCTTCTACTTCTTACATAATCTTGTACCTCCCAAGATCACATACAAATACAGGAAGGCAGAAAGGATTAATAATTGGAAACCCATGTGAGGGTATTGTGACCATCCTCTACCTCCTTCTACCAGTGGGTGTTGATCACTGTATTGCTATTTCCATTGACCTGGCTATTAAGGTAGTGTTGTTCTGATCATTAGTAGCCATGATGACCTGGTCTAGTTATTGTCTACTCCAATATGGTATTGTGCTATGCCCTGAAGAAGAAAATACATTACAAAACAACCTGCTCAGTAGTACTCCTTTGTCTTTGACCTTGGCCTTACCTCCTAGGCTTGGATTCAGTCTGCAGCCATTGATAGGAATCATTTTCCCCAATGAGGACCATTTTCTCTTTTGTACAGTCTTCCTCCCACTTGATCTGTCTGTTGCATGTTCCTGCACCTTTCCTCCTCTCTAGCTGTTGTCTGGTTTTCTAATTCTGTTTGCCTTCATGGATCTAACCTTAGCTCCATTGTCATGGCTTTCTCTCATCAACAACCTCTACCAACAGATTTCAATCTCTTTCCAATTTCTGTTCTTACAAGGGAATGCTCTAGCTAGGGCTATTAGTATATTGACCTTGGTTATTAGTATATTGACCTCTCCTAAACCTTATTACATCTCAGCAGAGTAAAAGATAGCTTAAAGGGCAGAGAAGAATCTCATTTTCACAAGATTCAGGCACTTATCTGAGGACAAAGGAGTAGAAAATCAACTTAAATTTCATTTTCTTTACTTTTTTTGGGATATATATATATATATATATATATATATAAATATAAAAATTCAAGAATATATATATAGTGTTCCCAAGGCTCTATAAGATATTGACCCTTTCACAGGCAAATGATACCAGAATGAATAATATGAGACAGCAAGTGATGAAAACCCACCCAGAAGTGTAGCCATAGAGTGTTATAAGTACAAATCACCCACTGGTATTTTCACAAACTGGCATTTTTTTTTTTTTTTTTAGTTTTTTTGAGACAGAGGTTCTCTGTGTAGTTTTGTTGCCTGTCCTTGATCTTGCTCTGTAAACCAGGCTGGCCCCAAACTCACAGAGATCCACCTGGCTCTGCCTCCCAAGTACTGAGATTAAAGGCATGCTATCCACTGGTATTTTTTACCAACTGGTATTTTCAGTTCTTGCCTCTCAGAGTAAGTACATGGACCAGGTACACAGAGCTAGAAATATAAACAGAGACAACTCATTAGGAAAGGGAAAGCAATCCTAAGATGGGAAACAGTGAGTGAGCTAAATGGAAAACTCACCAAAGGCTGAGCCAGAGGCTCTTTAGCCTTTCTAGGTTGTTTGCATAGTATCCACCTCAACTTCTGCTTGTATACTGTGGACTTATGCGTGTTCAGGTCCTGGTTGGAAGTCTTATAAAGTTTCTCTGCCAACTAGCTTCTTTTACTGTTAAACTTGATGTAGCTTTTGCTGGTCTTTATTCACTTGCCACAAGATTAAGAAGCAATTTGAACAATGGTAAAACAGAGGGAATTTCCTCAATAATTAGATGAAACTAAAGAATATTGGCTATCCTCACACAAATAATTTTGTGGTTCAAAGGAGACACCGATCATGGACTTCTCATGATTTATATCTTCCCCCAAAGACCATTTCCCTTGGAGAACTGGTGCTGGTTTGATGAAAATCCCCTTCACTATCATCTTCTGAAATGAAGGTGGTAGAAAGCATGTGGGTGGAGAGCTATATCCTACTGATATAGAGGATTGTTTTGACTACCTTTCATGTTGAAAGACAGACTATGCCCACAATGGGCCCTCCAACAATTTTATATCCTCTTTGAAGGAATTAGAACACATCTACCTTTGTCTCCTGTAGCATCCGCGAAGCTCCCTGAGGCTTCCTTGGAACCTTAAGGACAGCTAGATCAATGTGTGCTTTCATCTGAGAGTATTTCCCTTTTCTGTGTCTGCGCCTATTGTGGCTGTCTTCTCTTTGTTAAGGATTGCTATAAAGCAGCCATGTTTGACAGTTGACGTCTCAAGATGGATGCGTTTTCACAGCAGCCTTAAGTCTTGTGCCTTCAAGATCACTCAAAGAGTTTAATAAAAAATCCACACACATTGCAGAGGTAATTTGATGGTTGTCATGCTTAGTAATCTTCAACATCATGCAATCACATTTGTTCTTACTTTCACATAAGCAGGCAAAGGGTGGGGAATACTAAGTAGTTAAACCCACCCCATGATTATTATTGTAGCTCATCTGAGTTCTTATCCATGTAAATGAATATTTAATTAGTTAAGTTAGCACTCTGCTCATTCTTGCACAGGAAGCTCTTCATGACAAAATTGAGGAAACTTAAACAATAGCTCCTGGCTTTCGCTTACCTCTTTGTAACATAATAGAGAGAAAATGCTTGTATTACTTTTAGATATGCTGATCCACAAAAGTAAAACATTTAACTTTTGAACTATCAATCTTGTGAAAACCAAGGAATGCATGTAAATAAGATATTATTGAGTATTGTTGCTGTGGTTTTGTGAGTGTGTGTATACACCAAAAGTTGACATGTTTTTTCCTCAATCATTCTCTACCTTAATTTTTGAGAAAGGGTCTCACTCTAAACCTGGAGTTAATAGATTTGGAAAGATTTTCTAAGTAAGCCCAGAGATAATGCTACATGTACTTCCCCAGTGCTGGGATTATAGCCCCATGACACAATGCCTTGCTTTCTGTGTGGGGTCTGGGGATTTGAGATGAAGTTCTCATGCTTGCATAGAACTCATTACCAAGTGAGCCATCTTTCTATCTTCTGATCAAATTGATTTTTAATAGTAGTGAATTCTAGAACACCTTCCTGACATCCTTCAGGGTGGCAAATCCTTGCCCTTTCTGTATATATATGTAACAACATAAACAGATAGGGATGAAGAGGAGGCTTGCTTGCTTTAGGTAATATATATATATATATATATATATATATATATATATATATATATATATATATATATATGATTGTTTTCCTCTTACCATTGAAGGATGAACAAAAATAACAAGAAAGGACAGAGCTAAAGACCTTATTTGTCTGAGATGGGGATAGAACAGATGGTTATGTTCTTGGGAGTGGAGAATAGGAGAGGAGTAGGTGACTCACCCAAAATAACACAGAATCTAGGTCTGTGTTACACATCAGCACAGGGTCCCCCTGCCTCTCTTAGCATGGAAATCATAATAATGCTGGTAATAGCTTAATACTAATCATTTTAATAGAAGACAGTAGTAATGGAGATACATACTAGTGTATATGAGGTTCAGTTAAATGATAAATGATTTAATTTCCTAAAATCAAGTCTATTCAGAAGAGAATGTTGAGAGTAAAACACAGGTGGACTGACAGATGAACTTGAAGTTCCCTGATTCAGCTAGACATGTCTGGCCAGTGAGCTTCTAGGGCATGACTGTCTCTATCTATGACCAATCTATCATTGGGGTTTCAGGTACATACTTCTAGACCTGGCTTTTTTATGTGGGTTCAGATGTTCTGAAATCAAATTCCCATGCTTGTACAGAAAGCATTTTATGCCTAGACCTGTCTCCTCAGCCCCTATAATAGTCTTTTAAGTGAGGAAGCATAGCTGAGCAACTTAAACATCAAGACTATAAACAAAACAAAACCCCCAAAACAAAAAAAAATTAAGTGCTTGGTTCTAAACTCAGCAAGAAGGAAGATGTATGTAACAAGTCTCTGCTGTGAGAAATCAGAAATTAATGGAAAGAAAGTTAAATGCACACACAGGTGACATTCCTGGAACATTAATCCTATGGTTCTGAATCATAAAACTTCCATTTCATATTGTAAAAATATCCTTACATTTGGTTCAGGATGAATTTCCAAGCAAGGAAGAAGTGGTATATCATCATTATATATTTGTAAGTACTTGAAGTGTTTCTGTAGTCTCCTTTATATATTTTCTCAGATTTCCTAGCACAGTATAATACCTATGCTTTCCCCTTAAATATGAACACTTGTTTTATATTACCTATTAATAAGATAGTAAATAAAATACTGACTTAATGTGGAACTGCCATGAACATAGTGGGCTAAATATATGATTTGAGCTCAGATGTAAGTGATTTGAATGTAAAATGGGGGGATTATTTATTCATTCATTCGTTTGAGGCAGACTGATGGAATGCAGAGTGTGTATCACAGTGTTCCAGTGTGTCAGTCTGAGGTGTCACCTCTTGGTGATTAAAGACTAGAGGAATGTCATTTTCCTAATATAGAACAGAAGGGCTATTGTAACCCAAAGACCCAGATAAAGGATGGACAAAGTAAGAGTTCTCTGCATGTCACAGTAGCATGAGTCTTCTGTGTGATTTTAATTTAATTTGTCTTTCTCCCAGATGGATAAACTAGTAAAACAACAAAATACCTTTCCAGCCTTCATATATAGTAATTCATTATTATATTTTATTTGTAAATGTTGGTGTGTGCTTTGTGTGTATATGCACACATGAGGATGCCTAAGGAGGTCAAAGAAGAGGATGTCAGATCCTCTGGGGCTGAAGCTACTGTCAGTTTTCAGCTGCCTCCTGGAATCAAATTCAGGTCCTCTGGAAGAGCCATTTCTTCAGCTCCTACAAGGTCATGTGTAATAGAGTGAAGAGGTGTCTCTTTCAACTGAAACTTAACTATGATGGTTATTCTTGGTTTTCAAGCTCACTTCATTTGGAATTCACTAAAAACCCAAGCCCTGGTATACCTGTGGGGGATTTTAAGTTAGTTGGATCATTTGGGGAGGGATGACTCACTTTAAATCCAGATCACTGGAGGTTGTCAGAAGATTCACCATCAATCGGGGCCACTCTTGGTTGTGGCAGCCTGGATAACGGCCATGGAGGAAGGACGTGCTTGCTCTGCTGCTTGTCCTCACTTCCTGGGCCAAGATCATCACATACCTAGCATCAGAGACCGTGTCTTCAGATTTCTGGTATCTATTGAATCCTAAACAAGACATCTGTCATTGTGGACTGAACAGCTACTGGATTATTGGACATTTTGGTAAAAGACACTGTTGTTGGACTAGCTGGACCATAGTCTGTAAGCCACTCTAATAAGTCCCCTTTATATTTATATAGGTTCATTCTGTCAGCTTGGTTCCTCTAGAAAACCTTGAATAATACAAATGCATAGTCTCAATGGAATACTAACACTTAAATAACAATAAAATAGAGGGGAGAAACCACTAGACAACACAGGTCTTCTGTGGAGAGCATTGCAGGCAAGAAGTAGTTTATGTGGATTTGCATGCATGTGTGCACAACCCTGTGTTCAAGAATGTAACCTACGAAACAAATGGCAAGGAAGAACTCACCCTGCTTACTATTTAATGATAGCTAAGAACTCTCAAATAAGGTTGAGAAATAAAGAACATAATAAGGTTAATTATATCTACAACAAAAGAAAAACTCACTTAAAAAACATCTCAATGGTAGTTCTAAAAAAGGAAAAAACTCAAATAACAGGCATATAAATAGTTTTTATATTCCTTCCTTCCTTCCTTCTTCCCTCCCTCCCTCCCTCCCTCCCTCCTTCCCTCCCTCCCTTCCTTCCTTCCTTCCTTCCCCCTCCTTTCTTTCTTCTTTTTTAGTTCAGTAGGAATTGGGAGAAATGTGCACTAATTTAAAAAGATGCCACATTACTACAGTCAGGTGAGTGAGCATTAGGAAGTTCCAGGGCCTGTGAAGGTGGGGTCACTGGGGATATTTGTGGAATGGCGGTGGAAGAGAAATTGAGTGTCTCCATTCTACAGCACATTTTTTTTTTAAATTATGCTCATAACCTGTGACCCAACAATTTTATTTCTGAAAATAAATCCCAATTATGTGTTGGAAGTTTATAAAGACACTGGAAGGAAGGTATTTATTAAATTGTTGTTCATGGCTGTAGATGGTTAAAGAAACAGCCTCCAGGTTGCATAATTAGTGTATCAGGAACAGCAATCACTGTAGTTCGTTATGTATTGTGAAGAAGGGAGAAGCTGCATTTATTAAAATTTCCTAGATGCCTTGATGTGTGAGAACAAGAAAGAGAAAATGTCTTCCCATAAATATCTTTCATGTAAATTAAAAGTAAAGGCAGCACCTGTGCCATGCATGGCTCAGTAGAAAAAAAAAATTTGCTGTGAGCTTATAAGGTATTGAGTTTGGATAACAGGCCCCCTTGTAAAAATCCAGACATGGCAAAGTAGACCTGCCATCACAACGATGGGAGAGGTCAGAACAGGAGCATCCCTGGGGCTTCCTAGTCATCCAGTCCCTCTGAACCAATGTGATCCAGGCTCAGTGAAAGTTCGTATCTTAAAATCTAAGCTGGAAATTTACTGAGGAAAACACCTGATGCAAAGCTATGACCTCTACATATACATACATAAAATATACACACCAGTATGCACAAAAAGACCCACTCATGCATGCAGATAAAAATATAAGCAAGTAAATTCCCAACACAAATCTTATTTTATTTTACTTTTATTTATGAATTTATTTATTTATGAATTTTATTTATGAATTTCCCCTTAGACATTAAACATGTCCATTGTTGATGAGGTTATAGTAAAATAGGAAGAGATCAAAGTGGAGGAAAGACAAATGAGGAAAACTGTGGGAACAATATTTATTGTTATGGACCAGGCACTGAGGAATAGAGCAAGGTCAACTTCAGCATCTTAGAGATTGAAGAGGAAATGTAGGCATTAAACTCATAAATACTGGAAGGTAAATAAGGACAGAGCCATGACCATTAGGGCTTTATTATACTTATTATAAGGTACACAGGGGAGTGAGGAATTTAATCTTTATTGCAAATACTTTTAGTTACCACTCAGGCAGAGGTAATTAGGCAGCATCCAGCACCCCTACACTCTGCTCTCCATATCACTGTTCTGTCTACGGAGGTTTTGTTGTTCCTGCTCCAATGCAGGGTCATTGTGCCAACCCAAGTACTCCTGCCTCACGTCTCCTGCACCTGATACTGAGTTGTGGATTGTTTGCTTTTGATTGTATCTCCTTGGGAGAGGAAATTTGACATGCCTTACTTGACACCTTCAATTTCCTGTTTCCTGTACAACATTTTTTTACAAGGTGTCCCTAGACTAGTGCACACCCTACAAAAGGTACTATTCTGGTACAAGATGCTTCTCAGACCTATCTTAATATTAATGGTTTTGGTTGTTCTAGACCTTTGATTCACTGGTGTAGTGGTTTGAATAACAATGGCCCTCATAGGCTCACAGATTTGAATGCTTAGGGAGTGGCACTATTTGTGGGAGTATGTGTGGTCTTGATATGGGAAATGTGTCACTGTGGGTTGTGGTGGTATTCTAATTGTACTGAAATGTGATTTTGATTGTATGTTAATAAATAAAGTAACCTGGGGGTCAGAGCTATTAGAGCCATAGCAAGAGTGTGGCGGTGGTGGCACACGCCTTTAATCCCATAGATCTCTGTGTGTTCAGGGATATAGCCAGCATTAGAGACATATGCCTTTAAGACCTGGGGGGCTGTACATACAGACAGTGATGAGGCAGTCACGTGTTTGGGTTTACAACCAATGAGAAGGCAGAACAAAATACTATAAAATGACGGACAGACAGGATATAGCTCTCTTTCGGGAAGCTGAGACTACCGCAGGAGGAAGGGTGAGATTTTAGCTCTGAGCTCTGACCTCTCAGCTTTCTCTTTTACATTGGTTCTGTGTTTCTTATTTAATAAGACTGTTGGTTACATCTACAGTGGGTGGGCATTGGTGTTTCAAAAATTAAAGACAGGTGCAGTGGCTCTCTTTTCCAGCTGCCTGTAAACCCTGATGAGACCCTGATGTAAAATTCTCAAGCTACTTCTCCAACACTATGTCTGCCTGCATGCTGACATGTTTCCTAACATAATGACAATGCACTACACCTCTGAAGCTATAAGCAAGCCCCAATTAAATGCTTTCCTTTATAAGAGTTGCTGTGGTCATGGTGTGTCTTCACAGCAATAGAACACTGACTAAGAGTACTAGATAAATACCAAGATCTAGCATCACTTCACAATTGTTGGTGTAGCTGCCTTTTGTTGTATTTGGTCACCATCATTTAGCCTCTGGTTAGCTCAGTGGATTGTGAATGGCAACAGGAAAAATTGCACCAATAATTTGTATTTTGGTATGGACTACCTTGCTTCTATGCTTGTTTAAAAGACAACTGTGCAACCATGAAATGTTATTAAGCTGGTAATTCAAAAGAAGAATTTCAAGGATAAAAATACCTTTTAAAAACTCAGGTTTGCATTTCTCTATGAACTGGTAAACTCTGACTTAAAGTAGGAAAAACAGATTTTATCACGATCCTCTCTCACCTTTATCCTCTCTCTTACCACCATTCTTTCTCACCATCACAATCATCATCTCTCCTCCACATCCTCTCTCACTATGATTATATCTCTATCCATCACCCTTTTCCACCCTCTCATCACCCTGTCACCATAACTCTCTCTCCCCATCACTCTCTGTCACCATCCTGCTATCTCATCATCACCTTCTCCATCCACTCTATCCATCATCCTCTTCCACCATCATCATCCATCACCACTATTCTGTCCTGCTTCCTCAGCATCACCATCTCTCACCAACAGCTTCTATTAACATTGGCTTCTCTTCTCCATCATCTTTTCTTGCTATAATCCTCTGTGTCCATCTCTTTGTTTCACCATCACCCCCTGGGACCATCACCGTCTGTCACCTTCATCCTCTCTTTCTATAGTCTTCTGTAACTATCTTTTTTTTTTTTTGCATGATCATCCTCTGTTACATTGAATTTTTCTCACAGACATCTACTCTCTCCATTACCCTCTCCTATCATCATCCTTGGTCATAAAATAACCCTCTGTCACTACCATCCTCTGCACTCTCATCTTTCATGAAGAACTGTAGAGAAGTAGGAAATTCTGCTAAGTTAGTCTGCAGCAAAGATCACAGACATCCACATGGCCTTGAATGACAACATGGGCTACAGCCAGCAGTCCCTGGCTGCATTAGAATGATGGGTTCACCCATGGCCTTCAGGGGCTGCATGGATCATGGAACATCAACAAGGCCCCAGGTGGCTGCACACATTACTCATATAGACATGACCCCATGAGGCAGAAAGACAGAAGATATCACCAAGGTTTCTGTCAGCAGCACAGACCACATATGTCCACGTGGATATCAGACTTCATCAGATCCTGGGGCAGCAGCATGGTCCACAGGCACCATAATGCCCTGTGGTGCCATCACGTTCCATGATGGTCCATTGAGTAGGTCCAATCCAGAAAGTGAAACTTCCCTCATCTCAGGCCTCTGTTGTTGCCCCAAGCCAGCATGATCATGTGGACAGGCAGTGTGTTTAGGGATGAGTCTGTGTCTCCATAAGCTCCAGGCTGCTGTACACCAAAACCCAACCTTACTGGGCAATGACATATCCCACTGTCAGCCTCAGCCCTCTCTCACACCTGTCACCATCATTGTGTTTCCAGTGCTGCCTCTATCCAAAGTGCACGCACTGCTCTGTTTTTCTATCTTTCCAACCTCTCCATTATTTATTCGTTTATTGCAGTGGGTTAGAATAACCCTTTCACAGGGTCACCTAAGACCATCTGAAAACACGAATATTTACGTTATGGTTCATAACAGTTCCAAAATTATAGTTATGAAGTAGAAATGAAAATAATTTATGGTTAGGGTGATTACCACATGAGGAACTGTATTAAAGAGTCACAGCATTAGCTAAGTTAAGAACCACTGCTATAGAGAAACACAATGTGGCTACATTTTCACTGGAGAGTCTGAGAACCCAGTCAGTAGCTGTTCACTTTTTGAGGTTAATGCTTCAGACATCAACATCTGGTAAAAGGTCTGTCAGATTCCTGGAGATCTGTTGGCCTTTGGTAACATGGCAAGGCTGAAGAAGCTGTGTTCTGATGCCAGGTAAGGACAGACCTGGAAGCAGCACTAACAGAGTAGGTAAACCCACTCGTGATACACAAAGGATGTCAGGCAAAAAGCAAAATGTCTTCTCTCAGATATTGTATCTAGGCTACTGTAAAGAGGTCTCACACATACTTAGGATGAGTGTTCCCATTCACAGGTGGTCTAGATGATTGCCTGTTACTTGATTCCATATTCCATCAAGTTGACAACTAAGGTTAACTATCTTAACAGTGGATGGAGAAATGTATGCAGTGATGATGTTTGAGAATCCTTCTTGACTGTGAAAGAGGGTCAAGGGTCCTTGATACTTGTCAGGAAAGCATTGTGGATGAGTATAGAACTCTGATCAGAAAGGAAATACATACAGCCTATATTATGATTAATTTATGTGAGTTTATTAAATGGGTAACAGAATTTAGTAAGATATAAATTGAGGAAACACATTCATGATTACAGAATGGAGTAGACAGCAGAAGCCATCCTCTGATCTGACCAGGAGCAAACCCACCTTGCAGGAAGGAGCAGGGAGAACTCCAACTCCTTATAAGAGGTCACATACAAAGGCAGGAAGCACCACCTCCTTTGGGCCATATATCTCAAGGTCATTGGTGGAGCAAATTCCACTACAAGCTTATTTCCAACTCCAGGTATAAGGAAGAGCTGCAAGAGAAGGGCAGCACCATAGGGGTCTGTCCTCTTAAACACTGGGCTGTCATTAACATCATCAGTATTCTAAGATATAGACTTTACTCATTAAAATCCATGGCCCTGTCTTTCCTGGAATACTACTTATTAATCTTCTCAGCCTTTCATAGTTAGGAAATATCTGCTCAATTCAGACCAAAAAAATGCTGGTCGACATTCCACTGGGTACCAGTTTCAGACTAGAGAAATAGAAAAGCCTGTGTGATGCTGTGGGATGTTCTGTATGGCAAATGTGTTGCTCTGTTTGGTTAGTAAATAAAACACTGATTGGCCAGTAGCCAGACGGGAAGTATAGGTGGGACTAACAGAGAGGAGAATTGAGGGAAGAGGAAGGCAGGGAGGGAGACTGCAGCCGCTGCCAGGACAAGGAAGATGTAAAGTATCAGTAAGCCACGAGCCACATGGCAAAGTATAGACTAATAGAAATTGGCTGAATATAAGAGTAAGAGCTAGACAATGATAGGTCTGAGTTAATGGCCAAGCAGTTTAAATAATGTAAGCATCTGTGTGTTTATTTTATAAGTGGGCTGTTGCACTGCTGGGGCTTGGCAGGACCCGGAGAGAAAACTCTCCAGCAATAGTGTGAGTTTTCAGTTTTAAATTCTTTCTTTTCTGCTGTGACAACATCAGGAATCACTCATTCTAGATTTTGAAGTTTATAACTCCAAATATCAGAACATCAACTCTTTACCTTTCAACCTTCTGTGTTGTATAGATACCACATCAAGACTGTCAATACTTGGAGCTTTTAGGTTCCAGGTGCGATTATCATGGTATTGTGTCCTAGATTCTTCCACCTACCATTTAATATAGGTATGAAATATGGTACTCTTAAGGATTTGTTTACATAATTGGTTGGAATGGTCAATGCTAATTGCCAGCTTGACAGAATCTAGATTCATGGGAGATTTGACTCTCTGGATATGCCTGTGGGGGTTATCATGGTTTTATTCATGAAGGTGGAAATATCCTCCCACTGTTGGTAGTATTATTGCCTGAGATGGAATTCTAGACTGTATAAAAAGGCAAAAGTGAGCTAACCACATGCATTCATCTCTCTCTACTTTCTAATTACAAATACAGTGTGACTAACTGATTCAATTTCTCCCTGCTTTGACTCTTCTGTCATAAAGTAGCGTACCCTTAAATTGTGAGCTAGAACACTTTCTCATCAAAGTTGCTGTTTTGTGAATATTTTATCATGGCAAGAGAAGAGAAGCTAACACAGGATGGTGGTGAAGATGAAGCCACAGCCATATCATTAATATACTAACCCAGAATTTTTCCTTCATAGCAATAAATATGTAGTAAATAGAATTAACATCTTGAAATGATCATGAATAAAGCCAAGAAATTAAAGAGTAAAATAAGGATCTATGAACTTTTTTAATAGTCTAACTTTCAATGTACTTCCATTACTTTAGTAAGAAAAAAATGTTTTAAGAAATACATACCTAGCCGGGCGGTGGTGGCGCACGCCTTTAATCCCAGCACTCGGGAGGCAGAGCCAGGCGGATCTCTGTGAGTTCGAGGCCAGCCTGGGCTACCAAGTGAGCTCCAGGAAAGGCGCAAAACTACGCAGAGAAACCCTGTCTCGAAAAACCAAAAAAAAAAAAAAAAAAAAAAAAAAAAAGAAATACATACCTCCATATATGCATGTTTATTGAGTCAGTTTTATTCATTGTTATTTTTGTTATGTGGAAATTAGTACATGAAGATTAAGTCTAGATGGCTTTTTAGTACAGATTAAATTGCTCCAGCTGATAGAGATGCAGTGGTGCTGTAAAAGGTCAATGCTCTTAACATAAGGATGGACTCAGCCAGACTGCCTGCTGCATCCATCAAAAAGATTCTTCTCTCTTCTCTTTTGAGGCTCTGCCATCTTCAGGACATTGTCTCAACAGCTTATTGGGATTTTACAGCTGCTGAAATAATGGATTTAGGTGACATCATAATGAATTCAGTCATACAACTGTAGACACCAAAACAATAGAAATTTGTGTTGTGTCTATACACTGAATGTTCAAGGTCAAGGTAAAGAGGTTCTGTTCTGTGCTTCATTAGCAGACACATTACCATGGCCAACAGATAATGGAAAGAGGACCAGGAAGTTCTCGGTATCTGTATGTATGTATGTATGTATGTATGTATGTATGCATGTATTTATTTATTTATTTATTTATTTATTTATTTATTTATTTATTTATTTATTTATTTATTTATTTATTTATTTATTTATTCTGTCTCTGCATGTCTGTGTGTGAAGCTGCTCTCATGTGTGCATGGACATATCTGCAAGTGCATGTAGAAATCAGATGTCAACTTCAGGTGTAATTCCTCAGGTAACATCCATTTTGTTCTTTACAGGCAGTGTCTCTCATTGGCCTGCAGCTTGCCAATTAGGCCAGCAAGCGCCAAGGATCTTCCTGTTCCCATCTCCCCAGTGCTGTGACAATGAGGGTGTGCCACTAATCCCATCTTTTTTATGTGGGTGTAAGGACTGAATTTAAGATTTGTGATTTTGTGGCAAGTGTTTTATGAACTGACCCTTCTCACAAGCTCCATGGAAACCCTTTCATAGAGATACTAATCCTGTTTACAATGACTCCATTCTCATGACTTAATTGCCTATCAAAGGTCTCACTTTCAGGTACCATCACACTATGCAATATAGCATGA
This sequence comes from Peromyscus maniculatus bairdii, assembly GCF_049852395.1. Classification (NCBI taxonomy): domain Eukaryota; kingdom Metazoa; phylum Chordata; class Mammalia; order Rodentia; family Cricetidae; genus Peromyscus; species Peromyscus maniculatus. The sequence continues at coordinate 9,235,717 of NC_134862.1, forward strand.
ATGTATGAATCTGAAGGGGATATAAACACAGTAATTTCATAGGACACACTAGTTTCTTTTTGCTGCTTTGATTCCAGTGCTTTGTTGTCTCTTGACTATTGACCAGAATGGAAAAACATAAAGGTCATCATCGTCCATCTCAAATGGAGGCAGGAGATGGCACCTCTCCAGGGAACCTCAAGTGACAAAGTTTAGGTGAGCAGGACATATCTCAGAGATGAGACTAAATGCAGAGGGAGCTTCCTTAGGAATCTGGCTACCTCCATTTTTGAAACTCAGCAACCAATGTTTATCAAAACTAAGAGACTGATGTTTTATCATTACTTTTGGATCTACCTATGTACAAACCACAGCAGTTTATTTTATATCCGTCTCTATAGAAGGTAGGTGCTCAGTTGGTTTTCCATGTGTATTCACATGCTCTCTCGCCTCTTCAGAACACCCATCTTTCCACTATAAAAGTAGTAGAGACAGAAAATATTGTCTAATATGAATGCATATGCATAAATATGTATGTATATTTGATTTTTCGTGGCTATGTTTACTTCTTTCTCTCCAAATCTATGTGTGTGCTCATGTGTATATTTGACTGTATGTGTATATGTGTATATGTGCACATGTGGAGGCCACAGTTCAACTTTGGGAGTCATTTTCTATGCTTTCCACTTTATTTAAGGGAGGATCTGTCACTGGCTTGAAACATGTCATGTAATCTAGTCTGTATGGCCAGAGACATCAAGGATAAGCTCCAACCCTTCCAACATTGAAATTATACATACTCACTGCAGTGCCCACCTTTTTCATGTGGTTTCTGGGGATAGAACTCAAGTCATCATGTTCTCATTGTAAGCTCATTGCCAACTGAGATGGCTCCTAAGCCGGCTTCATGCATACTTTTATAATCAATAATCAATACAATCAAGCAATTAAATATAGTCTAGACAAGATGTCACAGAATAATTTCTCCCTGCCCCTTCCTGCTACACAGCTATGAACACTGGTATTGACAGAGGTGAATGCTAACAGATGGAGGAAAGAAAGAGTGTGGTCAGGGATCCAGGAGTGGAGGAAACCCACCAGCAGTGCTTCACACTCTTACAGACCCCACACCTAGCATTTTCTGAACCTGTGGTAGCAATTCCGATTGTTCAGGTAGGCTCTTTCTCCTCAAACACCTCCAAATCCCCACTCCTTTCATATCCACTTGAAGGGTCCAGGAATATTGCAATATAAAATTGTAAACCTAAAAAAGTAAATAAATAAAAGCTGACAGTCATCGGCTCTAAAGGTTAACTGCTAACAATGTCTCCCTGCTTTACAACCAACTCTTCTGTCAACAGTCAGGTGTTAACTTTTAGCACTCTTGCCCCTTATAGACAACAATTGCTTGGACCAAAGTTAACTTTTAATAGTTGTTTCTACATGACTTCTAACATGCAACCTCATGCCTGATGCTTACCTTTGCTATAAAAGGGGGCTTGAATTCCACCCACTTTGCCACAGCTTCAGAATCATGAACTCTGGCTGTGGTCTCAGCTAGCTGATAAGCTTTTGTGCCCCATGGTGATTTGCTTTTCTTTCTTTGATTTTTTTTTCTAGAATAAAGTTTGCTTCTGGTTTAATAGAATTTGGTGTTCTGTCCCCCATTATTGTGTGACCGCAGACCTAACATACTCACATGATTGTCATTTGGAAAGTATTAAGAGATATTAATTAGATATGGATTAGAACCCTGCCAATGACAAAGAGTCAGAGCAGCATTCTCTTTTCTGCTGGTCCTGAGGTTTCCTGCCCTGAAAGTGGTGGAGAGTGGGAAGCAAGAGAAACTCAGAGGAGTGCCCACACTGTAGTATGTTGAGGGCACAAAAGTCCTTGCACCCACAGAGCATGAGTGTAGACAAATTTCTAAACAGTCTTATTAAATAAAAAACACAGAGCCAGAAATTGGGGTTAAAGCCTGAGAGAGATCAGAGGAATAGGAAGAACTACCAGCCAACCTTACCTTACCAACTCTGCATCTTCTAAAAGTGAGATACTTCCTGTCTACCCATGCCCATATGCCTTGCTGTTCTGCCATCTGATTTGCTTTCTCTGTCCAGCTACATCACTTCCTCTTCCTGGCCAGCTCTGTCACTTCCTGTCTGTCTGTACAGACCTCCAGACCACAATAGTTAATTAGTGTTGGAATTTAAGGCATGTGCCACCATGCCTGGCTCTGTTCTCAGTGTGGCCTTGAACTCACATAGATCCATACAGATCCCTGCCTCCCAAATGATAGCATTAAAGGTGTGTGTTAAATTACATGACTTTTGTGTTTATTTATAATGGCTGGCTTTTTTCTCTGATCTCCAGGCAAGCTTTATTTATTAAAGCACAAATAAAATATCACCACATTTCAGCACAAATAAAATATCACCACACATCAGGGAACCAGGACTGTTAAACATGTGTGAGCCTCTCCTCAAAGGAGAAAATACCTTTTTTCCACCAAAAAGGCTAGAGTGGATTCTGATAAGGGTCTGGTAACTTTATTGCTATCTGTGGGAGAAAACCTCACCCAACTTTTGCTATAGAGACAGACCTTACCCAAATTCCCCAGAATGATTATTTCAAATTCTTTCCTCCTTAGATCATTATCTTTAGCTCCCAGTTAATAGAAACTATCCTAAGTGGACATGTCACATGTATTTTATGTAGCGCTGAACTCTATGCTATCTTGAACAGAGACCATATTAGAGTCTAGGCCTTTTAGCTGTAGAAGCCACTCTCAAAGTTATGTGTACCTTGTAGAGGAGGTTCTATATAATCATATCTTAAGCTTTATTGTGCACCTGGAGTTGGAGTGATTGTTGCCTGGAAAGCTTGAATGGGAACGATGATTGCCTGGAAACTTTTTCTTTCCTTCATCAGAGACAGTGAGGCAGTGGGTGTGTACCTCTTGGAGGATATTATTATATCCTTCCATCACAGGGAGATACCTGATGGCCTGCAACTGGATTCCAGGAATCCCCTTTCTTATCCTCAGTCTTCACATGGCAGAGTACAGTGGTCGCTTTCCTTGTGTTCCGCTTGTCCAGGAAGGACAGCATTGCATTTGTACTGTCAGCTGTCAAGGCAAGGGCAGTTCTTTGCCCAGTAGGCCATTTTGTGCCAAAAAGACAAACTTCCAAATGGAAATGTCTTAGAAGCCCAACATTCTCTCGGGATCAATTGGTGCAGCCAGGAGCAATTGTGTCTCATGTCAACAGAATTCATTTTAAGACTGAAACGGCACTGTGGCTGCTGGCTCCGCCCATTTCAGCTTACCAACATGGCGTTTTCTGCCAGTTCTGTGAGTCATCAAGTCTCAGAAATAGTGGGTCTAAGCTTTTATCAAAGCAGCATGTAGCCCAGAAAGCTTTTTTTTTAATTTTTTTTTTAAATAATAGTAAAGACTAAATCTACCACACACAGTTTAATGTGCCATTGGCAGACACCTCGTTTCTGCCATACTGCTGGTCAAACGCACATGCCAGGAACCCGCCAGTGTTCAAACCTGCATTTTGCGGCATCTAGCTGCCCATATGAGACAAGAAGCAGGAACCTGGTTTTGGCTCTGTTTAGAATTGGTTATTAAATATTCTCAGGTTTAATGTGGAAACTTGAGCCGTTGGGCACCATTTGTTGCTAGGGGGCTTCTCTCCAGGTTCCTTCCACCAAACCCCGCAGTCCCACAATCCACGTATAAAATAATCACTCAGACGCTTATTATACTTATAAACTGTATGGCCATGGCAGGCTTCTTGCTAACTGTTCTTATATCTTAAATTAACCCATTTCTATAAATCTATACCTTGCCACGTGGCTGGTGGCTTACCAGCGTCTTTACATGTTGCTTGTCGTGGTGGTGGCTGCAGTGTCTCTCCTTCCTTCTTCCTGTTTCCCCAATTCTCCTCTCTCCTTGTTCCGCCTATTCTTCATGTCTGGTCACTGGCCATCAGTGTTTTATTTATATAGAAGGATATCCACAACAAGAAAATGGTTAGTGGGCTGGAGTGACAGCTCCAACAGTGTTCTGCTTAGATTTTTTTTTGTTTATTGGTTGGTTTTCTTTCTTTCTTCTCTCTCTTCTTTCTTTCTTTCTTTCTTTCTTTCTTTCTTTCTTTCTTTCTTTCTTTCTTTCTTTCTTTCTTTCCTTCTTTCTTTCTTTCTTTTTTTTTGTCACCTTGATACAAGATAGAGTCATCTGGAAAGTAGGAATTTCAGTTGAAAAAATGCCATATCAGATTGCCCAGTGGAAAAGTCTGTGGGGAGATTTCTTGAGTAGTGATTAAAATGTGATAGTTTTGGATGGTTCCAGATCTAGACAGGTGGTCCTGGGTTAAAAGAAAGCAAACTGAGCAAGTCATAAAGAGCAAGTCAGTAAGCAGCATTCCTTCACAGGTTCTGTTTTAGTTCCTGCCTCCAGATCTCTACCGTGAGTCCCTGTCCTTACAACTTTCCTTAATGGAATGGAAAAGATGAAAAAAAAAGTACCTCTGTATAACATGAAATTCATAGAAACCAAGCCTAGCATGTACTGTGTGGCACTATTCTTGGGGAGACATGAACAAACATTTTAGCAGCCTAGATATGGAGCTCATGACAGACCAAAGTATGGATACCACTAGGGTACAACTTGGTGAACTGTGGTGATATTTTATTTGTGCACCCCATTAAGGCTTATCTGAGGATCAGAGGAAAAAGCCAGCCACTATATTAAACATAGAAATTAGGCAGTGGTAGTACATGCCTTTAATTCTAGCATCTGGGTGGTAGAGATCCATCCAGATTTCTGTGAGTTCAAGGCCACACTGGAAACAGAGCCAGGAATGATGGCACATGCCTTTAATCCCAGTGCTAGTTAATCATAGAAGTCTGGAGGTCTGTACAGATAGACAGGAAGTGATATAGCTGGGTGGAAAGAGGAAGTGGTATAGCTGGGTGGAGAGAGGAAGTAAGATGGCAAGGCACAGAAAGGTATGTAGGCGTGAATATACAGGAAGTAGCTCTCTCTTTGGCTGAGGATTTACATGGCTGGCTTGCTCTCTGATCTCTCAGTTTTCACCCGAATATCTGGCTCCAGGTTTTTTATTGATAAGATCATTTAGCAATTCATCTTACAGTGAACCAATGAGTTTATTGGTGTAATTTGTAGAAATAAGAGGTGTTACAAGAATGAAAACAATTCAAAAACAGCTGTAGTGTCACAGACCATTCCAGCATGTATAATATCTCACAAAAGTTGGAAACCTAGAGCATACTGTACAGCTTGTGGGCAGCTTACAGATTCTTCAAAGATATCCTTTTCAAGCAGCTTAGTTTCTCTGATACTCTTCCAGGCAGCTCAGCTGGTCATTGTTTCTTCTAGACAGTTTAGCTGGTCTTTGTTTCTTTCCAGGCATCTGGGTTTGCCTTCTTCCTTACAGCTTGGTCTACAAGAACATGCCTCTCAGCAGTCTTTACTACTTATATACTCTTGGGGAGGGAGGGTTCTAGTGAATCCAGTCAGTTTCAGGGACTTCCTGGAGCTAATTGAGTTGCTTAGTTGACATCCTCATACCAAGGTGTCAATAGGATCCCCTTTGCTTCAAGGTCTTAGGACTTTGTTTCTTTTAGCTCTTGGTGATTCTAAGAAATGTTAGGTATTCCATGGTATGCTGATATGCCAATCTAGTTTCTGCCTCTGCCATCATATGACTTTCTCCCTAGTATGTCTTTGGGCCTTGACCTCCCTTTCCTCAAAAGCACCCTAATTGTTAGATTTAGAGCCCATCCTGATTAAAAATAGTCATCATTCACTAAATTTAATTATGCCTTTTATGGCTCTGTATTAATTACTCTTTCATTGCTGCCACAAAGTATGTGACAAAATCAACTTAAGGGAGGGTTTCCTTTGCCTCAGTTTGAGGATACTCTCGATCATAGTGAAGAAAGTATGGAGGTAGGGGTAGGGTATAGAGCAGCGAGTCACACTGCACCTGCTCTTAGGAAGCAGACAGATGGTTGCTGGTGCTCAGTTCATTCTCTCCCCCACTTTTTTTTTTTCAGTCTAGGACCATATCTGATGGAATGGTGCTGCACATATTTAGTTAGGGTAAGTTCTTCCCATTTTACTTTACCAAATCTAAAAAATCCCTCACAACAAATCCAGGGTGACTTAAATCCTATCAAGTTTACAAGCAAGAGTAATCCTCAAGAGCCTCTTTTCGCATTCACACTTGTGGGAGTTAAGGCTTCCACTCATATTGGATGGCACAATTACACTTTCAGTGAAATCTTGATCAATAAATGCTGAGTGCTTTTTTTTTGTCAAATTTATACTTTTTTTTTTTTTTTTTTTTTTTTGGTTTTTTGAGGCAGGGTTTCTCTGTGTAGCTTTGCGCCTTTCCTGGAGCTCACTTGGTAGCCCAGGCTGGCCTCGAATTCACAGAGATCCGCCTGGCTCTGCCTCCCGAGTGCTGGGATTAAAGGCGTGCGCCACCAACGCCCGGCCAAATTTATACTTTTAATCAAAAGGTTTTTTTCTTTTAAACTGTGACTTGGTGTGTGGAAAACTTGTCTATGTGCACTACAATGAATTTAGAGAGCAAAAAGTATTTTTGAAAAAAGTTCATTAATATACTGGTTATTTTTAATAGAAATTCAAAAATATTTTCTTCTTTCCAAAAACAAGACCACTGTCTTGACCCTTGTTAATACATAAAGAACAGTTTTGCTTGTTCTAAAGCTTCTAAGATAGAATAACCATGTGGTGTTCACAATTACTGTTAGGAATTGGATAATGTGTTTATCAGATTAATCCTTTTAATGGAACAAATCTCCTGGAAATAATTTCCAAACTGCCTTAATCCTGACTCAGGATGGTGATTACCTGCACCAATCCATCAGTCAAACTATTAAACACAAGAACATTTTAGTGGGCTTCTGACCTTGGCATTAGAGTCCCAAACAGGACACCAATCACAACAGCTGTACCTTGGTGCCTCTAGGACTCCCAGAGAGGAGACTAAAAGATGAACTATTGCCGTAGCAGGGAATGTCCACAGTGCCACAGAGAAGCATTGGAGTATCCGTACTTAGATCACTGGAGAAGTATGGTGCAAGGGGCTGAAGCCTATATCTTCTCTCTCCTGTGTAGCGGGAGTCATGGGGCATGTGTGGAGGTAAGAACATTCTGGTGCTGGTCCTAGCCTTTCACAGTGTTTGAAAGAGACTCTTTCTCTCTCGCCTTCCCTCCCTCCCTCTCTCCTTCATTTCTCACTGCTGATGCAGGCCAGCTTTTCACAGCTTCTGAAGATTCTCCTGTTTCTACCTCCCTAAGGACAACCAATACCAGCTACTCAGGTATTCAAACTCAGGTCTTCACACTCCCACCATAAAATGCTTCTCCAACCTCGTTATTTCCTCAGCCACTGTCTAACTTCTCATTGTGTGAAATGACTGAACATAGATAAGAAAGAGACTGTATAGGATTGGGAGAAGTGATCAACAGAATTGACCCTACAGGTGTGCTGAGTGAGAAGGCAATGGCCTTGGTTCTGGCAGAACTCTATAGTGCTCTGGCTAGGAGGACAGTGAATGGAGGTCATTTCAAGCAAGAGACAAGCAAACAGCAATGTGGGAACTTCTGTAGTTGGGACCAAGAATATAAAAACCACTGAAACGACATGTACTCAAGCATGTGATCAGTCTTTTTTTTTTCTACCTACATTGTTTATTGGTATGAATTTTACATAAAATTTATGTTTTTCAGTAGTAACAGTAGAGCTGGAAAATATTATGCCACCTTCTCCAAGCCATACATGCAGAGCCACGGATAGTGTGGTGAAAACTGTGGCCCTTTCCAAGACCACAACTCTTGTGGTCCACAGATGTTTGCCCACACATCTCTCTGTGCTTCAGGACTGGTTTGGTGATCCACTGAGTTTGGGATTTCTCCTGATACCTTTATTGAATGGATCAATTGGGATAACCTAAATAATTTATATGTGGACTCCTCACCAACCCAGGAAGAGTTGAGGACACTTAAAGCCCCACAGTGCCTTCCAGGGATCTTCAACAGACTGAAGGTTTGGGGCAAACTTTAGCTTGTTAACATCATGATGGACGGACTGGACATAAGTTGTACCCTTGAGAACGAGGCACTTTCAGCTACTATGGCATCTTTGCTTGTGCTTATATCCCACCCTGCTCACCCTATCTGAACTTGTTGGTGAGGAAGCCCCATGCAGCACAGAGAGCTGGTGGTATTGCCAGAACTGAACCCTTGGAAGTAAGCATATCAGGTCAGACTGCTTCTTCCTCCATAGCTCCTGAGTATATCTGTATGCTCCCATCTTGGTTCATGTGAGAGCTTACATGATCTCTCTTGAATTTGATTTTGTTTATATTTTAAGTAGTGTTGTGTGACTTATGGAGTTAAAGCAATATTTTTAAACTTTGAAAAATATGAATGTGTCTATATTGTGTGTGTGTGTGTGTATGTGTGTATGTGTATACATGTATGTTTATGTAGGTGCTAATCAGAAGACAACCACAGAAAAGTCATCTACTTTCTTTGATGCAAGACATCATTGGTCTGAAACTCACCAATTATAGCAGATTGATCTACCAGTGAGCCACAGGGAGAATTCTGCTTCAGCCTTCCCAATGCTGGATTACAAACATATAACCACTGTTGGTGGGAATCAAATTCAGGTCCTCCTATTTTCAATAAAAGCACTTTACTGAGTGAATGATCTCCTCCACTCCACTCTTAAGGTAATACCTTCTCATGATAAACCCCAGCTGTGGAGAAACCTTCAACTATGACAGCAAAGGCTTGTTTGTCAGTGTCTGCCAATCACTCAGCCCCACTCCCAGATCCAGATACTTGGTATGTTGTTTTTTGTTCTACAAGAGGAAGTGTCAACATGCAACACATTAGATATTCTTAAGTGAATCCAACAATTCTATGTGTGAGCCAGCAGCACTTAATAATAGCATAACATATTCTGGATCTCATCTTAGTTGTATTTCTTAAACTGTGTATATAAACTTGCCTTTTTAAAAAAGATGATTACCTAGCATTTCTTCTGAAAAATGCTTGTCACTCTGTTTTGTCTAATACACACTGATGGTCATTTATGTGATTATCTGAACATCTGCTTGAGATATAGATATGGGAATAGATTGCCATATATTAAACTTAAAGGCATATAAATATATAAGTGAAATGAGCCAGGCTTAGAAAGGCAAATATCATGTTTTCTCTCATTTGTGTTACCTAGATTTTATGTACAAACATAAAATCATGTATGCATATATGCTGTGAAAGTAGACATAGACATTAAACTTTCTGGGGAACAAGGGAACTTGTGAAAGGAGGGAACAGTGAGACAGGGAAGGTAGGGAGAAATGGAGGGATATAGCTGGAAGTTTTCCTGTGGTGTCCTAGCCAGCTGGCAGTCAGAACAAATCTCTTGTACTCACGTCCCCCAAGTAAGAACAAAGGAGCTTATATTAATTATAACTGCTTGGCCTTTAGCTCAGGCTTATTACTGACTAGCTCTTACACTTAATTTAACCCGTAATTCTTATCTATGTTTAGCCATATGACTGGTACCTTTTCTCAGTTCTGCCTTGTCATCTTGCTTCCTTTGTGTCTGGCTGGTGACTCCTGACTCACTCAGCCTTCCTCTTTCCAGAATTTTTCTTGTCTGCTTATCCTGTCTATACTTCCTGCCTGGCTACTGGCCAACCACTGTTTATTAATCAACCAATCGAAGCAACACACATTCACAGAATACAGAATGACATTCCACAGCACTTCCCGTTTTCTGTCTAATCAAAGAGGAAGGTTTTAACTTTAGCATAGTAAATTTACATATAATAAAACAGTTATCAAGCAATAATTACAGTTATAATATCTAGTCTTTTGTATTTGACAAAATCAAAGAAAATATTCTATCAACTATCCTATATTTGTGAGTCTAAAGTTTCATATCTAATTTATCTTTTAATATAATGAAGGAAATTATAAATTATAATATATAACTTGTTTTAAATAAATTATAAATTATAACTATTTAGTCTTCAACTACATCAAAGGCCTCAGAAGGATATAATATTACCTAAGTAAACAAGAAATACATTGTAAACAACTTACAAAAATCTAGAATAACAGAGACAGCTGACTGCCTGGACAGTCACACAAAGTTCCTCTGTAATGTTGGGGCATCCATCTTCAGTTGCTTCTCTCTTTGTCTTATAGAATATATGGCAGTCTCCTCTGTGAGGCAGAAACCTAAAGCACCATTTCCCCTTGCAAAGTTCAGTGGTCAACTTCTTATGGGTCGTGCATGTCCAGTTTATATAACATGTTGTCAATTAGTCAACACAAGGGCACTTGTTTGCCCAGTGGCTAACTTTTGCCATAAAGAAAACAAACTCCATAATGAGTTTATTCAATACCCATCATTCTCTTTGAAGTAATTGGTGCTGCCAGGAGCAGACGTGTCTCATTGTCCAGAAAAGCCTAAGTTTTTAAAATATTTTAAATGCCATACTCTGTAGGTATTTAAAGTGTTTCAAGATGACCTATCTAAAATATATCTCTGCTTGACCTTGAAAACATACCTAATATTACTACAAGTTTAATTATCATGGATGACTAATTATTAATCTGTATTTCTTAATTATACATTACAATTTCAATGAGCTTTGCAAACATAACACCTTAAACAAGAGTAGAAATATATATACATACAGTATAACAAAATTAACTTTCAATTTGTGTCAATAAACCAAAATCCATAGCAAGTTTTTGCTCTTTTAAAAGTAGATTCTTTAATCTACCCTTTCATCCTATCCTATCTATAGTATTCCCTTTTGTTCTTTAGAAAGAAATTGCAACTATAATCAACCCCTTTAAATAAAAATAAACATTTATAAACAATATTTTGGGAATTTGGGCGTAGCTTGTCATACTAATTCCCACTGATAGAGGGCACTGGTAATCTTTTGGGGATCCTGAGAAAATTAAGAATTATGGTCAAGTCCTGACTGGTGTAGTCTGTGACACAGACACACATTCACAGCATACAGAATGACATTCCACAGCAGAGAGATATGTACAATGTATGATATATTCTTGTCTAAAATGTCCTTATGTAGCTCAGTAATATTCACAATAAATAGACACAATAAAAATTGCAAAAACAAATAATACATGTATACATAGTTAGACACAGATGAAGGCCTGGGATACAGCTTAGTGTTGTAGAACATCTTCCCACCATAGACAAGCCCCTAAGTTAAATTGTCAATATTACAAAAATAAAAGAAAAATATCATATACTTGTGTATACATATATACATATATTTTATATTGTTATACTTATGTTTAAAAGATAAATCCTATGAAGGAAAATCTTCATTCAAAAATTTAATTTTGATTTACTTTAATTTTAATATGTATTATTAATCATATTTTCAAAGAAAAATTTAAAGGTTCAGTTTACAGTAGCAATGCTTTAAAATTACTATTATTCTACAACTATGTTTACAAGACAAATCATTGCAGGGAATAATAAATCATCTGATTAATAAAATTGTCAGAATTAAGTAGGAAGTAACAAAGATTATTTTCACTTGCATTTTTCAAGTATGAGTGACATTAGATATGTTCAGTTATTTTTCTTTTTGAGATACTATTCACTAAGTGCCCAGGCTGGGTATGCCCTCTTGATTCCTTCATGTCAGCCTTTTGAGTGTTGAGGTCACAGGTGTCTACCTGTGTATTCCATACTTCAGGGTGAGTTTTTGGAAAGTATCACTGGAAGAACTGTATTGTGTACAACAGTTAGGTTTGAGACTTGAGGAATGAAAACACAGTGGGACAAAGTGAACAGCATTTCAAATCTATGTCATCTGAATACAAATGACTGCATAGTTGAGAAGTAGACAGGGTCTATACACCAGAAGTTAATTCAGGAATGAATAAGAATTAATAACTGTTTTTGGTTGTTTTGGTTTCCCCTTGGCTTTTTGCTTATTTGTTTGTTTTTCAGACAGGGCCTCATGTAGCCCACATAGCCTTCAAATTCACTACATACCATGAACGTATGATCCTCTTGATTCTACTTCCCAAGTGCTGGAACTACAGATGTGTGCAATCATCCCTAATTATGAAGAATAAGGCATGGAATTCAAGGCCTTGGACATGCTAGGCATGCAAGTTACCAAATGAGGCACATGCCTAGCCCCTTGGCTTTGCCTGTTTACAAATATATTTGCTTAAGTAATTTAACTTTACTATTTTTTTAAGTGACAATAGCTTCAGTTGACAGTACATTGGAATCTGTGCCTAAATGTAATATTCAAGAATCCAAGTGCCCAGTCCACAATTCAGTTTTGCTCCTGAAGAAAAATTTGCAACCTAGAGAACATTGCTGTGAGACTACTCATTGAATTTGTGAGAGAGGACAAAGGAATTGTAGATAGGATCATTTTAGGAGGTCTTTCTCACAGAAAAGATGGGAATAGTGCCATGGTTTAGAGAGAAGAAAAGCTAAACATTCAAATGCAGTAACAGCTGTCAGCTTGGAAGCTGATCTGCTTTAAAATAACCCCATTAATGCCTGTTTCCAGAATATGTTTAAGTAAAATGGGTTTATGGAAAATGATGTAGTTTCCTCTATTTGCCAAATGCCAGGATACACTTTCCATCCCTGAAATGTTATATGTCCTCCAAACATTGAAAGTTTCCTCTATACATATTAGATGCCTAAAATCTTAGAGTTAATCTGTATTGATTGCTTTTCTAACACATTAAAAAATAAAAAAATGCTAGCAATGAAATCATAAAGATATCACTTAGTTTATTATAGGAAGAACTTCAAAGAGCAGATACATTCTAGTTGTGTGTGTATGTGTGTATGCTGTGCATGTGTCCATCAATGATTGTTGATAAGCATGCCTATGTGATGTGTATGTGGGAGGAGTGTGTGGAAGCCAGAAGTCAACATTAACTGACTTCTTCAATCACTCTGTACCTTAATTTTTGAAGCAGGGTCACTCACCGAACCTGGAGATCATAGATTCTGCATTCTACTAGATTGCCTGGGCAGCTAGCTCCAGGGAACCTCCTATTTCTGCCTTCCCAGACTTGGAAGGCTCATGCCCTAACATCCACATTTTATGTAGTCCTTGGGATAAAACTTAGATCCCTACACTTGCACAGCAAATACTTCCCAGTCCCAGAGATGGTACATAAAGCCATATTGCTAATGGTGCCATGGTATGCTATCAGAAATGGTACAGTACTGTATAATAGCTTAGGATATAAAAATAATTCACTGTGGCTACACTATGTTATTAGTAGAAAATTTAGTTGCAGATTATCAGGGATAAAGACAACATAAATTTTCCCTGCTAAATGTCATATAATACAGTCCTGTGAGCATTGACAATAATAATTTTTTTCTCTAAATTCTTTGCAGTTTAAATTATGCATATGTAGTGACAAGAAGTCGTATTCATTTTTTTCTATCTACTCTTCATTTTAATTTTGTTTTCCTCTTAGTATGGTAAGGTGTGCCCTGTGAAACACAGGTGAGTAAAGGAATGGCAGGTGTGTGGTGGGTCTCTCTCCACACACCTGCATTGCTGCCTACCATTGAAGAAAAGCACACACAGGACAATGCTCAGCATTTTCAACTCTCTCGTGCTAACCAATAAGGTTTGGATCTTATTTTATATTCAGGTTTTAAGACAGCCTTTCCTGGCCTGGATTTCTCCAGAAAGTCAAGACTGGCTTCAAACTTGGGGAGACACATCTGTCTCAGCCCTCTAAATCCTGAGATTACAGATGTGTTCTATTATACCTAGTGCTTGGATTTTTAACTAATTGGGAAACTTTTGGTCATTTTTTCATATAACAAAATAAACAATGACCTGAAAATATCCTAGTCATTTAAACTATGCAGGCTTTATGTGAATGGCAATGGGCCTGGCAAAGGAACTTATGAATGGAGTAAATACTTCAAATGAGCCTTGTTTTATTTTCATTTAAAAGTACTGGGACTGGAGTTTTGGCTTTCTGCATCAGAGCACATGCTATGCAAGCCTGAAGACCTGGTCTTGAATTACCAGAATGCATGTAAAAAGCCTTATGTGGTCACAGGTATCCATATAACCCCCCTGATGTGGTAGCAGATATCCATGTAACTTCAGAGTGTGAGGTAGAAAAGGGAGCAACATTGGACTTTGCTGGTTGACATTCAAGCTCCAGGTTCGGTGAGAGACCCTGCTTCATGTGAATAAGTAGGTGAGAGAGCTCCTTCCTCTTGCCTATGTGGGCTGCACACAGGTTTGAGATCCATATCTATTTGTACAAATATAACATACACATGAACATACTCATATACATGCATAATGCCACAGGGAATGACAATGATAATTTTAGATTGTTTTTTTTAAATCTTCCTTTTGGTTTTTCCTGTCTCTGTGACTCTCTTTCCAATTGTCCTAGTTATATCAGGAATTCTTGCTGGGATACTGTTTTGTGTTTTAAAGGTAAAGTGCAGTAAAACCCTTCAGGGCTTTTACAGCACATTTTCCATAGTCAGGGGATAATATCCCAGAGGAAGCTGAAATAGTTTCTTTCCCAAGATAGCACAGGACTGTCTGGAGACACAGAATCTGTGTGGAGGACTTCCTTCTCCTCAGGCATTTGGCTTTTGTGATCTTATGCTTGGTTTTCAAGGCTCATGCTAGCATCATCTAATTTATGATGCATGGCCCAACTATGTCATTAAACCACTCTTTCCTTCTTTTATTCATTAACGATATGCACTAGATATTTATAGCTATCTCCCTTTTTCCAATTAAGAAGATTGTGCCTCCTGAACACTAGTTAAACCTAATGAAGAGCTCTAACTAAGGTCCCTCCTTAGAGCCTATACTCACTGACCTACCTTAGAGATTATTAAAGGAATTGTAGAGCTCTTGCAGGCCAGTGTCATTACTTGTTTATTTTTCTTTTCTCATATACAAGTTGGAGAAATATGGGGAGGTGTGAGGCTAGAAGTGCTGGGAAGCAGAGGTGTAGCTTCCTGGAGACGGTGAAATAATGAAATATCATGGGGGAGTATGATAAGGTCACAATGAGCCCCTCTCTCTGATCCAGTGCCCTAGCTCCTGTGCTTTGTTAAATAACACTGTATAATCCCTCTTCAAAGCAGTTAGAGAGACTGAAGAAACAGCTTTGGGGTCAAGGTGCTTCAGTGAATTGTGAGGACCTGGGTTCTGATCCCTAAAGTCACATAAATGCCAAGTGGGCATTGTGGCACTTCCCTAATTCCTGCCTCAGAAGGAGGAGACAGACTCCAGAATAAACCAGTGTACACATATGCATGTGCACCCTCACATGTGTACCCATATGATTTCCCAAATACACATATGCACACATACACACAAAGAAAAATAGTTTGACTTGTATTTATCTTAAAGACCTACCAAATGTAAGAGCAGCAGAGCAGATGTGAACTTCTATGTTTATATTCATGCTGGGGATCTCAGCATTTCCATATCTGAAAGGCGGTCCTTACTTTTTTATGTATGTGAAGATATGCTTACATGTGTGGTTGCATGTGTGAATGTGTGTATCAAGGCCAGAGGACAACTTTGGATATTGTTCCTTACATGTACTTCACCTTGTTTTTTGAGACCAGGTATTTCACTGGCCGGGGGCTCTTCAGTGAGACTCAGCTGGTCATGTGCTCCAGGGGTCTCCTTGTCTCTGCCTCCCTAGTTGTGGGATTCCAGGTGCATACCAGCACAGCTATAGTTTTATATTGAATGCTGGAGATTGAAAACAGATCCCCATGCTTATAGGCAAATACTTTACTGACTGATTTATCTCCTTAGTCCTTGTAAATTACTATTAATAAATGTATTCATTTCTGAATTTCAAAGAGACTTGAAGGTATTTTATCCTTGAAAATTGAAGGTCACTGTGCGGTGGTGGCACACGCCTTTAATCCCAGCACTTGGGAGGCAGAGGCAGGCAAATCTCTGTGAGTTGGAGCCCAGCCTGGTCTCCAAAGTGAGTTCCAGGAAAGGCACAAAGCTACACAGAGAAACCCTGTCTCAAAAAAAAACAAAAATAAATAAATAAATAAATAAATAAATAAATAAATAAATAAATAAATAATTGAAGGTCATATGAGACCGAATAGTCTGAGGGGTATAACTCTTAAGTGTGAGATGGAGGAGTGCCCAGCCCTACATGGTACATCTGTATTATATCCCACTTCCTAAGGCGCTGGCATCATTGTGGAGGAGGGGCAGAAAAATGATAAGAGCCAGAGGTGACAGATAACTACAGGGGCAGGTTGTTTTCTGGTTACAGCAGAGTTGATGCATACATGAACTCATAGCACCATGCACAAAATCCCCACAAGCTCAAATCAGACAAAACTCCCAGTGTGGACAGGGGAGGTGGACACAAAGTCCTGCCCCAGCCTAGAGTCCATTGACAGCTGCTGGGAGAGGAAGATCCAGTTTCCTTTAAGACTGAGGTCCCTGCTTGGTCAACCAGGCTTCAGTGGAAGCCCACATACATGACAGTATATAGATAGACAGCACAAAATGTAATTGGTGAGTTATAGAAAGATAGAGGAGAGAAAGAGAGAGGGGGAGAGAGAGAGAGAGAACACAAATTTGGTTGTATAGAGAAGGGGTAGATCTGGGAGGAGTTGGAGTTGGGGAAGAGATGCATATGATCAAAATACCATGTAGGAAGTTCTCTAAAGGTTTAATAAAAAGGAAATTCCCGCAGACACTAAAACTATAAACACGATCAGCATTCTGCTGCTGCCTCTGGTATGCAATAAGTCCCGCTCTGCCAATGGTGCACAAGGGAAAGCCACCAGCTAAGAGCTGCACATCTTCTTTCTGGGGTGTTTGTTAATGTTGATCTAGGCAAGAGGTTCCCTGTCCAGTGGATATTAGGGGATCAGTCCAAGGCTATACATTTTCGAGTAATGATCATAGGATCAAGGGCTAGTGCAAGTTGTGGGCTATGTGCTAAGAGTGGCTGGAGAAAGATGATTACATCCTGACACTAACTAGCCTCATCTTCATTAATGGCATGGAGAGCTGCGTTCCAGGGAGAAACACAGACCTGGTGTGGTATGCTTGCACTTGCACAGGGAACTGTGGTTGTCTCCATCAAGAGAGTGATGTATTGCAAACAAACAAACAAAAAGGCAGAATTTGGGGTGATGGCCCAGCTAGTAAAGTTCTTGCTGTGTGAGCATAGGGGTCTGAGTTTGTTCCTCAGAACACACTTTTAAAACAGGTGTGCTGATGTATGCCTGCAACCCCAGCACCAAGGAGCAGAGATATGAGGATTCTGGGGGTTCAGTGCCCAGCCAGTCCAGCTAAGCTAGTGTGAGATACTGTCTCAACAAAGTATGGTGGAGCATAATTGAGAAAGGAATTTGAAATTGACTTCTGAGCCTTCACATGCCCATGAACAAGGAATACAAGTAAGCATTTACATATAGGAGCACACAAAGAGATAAGAGACATATAGGCATGCCCTGAATATGCTTGTTTGCATGAGAATATGAAATTCTTTTAAAGCTGAGATAGAGATTCTTGGCAGCAATTGTCTCTGTAATAAAATTGGATGAAAGAGATGTCCAGTATTTGTCCCCTGAGGCATACAAAGGAGTCACTACCAGGTGATGAATATGAAAACCAAGAAGTTAATAAATTTTCTTAATTCCAACTAATCATTAAGGCCCCCAGTGGACTCTGCTTGACCATAACAAAAACACCTAGCAACTGTGGTGATATATTGATGAACTCTAATAAAACTTGCCTGAAGATCAGAGGACAGAGCCAGCCACAGAGTAAGTCACAAAGGTCAGGCAGTGGTGGCACACATCTTTAATCCTAGCACTCTGGAGGCAGAGATCCGTCTGGATCTCTGAGAGTTCAAAGCCACACTGAACTACAGGAGATTAATCCAATTTAAAAGAGAAACAGCCAGGCGGTGGTGGCACACACCTTTAAATCCAGCACTTGGGATCAGAGGCCTTTAATCCCAGCACTAGAAAGGTTGAGACAGGAAGTGATATGGCTAGGCAGAGAAAGGATTATAAGGCGGGAGGAGACAGAAATTAGGCCCTTTTGCCTGAGGACTCAGAGGCATTCAGTCTGAGGATTTGCAGAGACAGGATCTTCTCTTTTTGGCTGAGGACTTGGCGATTAAGAAGTGGCTGTGGCTTGTTTCTTCTGATCTTTCAGCATTTACCCCACTGTCTGGCTCCAGGTTTTTAATATAATACCATTTAGGATTTGTGCAACAAACAACATTTATGACTTTGGATGAGAGTCTCTGTCTATTAGTGCTAAGTCTTCATGCTTCATTCTTAAGGAAGGATGATTTTTGCCAGTGAGAGCAATGCCTTCCTAGTTCTTTTCCTAAGGTGAGATGCTCTTTGTACACTTACCATGTCTTTGCTCAGGGACAGAATAAATGCCAGTTTTATACAGGAGATGAAGCATGATGATATTCAGACAATAGGTGTCTATTCAGACAATAGACAATTCAGACATAGTTCACACACAGCAGAGCTCCACTAAAATTGCACACAAAATACTTTGGCAAATGAATGCTCTAGCTGAGACTTCTCACATTAACTCTGGAATCTTGCTCTTTAATGTTTAGGACTTTCTTGTAATTGTGTGATTTAACATATATATGCTGGATGTTTTCTGTTTTATACTACATAAAAATATACTGTTTATTTTAGTGTGTGTGTGTGTGTGTGTGTGTGTGTGTGTGTGTGTGTGTGTGTGTGTGTGTGTTCATGTAGAAGCCAGAAGTCAACCCTGGGTATTTGGATGTTGTTCCTCAGGAACTGTACATCTTGTTTTTACGACAGGGTCTCTACCTAGGACTTTCTGATTCTGGTCAGCAGAGTAGCAACCTCAAGTTACCCTCCTACTTCTTTTCAGGACATAAATTATTAGGAAGTAATCGATAGTCAGCGTTTTACGTGGATGCTGTGTGTAAAATTTGGGTATTTTTTTTTAATCAATTTGAGCTCTCTCCAAATCACCTAAAAATATATTTAGTGTAGCAAACCAGCATTGCCATGGCTCAACCTCCTCCACTAGCCATGGTCCCTGAATGATCCATGTAAATTTATACAGATCATTATATTTCACCTTTGACTGTTTTTTCCTCCTTAATTAACTTGTTCCAATAGTTACTGGGCTTGTCCCAGGTCAATAGTGATTTAACTACTTACATCACAAGTACAATTAGAAAATACTTTTGAATTTTAGGTGGACTTGAGAATATAAATTTATTCATTTTAAAACACCCTCCTTTCCTGGCATTATATTTCTCCCTTTCTTTGTGTATGAGCTAAAAAATAAAAATCTCACTTCTCCTCTCTAGATATCTCACTCTCCTTTCCTTTGCCTTCGCTACTGTTGTCCCAGATTCTAGCATCAGCTTTCTGTCTCACCTACCTGTGCTCCTGCTGCACTAGTGCATCCAGCCCCTGTTTGTTCATGAAACTTCAGGGCTCTATGCAACTGCCAATCTGCCACCTGCACTTGGAAAATACTCACAAGGCTCATGCACACACACACACACACACACACACACCACACACACCACCACCACCACACAAGCACACATACTTATACATACATACATACATACATACATACACACTCAAACATGCACACCCAATCACACATAATAAACGTCTAAAACAAACACAAAACAAATGCCATTAATCACTCCAACTGTGAACTCCAAACTAGCCTTTTACTAGCCAGCTTTGAAGTCTGTTACCATCCATCATTCATGTGTCATCTAAGAGGCACTTCTCATGCTCTTTAAACATCTCTTATTCCTACTTTTTCCCCTGAAGCATTTCAAAATTTCTCTCCTGCTCCCAGTGGTGGCTGAATAAAAATGACCCCCATAGTCTCTTATGTTTGATGCCTAAACAGCAGGGATGTTGGGAGCACAAGAAGTTCCTTGTTCCCACAGACATACAGGGTGACCAGAAATGTTAAGCACACAGAATTGTCTTCCAATTGGTATAGTGGAGCTTTTTGTCGGGACAGTCAGCTCCCCAATAAATTCACCGAGGCTTATTATTAATTACATATGCTTAGCCACTAACTTAGGCTTGTTATTAACTATCTTTTTCAACTTAAATAAACCCATATTTCTTATCTACATTCTACCATGTGGCAGTAGCTTTTTAAGTAAGGCATGTTCGTCTTGCTTCTCTCCAGGTCTTCTTGAGATTCTACACCCCCACTCTCTTTTTGTCTGCAAGTGGTGTCTAACCTCTACCTGCCTAGCTAATAGCCAATCAGCTTGTTATGAACCAATGAGAGTAGTACATATTCTCCGTGTACAAAAAGATTGTTCCATAGCATTGACTCTTTTTTGTCTAATAATTTAACATAGTGAAACTATATCTAACAAAAACAGTGATCAAGTAAGAATTAGAGTTACAATATCCAGTTTATTTGTCTTTGGCAAATTTAGAGAAAATTCTCATCTATCTTATCTTTGTGATCTAAAGTTTTATGCCTAATTGACTTTTATTATAATTAAGGAAAAGTTTAAATTGAATTAATTAGTTTTTAATTCCATCAAAGACCCCAGAAGGATGTAATTTTACTTTGTGACAAGAACATCTGGCTGCCTGGAAAGTCACCCCAAATTTCTCCATAATTTTGGGACATCCATCTTTGGCCAGAAGCCTGGTATATTTGACCGACATTTCTGAGATGCAGGAAATTTTGAAGGACTTTCCTACCTTTGCCTGGGCAAAATTTTGCCGTCACTTTATTTTCTTTCCTGCTGGTCCAGTTTGGACAGAATGTTGTCAGCAATTGAGGCAAAGGTGGTTTCTTTGCCCAGTGGCTAGCTTTTGCCACAAAGAAAGCATATTCCATATGGAGTTGCTTAAATTCCCATTATCTTCTTTAAAGTAAATTGGTGCTGCCACGAGCAGATGTGTCTCATTGTCAAGAAAAGCCTTATGTCATTAAAACTTTTCAAATGCCATATTCTGTACGTCTTTGAAGTGTTTGAAGACTATCTTTCTACATATATGTTTAACCTTGAAAATATATCTAATATGAATACAAGTTTGATTATTATGGATGACTATTAACTTGTATTTCTTAATTATATATTACATTCTTAAATGAGTTGTAAAAGCACAAACAAGAGTCAAAATATGCATACATTATAACAAAACTAACTTTAAATTTTTATAAATAAACCAAAATCCATACTAATGTAAAATATTTTGAGATTAATGTTGCATTTGGGATTAAAGCAGATTCAATAATCTATCCTTCTTTCCTCTTATTTCCAAATCCCCCTTTTTTTTTCAGAAAGTGATCCCCAAATCTAACCTCCTTTGAATAATATTTTATTGACTATAACCAATAACTTACAACCAACCCCCATAAACCAAGACAAACATCCATAACTCATCCTTTGGGAATGTGGGCATTGCTTTCTCTAGACTACTTCCTGTTGTCTGGGAGCTCTGGCATCTTTGAGGAAACATTGAGAAAAGTCAAGATAATGGTTAAGTTTTGGCTGGAATAGTTTGTGAGGCTGAACCATCTCAGCCAACAGTCTTGAAGCTATTCTGGATGCAGAACTCTGAGGAAACTGCAACAGATGTGCTCTCTGAGACGTTGGATCACCTGGGCCATCCATTTTTATTGGTGTCTGGTCCTGTTGCTCTGAAAATACATAAACTTTTAAAGGTAACATACATATATGTGTTAATACAAATATAGACTGTGCATTGTACACAAGTCAGCCAAAAATGAATTTTTGTTTTGTGTTTCGACAGGTAAAATATATGGCAAGCTTTTACATATTGCATACCAGCACCATTTGTTGAAGATACTTTCTTTTTTTCATTGTATAGTTTTGGCTTCTTTGTCAAAAATCAGGTGTTCATATGTGCATGGATTAATGTCAGGGTCTTCAATTCGATTCCATGGGTCTGTATGTCGGTTTTTATGCCAGTACCAAGCTGTTTTTATTACTGTAGCTCTGTAGTAGAGCTTGAGGTCAGGGATGGTGATACCTCCAGAGGTTGCTTTATTATACAGAATTCTTTTAGCTATCCTGGGTCTTTTGTTTTTCCATATGAAGTTGAGCATTTTTCTTTCCAAGTCTGTGAAGAATTGTGTTGAGTATGCTCAATCATATACATGCTCAACTATGTTCATAGCAGCACTATTTGTAATAGCCAGAACCTGGAAACAACCTAGATGCCTGTCAACTGAAGAATGGATTAAGAAAATATGGTACATATACACAATGGAGTACTACTCAGCAGAGAAAAATAATGACAGCATGAAATTTGCAGGCAAATGGATGGAACTAGAAAATATCATTCTGAGTGAGGTAACCCAGACTAAAGAAGGACAAACATGGTATGTACTCACTCATAAGTGGATACTAGATATAAAGCAAAGAACAATCAGACTGCAACCCACAGAACCAGGGAGGCTACATAGCAGGGGGGACCCTAGGATGACTATGGCTTATAGTAAGTTTTGGTTTTACTCAATTACTGAGCAAGCCTCTGTGAAACATTTCATTATTAGGATAAGAAGTTATACTATATCAAGCTGATAATAGAAAAATAAATAAATTAATTAAAAAATATATAGCAAGCATTTTGTAGTTTTTCTAGCTTTATTTCTTTTTTATTTTATTTTTTATTTATTTTTCATACCAACCACATTTTCCCTCCCTCCCCTCCTTCTGCTCCACCCCTGCCTCCTCTATTCATTTGACCACCAGTATGGCGGGAATGAGGCATCTACAAGCTGCACATTATGCTGCTGCGCTATATAAAAGTTAAAGCCTTCCTTAAAAAAAAAGAAAAGGGGAAGTGCTGTGGGATGTTCTCTATGGCAAATGTGTTGCTCTGATTGGTTAATAAATAAAACACTGATTGGCCAGTAGCCAGGCAGGAAGTATAGGCGGGACTAACAGAGAGGAGAATTGAGGGTACAGGAAGGTGGGGGGTGGGGGTGGGGGGGGCACATGACACATGGGACTGCAGCCACTGCCAGGACAAGGAAGATGTAAGGTACCAGTAAGCCACGAGCCACATGGCAAAGTATAGATTAATAGAAATGGGCTGAATATAAGAGTAAGAGCTAGACAATGATAGGCCTGAGCTAATGGCCAAGCAGTTTAAATAATATAAGCATCTGTATGTTTATTTTATAAGTAGGCTAAGGGACTGCCAGGACTTGACAGGACCTGGAGAGAAAACTCACAGCTACACTTCCCTCATGTTCTCATCTCTCATACCCTCCCACCCCTGCCCCACGTTTATGCAGGAGATCTCATTTATTTCCCTTTCCTAAGGTGATCCATGTAGCTTTGTTTATTTATGTCTGTAGCCAGGATTTTCCAGGGGTCTTCCTTGATCAAACTTGATCATCTTCAACCTCGAAGAATCCACAGCTTTTCTTTTTCTCTGGGAACAAAAGCATAACACCTGCTCCAAAACAACACATGTTTTGCCTTCCATTTCAAGGTCAAGACATTTTAAAAGTATGTAGGCTGGTTTAATCCAGAAACCCACATAATCTCTTAGCAGCTATGACTCATTCATCAGCAATCAAAAAATTTAAATGCAACAGAATCCAAATTTCCTGCATCTTTTCCATCTTTATGTGGCTTTTCTCTTTTATTTTCCTTTACTCCCTTTTTAAGGACGTTACTGTATTATTTAAAAATATTTTTTATTAAGAAAAAATTTTCTATTCATTTTACATACCAAAGACCCCCCTCTTCCCTCCTCTTGCTCCTCCAGCCTCCACCTCCCAACTCACACCCCATTCCCTCCTACAAGAACGTAAGGCCTCTCATGGGAAATCAGCAGAACCTGGTACATTTAGTAGAGGCAGGTCCAAGCCCCTTCCCCTGCCTCAAGGCTATGTGAGGTGCCTCATCATAGAAGTGGGTTCCGAAAGACCTGGTCATGTACCAGGGATGGATTCTGATCATACACCCAGGGGCCCCTTAAGCAGATCATGCTGCACAACTATCTTGGTATGCGGAGGGCGTAATCCAGTCCCATGCAGGCTCCACAGCTAGAGTTCCCACTAGTTTGGTTTAGATGTCTCTGTAGGTTTCCCCATCATGATCTTGATGCCCCTTGCTCACAGAATTCCTCTCCTCTCTCCTTGACTGGACTCCTGGTGCTCAGCCTGGTATTTGTCTGTGGATCTCTGCATCTGCTTCCATCAGTTACTAGAGAAAGGCTCTATATGATGACAGTTAGGATATTCACCAATCTGATTACTGGAATAAGTTAGTCTAGGCAAGCTCTCCACTATTGCTAGTAGTCTAAGCTGGGGTCATCCTTGTGGATTCCTGGGAACTTCCCTAGTACCCGGTTTCTCCCTATCACCATGATGTCTCCCTCTACCATGGTATCTCTTTCATTGCTCTCCCACTCCATCTGTGTCCCAGCTCGACCATCGCATTCTCTAATGTTCTCTTCACCCATCCCCTACCCTCCATTGCCCACCCCTCATCCCCAGTTTACTCATGGAGATTTCATCT
Organism: Peromyscus maniculatus bairdii; assembly: GCF_049852395.1. Lineage (NCBI taxonomy): Eukaryota > Metazoa > Chordata > Mammalia > Rodentia > Cricetidae > Peromyscus > Peromyscus maniculatus. The sequence goes on from NC_134862.1 coordinate 9,260,396, forward strand.
ATTTCCCCTTCCCAGGGTAATCCATGCATCCTATTGGTGGAAGTATTAAGGCAATGCCACGTAGTTACAAGGGAGGTTTATTTTGTGGGGTAACTTACAAGTAAAGGGAGAGATTACAGAGTCTGGGAGAGGTGAAGTGCAGTCTAGCAGTGTTATCTGGAGAACTCTGCTCAGTCTTCCTCCAGCATCCAGAATCCAGGAACCAAGAGAGCTGGCACATCTGATCTCAGGTTTTAAGGGCTCCTTTCTTGGCCCTGCCTCATAGGTGTGACAGTTACTGGAAGCCTCAATGGGGATAGTACTTCCAGATCAAAGCTGGAACAGGTATCCACTACAGAATCTCTCTTTGGGTCCTTCTTGTTAGCTAGCTTCTTTAGAGCTGTAGGTTGTAGGCTGGCTATCCTTTGCTTTACATCTAGTATCCATTTATGAGTGAGTAAATACCGTGTTTTTTCTTCTGAGTCTGGGTTACCTCACTCAGGATGGTATTTTCTAGTTCCATCCATTTGCCAGCAAATTTCATGATGTCATCGATTTTTCACTGCTTAGTAGTACTCCATTGTGTATATGTACCATATTTTCTTTAGCCATTCTTGGTTGAGGGGGATTTAGGTTGTTTCCATGGTCTGGCTATTACAAATAATGCTGCTATGAACATAGTTGAGCATATGCCCTTGTGGTATGATTGAGCATTCCTTGGGTATATACCCAAGAGTGGCATAGCTGGGTCTTGAGGAAGATGATTCCCAGGTTTCTGAGAAACCACCATACTGATTTCCACAGTGGTTGTACAAGCTTGCATTCACACCAACATTGCATGGATGTTCCCCTTGCTCCACATTCTCACCAACATAAGTTGTCTTCAGTGTTTTTGATCTTAGCCATTCTGACAGGTATAAGATGGTATCTCAGAGTCTTTTTGATTTGCATTTCCTGATGACTAAGGATGTTGAGCAATTCCTTAAATGTCTTTTAGCCATATGAGCTTCTTCTGTTGAGAATTCTCTGTTTAGCTCTATAGCCCATTGTATAGTTTTGTATAGTTTTGGCTTCTTTTTCCAAAATCAGTTGTTCATAGGTGTGTCAGTTAATGTCAGAGTCTTCAATTTGTATCCATTGGTCCATGTTTTAGTTTTTATTCCAATACCAAGCTGTTTTTATTATTATAGCTCTATAGTAGAGCTTGAAGTCAGGGATGGTGATGCCTCCAGAGGTGGCTTTGTTGTATGGGATTGTTTTAGCTATTCTGGGTTTTTTGTTTTCCATATAAAGTTGAGTATTGTTCTTCCCAGGTCTGTGAAGAATTGTCTTGGGATTTTGATGGGGAATGCATTGAATCTGTAGATTGCTTTTGGTAAGATTGCCATTTTTACTACGTTGATCCTACCTATCCAAGAGCATGGGAGATCTTTCCATTTTCTGATGTCTTCTTCAAATTCTTGCTTCAGAGACCTATAGTTCTTATACCGGTATTTCATTTACTTAGTTAGAGTTACCCCAAGGTATTTTATACTGTTTGTGGCTATTATAAAGGGTGATGTTTCTCTTATTTCTTTCTCAAACCATTTATCATTTGTATATAGGAGGGCTACTAATTTTTTTGAGTTAGTCATGTATCTTGTCTCATTACTGAAGGAGTTTATCAGCTGTTGGTGTTCCCTGGCAGAATTTTTGGGGTCAGTTATGTATATTATCATATAGTCTGCAAATAGTGAAATTGTGATTTTCCTTTCCAATTTGTATCTCCTTTGGTTGTCTTATTGCTCTAGCTAGGACTTCTAGTACTATATTGAACAAATATGGGGAGAGTGCAAAGCCTTGTCTTGTTCCTGATTTTAATGGAATTGCTTTGAGTTTCTCTCCATTTAATTTGATATTGGCTGTTGGCTTGCTGTAAATTGCCTTTATTATGTTTAGATATGTTCCTTGTATTTCTGTTCTCTCTAGGACCTTTATCATGAAGGGGTATTGGATTTTGCAAAGGCTTTTTCAGCATCTAATAAGATGATCATGTGGGTTTTTTTCTTTCAGTTTGTTCATATGGAATATTACATTGACAGATTTTCATATGTTGAACCATCCTTGCATCTCTGAGATGAAGCCTACTTTGTCATAATGGATAGTTTTTTGATGTGTTCTTGTATTCAGTTTGCCAATATTTTATTGAGTTGTTTTGTAACAATGTTCACGAGGGTGATTGGTCTGTAATTGTCTTTCTTTGTTGCCTCTTTGTATGGTTTGGGTATCAGAGTAACTGTAGCCTCATAAAAGGAGTTTGGTAATGTCCCTTCTGTTTCCATTGTGTGGAACAATTTGGAGAGTATTGGAGTATTGGTATTAGCTCTGCTTTCAAAATCTGGTAGAATTCTGCACTGAAACCATCTGGTCCTGGGAGAATTTTAATGGCTATTTCTATTTCCTTAGGGGTTATAGGTCTATTTTAATTGTTTATTTGATTTTGATTTAACCTTGGCATGTGGTACCTATCTGGACAATTGTCCATTTCTTTTAGAGTTTCCAATTTTATGGAGTATAGGTTTTTGAAGTATGATGTGATTATTCTCTGGATTTCCTCATTGTCTGTTGTTATGTCTCCCTTTTCACTTCTGATTTTTTTTTAAATTTGAATATTCTCTCTCTGCCTTTTGGTTAATTTGGATAAGGGCTTGTCTATTTTGTTGATTTTCTCAAAGAACTAACCCTGTGATTCATTGATTCTTTGTATTGATCTCTTTGTTTCTATTTTATTGATATCAGCTCTCAATTTGATTATTTCCTGGCATCTATTTCTCTTGGGTGAGTTTGCTTCTTTTTGTTCTAGAGCTTTCAGGTGTGCTGTTAAGTTGCTAGTGTGAGATTTCTCCAACTTCTTTATGTGGGCATTTAGTGCTATGAATTTTCCTCTTAGCACTGCTTTCATAGCTTCCCATAAGGTTGGGTATGTAGTACATTAATTTTCATTAAATTCTGGGAAGTCTTTAATTTCTTCCTCTATTTCTTCCTTGACCAATTGCTGATCAGTTGAGCATTATTCAGTTTCCATGTGACTATAGGCTTTCTGCAACTATTGTTGTTGTTGAAATCTAACGTTAAGCCATAGTTTTCTGCTAAAATACAGGATGTTATTCCAATTTTTTTGTATCTGTTGAGATTTGCTTTGTGACCAAGTATGTGTTCAATTTCAAAGAAGCTTATGTAGCATGTTGAGAAGAAGGAATGTTCTTTTTTGTTAGGGTGGAATGTTCTGTAGATATTTATTAAGTCCATTTGAATCATAACATCTTTTAGTTCCCTTATTTCTCTGTTAAGTTTCAATCTGGCAGTCCATTGGTGAGAGTGGGATGTTGAAGACTCCCACTATTGGTGTGAAGGGTTTGATGTATGATTTAAGCTCTAGTAATGTTTCTTTTACATACGTGGGTGCCCTTGTATTTGGGGCACAAATATTCAGAATTGAGACTTCATTTTGGTGGCTCTTTCCTGTGATGAATATGTAATGCCCTTCCCAATCTCTTTTGATTGACTTTAGTTTGAAGCCTATTTTTTTAGCTATTGGGATAGCTACACCAGCTTGCTTCTGTAATTCATTTGATTGGAAAGTCTTTTCTCAGCCTTTTGCTCTGAGGTAGTGTCTGTCTTTGAAATTGAGGTATGTTTCTTGTATACAGCAGAAAGGTGGATCCTGCTTTCATATCCATTCTGTTAGCCTGTGTCTTTTTATAGGTGAATTGATTCTGTTGATATTAAGGGATATTAATGACCAGTGATTGTTAGTTTCTATTATCTTTTGGTGGTAGTGTGTGTGTATTTTCTTTTTCTTTCTTCCTTTCTTTCTTCCTTCCTTTCTTTCTTTCTTTCTTTCTTTCTTTCTTTCTTTCTTTCTTTCTTTCTTTCTTTCTTTCTTTCTTTCTTTCTTTCTTTTTTTGTATTTACTACAATGGAATTGTTCATTGCCTGTGTTTTCATGGGTACATCTAACTTTCTTAAGATGGAGTTTTCCTTCTAGTGCTTTCTGTGGGGATGGATTTGTGGATAGGTTTTGTTTAAATCTGGTTTTTTCTTGAAGTGTCTTGTTTACTCTGTCTATGATGATTGAAAGTTTTGCTGGGTATATTAGTGTAGGCTGGCATCCATGGTCTCTTAGTGTCTGCATAACATCTGTCTAGGACCTTCTGGCTTTCAGAGTCTCCATTGAGAAGTTGGGTATTATTATGGGGTGTTTGCCTTTATAAGTCACTTGGCCTTTTTCCTTTGCTGCTCTTAATATTCTTTCTTTATTCTGTATGTTTAGTGGTTTAATTATTATGTGGTGACGGAACTTTTTTTGGGATCTAGTCTCTTTGGTATTCTATAAGCTTCTTGTATCTTCATAGGTATTTCCTTCTTTAAATTGGGAAAGTTTTCTTCCATGATTTTGTTGAATATATTTTCTGTGCCTTTGAGTTGATGTTCTTCTCCTTCTTGTATTCCAGTTATTCTTAGGTTTGGTCATTTCATGCTGTCTCAGATTTCCTGGACATTTTGTGTTATGACTTTTTTGGCTTTGGTGTTGTCTTTGACTCTATTGTATACTCTATGCCAGAGATTATCTCTTCCATCTTTTGTATTCTGTTGGTTATGCTTGCATCTGTAGTTCCTATTCATTTACTCAGATTTTCTATTTCTAGCATTCCTTTGGTTTGTGTCTTCTTCATTGTTTCTATTTCCCTTTTCAGGTCTTGAACTGTTTCCTTCACATGTTTAATTGCTTTTTCATGGTTTTCTTGGCTTTCTTTAAGGGATTTATTGATTTCCTTCCAATTTTTTGTTTATCTTTTCCTCAATTTCTTTAAGAGAATTTTTCATTTCCTTTTTAAAGGCCTCTATCATTCTCATAAATTTATTTTTAAGGCTGTTTTCTTCTGCCTCTTCTATGTTGTGATGTTCAGGTCTTGCTATTGTAGAACTGCTAGATTCTGGTGATGTCATATTACTCTTTATGTTGTATTTATTTTTGTACTGACTTCTACCCATCTGTTCCTCCAATAGGTGGAAGAGGTGCCTGTGTCTGAGTGAGGTGCTCTTGGTCCAATCTGTGCTTGCTGTGTCTATGTCTCAGGGGGCCACACTGGGTCCAATCTTAGCTCTTGGTCTAATTGGAGCTGGTAGATTCTATGTCTCAGGAGTCGTCTCTTGGTCCAATGAGAGCTGGTGGATTCTGTTTCTCCTAAAACCACTCTTGGTCCAATGGGAGCTGGCAGATTCTGTATCTCAGGAAGCCCCTGGGGTCACAGGGGTGTAGGTAGGTCTGGAGTAGGGCATGGGTCTTGTAGATTGCAGGGTTCAATGTGGGGTTTTGGTAGGGGAGGCTGCCCACAGGAGTCTTCTCTGCTGGCCGGCAACTGGGGCAGCAATTGATAGAAGTTCCCAGGGATTGGTTGCGTCTAAAAATATTTTTTTAATCTATGGTTGTATATACACTTTCTCATTTATTTCTCAAGCCTATGTGTATTTTTAAACATACTGTACCATTTTTAGACATCTCTTCTCTCTGGATTTGTCTTTACTGAGCACCTACATTTTTCTTTGTTTACATGAGACAAATATTATTAAACTGCTATGTTAGCTGCTGGTGCAGCTCAGCTTAGCATATGTGGCTAGAGCTTGGTGGCTGTTGGCTGGCTCCATCCTGCAGGCATCTGCCAGGAGACGCCTTTCTGAATTGCAGCAAGGATGAGAATATGAGACTAGGAAGCCATGTTTGGCTCTGTTTTTGTGTGTTTAGAACCTTTTTTGTTTAAAGCTTTCTCAAGTTCTATGTGGATATATGTTGTCTGATAGTGGGTGCCATATGTAGCAGAATTTTTTTTTTTGGTCAGGACTGCCAGCTTCCCAATAAATGCACAGAGACTTAATATTATAAATGTTCAGGGAACAGCTTAAGATTGTTACTAGCTAGCTCTTTCAACTTAAATTAACCTATATTTCTTATCTGCATTCTACCACATTGTGGTAACTTTTTCCAGCATGACTTATTCATCTTGCTCCTCTCCATGTTTCTTCATGAATTTACCCTCAGTTTTACCCATCTTTTTTGCCTGCAAGTCCTGCTCAGCTATTCGCCTGTCAGCACTTTATTAACCAATGAGAGTAATACATTTTCATAGTGTACAAAAATATTATTCCACAGTAATTGAGACAGATGTAAACCTGTTCTTCCATACAGAAAGCAGGGAATTGGAAGTGATTAATAGCTTGGTGATCTGCATTATCTTTTGGGCCAGACATATCAAGCTCCTATAACTAGGCCTGGAGGTTGCTAGTAATCTAAGTGACCATTACAGCTAGGGGCTCCCCAAGCTCCCACATCCAGGACTAAAGATATCTAATAGTTGAAATGACCCTTACATTATACACATATACTCAGAGGTCCCTGCCCCACAAGCTCCCACTACCAGGAATAGAGTTGGCTAATAGTCCAAATGACATCTACAGTATCTGTGTGACCAAGACCAGGATAGACCCTTCCTTAAGCCCTTAAGCAAAGACAGATAGGCTGTCTCTAGAATTCATCTTCTTGTATGTAATGACATGTACCCCGAATCAAGTTTCAATGTAAAACATTTTTGTGCCCTAGTGATTAACTTTTTTCCCAATTATACTGTGCTGAAATTTGTTGGGAATAAACATCAGGCATTAGACTCCCCAAAGTGTTGATCTGGGTTGATGAAATCATTCTGAACCAAGAGTGTCTGAATGTTACTGTCTCTTTTCAGTTCCCACCCCTGCTTGCCTTGACCACCTGCAGGGTTCCCTTCACAGTGAGTCCCAATACTTGAGAAAGGCTAGGAGGTGTGGCCTTGCTGAAAAAGGTGTGGCCTTGTTGGAGGACATGTGTCACTGGAGGTGGGCATTGGAATTTCCAAAGCCCAAGTCAGGCCCAATATTGCTCTCTCTTCCTACTGCCTGATAACCAGAATGTATATCTCTCAACTACTCCAGCACTATTCTGACTGAATACTACACCATGCTCTCCACCATGATGACAATGCACTAAACCCCTGAAACCGTAAGCAAAGTCCAATTAAATGTGATTTTTTTTTTTACAATACTATTCAGTTCTACATATCAGCCACGGATTCCCTTGTTCTCCCCCCTCCTTCCCCCCTTCCCTTCTCCCCAGCACACACCCCATTCCCACCTCCTCCAGGGCAAAGCCTCCCCTGAGGACTGAGATCAACCTGGTAGACTCAGTCCAGGCAGGTCCAGTCCCCTCCTCCCAGACTGAGCCAAGCGTCCCTGCATAAGCCCCAGGTTTCAAACAGCCAACTCATGCAATGAGCACAGGACCCGGTACCACTGCCTAGATGCCTCCCAAACAGATCAAGCCAATCAACTGTCTCACCTATTCAAAGGGCCTGATCCAGTTGGGGGCCCCTCAGCCTTTGGTTCATAGTTCATGTGTTTCCATTCGTTTGGCTATTTGTCCCTGTGCTTTATCCAACCTTGGTTTCAACAGTTCTCGCTCATATAAACCCTCCTATTTCTGGCTAATTAGATTCCCGGTGCTCCACCCAGGGCCTAGCCGTGGATGTCTGCCTCCAGATTCCTCAGTCCTTGGATGGGGTTTCTGGCATGACTATTAGGGTGTTTGGCCATCCCATCACCAGAGTAGGTCAGTTCCAGCTGTCTCTCGACCATTATCAGCAGTCTATTGTGGGGGTATCTCTGAGATACCACCTTATGCCTGTCAGAATGGCTAAGATCAAAAACAAGACACTTTATGCTGGAGAGGATGTGGAACTAGGGGAACTCTCCTCCACTGCTGGTGGGAATGCAAGCTTGTACAGCCACTTTGGAAATCAATATGGCACTTTCTTAGAAAATTGGGAATTAATCTTCCCCAAGATCCAGCTATACGATTCTTGGGCATATACCCAAGAAATGCTCAATAATACCACAAGAGCACTTGCTCAGCTATGTTCATATCAGCATTATTTGTAATAGCCAAAACCTGGAAACAACCTAGATGCCCTTCAACTGAAGAATGGATAAATAAATTGTGGCATATATACCCAATGGAATACTACTCAGCAGAGAAAAACAATGGCATCATGGGGTTTGCTGGCAAATGGATGGATCTAGAAAAAGTCATCCTGAGTGAGGTAACCCAGACTCAGAAAGACATATATGGTATGTACTCACTCATAGGAGAATACTAGAGGTGGAACAAGGATGACTGGACTGCTACTCACATCACCAGGGAGGCTACCTGGAAAACAGGACTCCAAGAAAGACACGGGGATTGCCCAATGACAGAGAAATGGCTGAGATCTACATGAACAACCTGGACATGAGTGGGAGTAATGAAGGGCGAGGGTCAAGGGAAAGAGAGCCTGTGGGAGCAGGAGATCCCAGCTGGATCAAGAACAGAGAGGGAGAACAAGGAATAGGAGACCATGGTAAATGAAGACCACATGAGAAAAGGAAGAAACAAAGTGCTAGAGAGGCCCACAGAAATCCACAAAGATACCCCCACAAAGAACTGCTGGCAATGGTTGAGAGACAGCCCGAACTGACCTACTCTGGCGATGGGATGGCCAAACACCCTAATAGTCATGCTAGAAACCCCATCCAATGACTTAAAGATCTGGATGCAGAGATCCACAGCTAGGCCCTGGGTGGAGCTCTGGGAGTCTAATTAGCGAGAAAGAGGAAGGTTTATATGAGTGAGAACTGTTGAAACCAAGATTGGATAAAACACAGGGACAAATAGCCAAACGAATGGAAACACATGAACTATGAATCAAAGGCTGAGGGGCCCCCATCTGGATCAGGCCCCTGAATGGGTGAGACAGTTGATTGGCTTGATCTGTTTGGGAGGCATCCAGGCAGTGGGACTGGGTCCTGGGCTCAGTGCATGAGCTGGCTGTCTGAAACCTGGGGCTTATGCAGGGATGCTTCTCTCAGTCTGGGAGGAGGGGACTGGACCTGCCTGGACTGAGTCTACCAGGTTGATCTCAGTCCTTGGGGGAGGCTTTGCCCTGGAGGAGGTGGGAATCGGGGTAGGCTGGGGGGAAGGGGAGGGGGGAGAATAAGGGAATCTGTGTCTGATATGTAGAACTGAATGGGATTGTAAAATAAAATAAAAGGGAAAAATAATAATTAAAAGGAAATAATTGACAAATTAAATGAATGGAGATATAATTTCTCAAGTAAATAATTTACACTCTGGAAAAAAACTGTTCAGTAGGACAAATGAGGCAAAAATGAAGGAGGAGTCTGATAACGAGGATATGTGGGTATGAAGGAGAACATATTTGTTATATAATATGTATGTACATGAAAACTTGAAATATTGGTGAATGATGGTTACTAGGGGAGGGAGAATTATACTTCTTTGGAGATTTAGTCACAAGTATGTTGCCATGCTCTAGTGAATGATCACAAACCTACATACACTTGCATATCAGTAAATGGAAATTATAGGTTATTTAAAAAGAAAGGGCTATATGAAGTTGAAATTTGGAGAAATAGAGATAAATTCAGTGTAGGGAAATGGGGAATGGAGAAAGGAGGGTTGGGAGATATGATCATAATTCCATTGTATATGCATATAATTTTTTTAATTTTAATTTTATAAACTTTATTTTAAAAAACTGCAAACAAATAAAAACATCACACACTAAAATTAGTCAGACCCAACATGTATACAACTCAGTGAACTCCCATACATTTAGAATAGCCATTTAGAACAGGATCTGTGGAGCTTCACATACATAGGAAATTTTTAAGGAAATAAGAGCCATTATCACTTACTATAATCATTGCAACTATAAAAATTGAAAATAATCTATCATATTTAGTAACAGAAATTTTTAATATTCATGGCCATTGTTTTATAATTTCACCTTAATTTTTTTTCTTTAGAGGACTGTTTACTGTTTCTGATTGAACAATTAATATCATATCACTCTGATTTTCTTTTTCCTTTTTGGTTTTAGGAACCCAATCTATTGTCTGGCAGATGCTGGACCAGTATTCTACCTCTGAGCCATAGCTCCATCCCCAAGATGATTCTTCAATCTCAACTGCATTTGATTAAGACATCCAGAGTTCTCATTTCTTGTAAGAAATAAGATGTATCAGCATTTCCAGTTTCCATAAATGGAGACACAATTGCAGTGTTCCCCAAACACTGTTGGAAAACAAACATGAACCATCAAATCAGATGATGATTTGCAAAGTGCTAATGGGAGAAAAATTGAAATGTTGATGCAGCAACTAATGTATGAATTCTGAATTCAGCTTCTTTGAGAAACTTGACACCTGCCCATTAAAATGTATTTGAGGACAGGTGTGGGCAAGCCAGATATCTTAATGTTCATGTCTATCAATTCTCTATTTAAGATGACATGGCTCCTCCATCTACACAAAATGCATGATTCCACCTATGACAACAGACTACAATTTCATGATGAAATAGTGTTGACCTCCAAATAAAGTGCATAAGAATGATGTGGGAAGTAGCATTTTTTTTTTTTACTAGATTCCATTTTGAGTGTTTATGTTATTTTTTTGTGTGTGAATCATTCTAATTACTACACTTGATATAATCACTTGACATATTGCTTTCAATAAAGTCACTTTTTGTTTGTTTTTTTTTTTTTTTTTTTTTGGTTTTTCGAGACAGGGTTTCTCTGTGTAGCTTTGCGCCTTTCCTGGAGCTCACTTGGTAGCCCAGGCTGGCCTCGAACTCACAGAGATCCGCCTGGCTCTGCCTCCCGAGTGCTGGGATTAAAGGCGTGCGCCACCACGCCCGGCTAACTTTTTGTTTGTTTTGATGTAAGCTTTCACTACATATTCCAGGCTGACTTCACATACATGCTCCCCCTGCTTCAATTTGAAAGTACTAGAATTTCACATTTGTTCCATTGTGCCTAGTTGATCATAAAAAAAAAAAAAAACTACTTTATTTTTTTGTTATTGAAGGATGTTCTCAGTGTGAAATGTGACTCCTGGAAGGTAATAAATTTGTTTGTGAAGGTCAGCCAATGAACAAACATATGATCAACACTGTGCATAGGTAATAGGCTCTTTACTTCAAGCCAAAAGTCACTTATATCTTCTTCTGATAGTTAATTTCAACTGGCAACTTAGTGAACTCTAGAATCACCTGGAAGATAAGCCTCTTGGCTTGCCAATGAGGGATGATATAGATAAAGTTCATTGAGGTAAGAAGACCTTCCTTAAAGATTGCTGGCACCATTCCCTGGGCTGGGGTTCTAGACTGATTTAAAAGTAGAAAGAAAGCTGAGTGCCAGCATTTTCTCTCTTAGCTTCCTGACTGTTGATAAAATGTGACCAAGTTGTCTCACACTCTTCTTGCCATAACTCCAACCCTCCCCACACATGATGTGGACCAAAATCAACCCTCTTCTTTAAGTTACTCTTATCAGATATTTGGTCACAGCAACAAGAACATGACTACTACAATACTGAACAGAACTTTCGAAACTTAATGGCTGAAGACAGGCTCAGCAGATTGAATGTATTTCATGATGCTTATGCTTGTCTTAAGAACACCAGTGAAGACCTCACTATTCTGTAGTTAGGCCAATGCCACTTGTAACAGGCAAAACACAGAAATTGAATCATTAAATGGTGTTTCTTCTAGAGAGCTGATAATCTTAGAAGACAGTAGATAGACATCCTGATGATATGCCCACCATCTTTCCTTTAGGTAGAGATCTTATCAGAAGGAACAAATGCTGTCATTCTCCCTACAGCTTAGTAATCCTCTGAGATTGATGGTGTTGCAGCATCATTATCTACTGCAGCAGTGGACACTCATAAACACCATGGCCTCCTAGTCTTATCCTTCTTTCTGAGGTCATCATGTGGATGCCATCTAGACTGAATATTAAATGAGCACAAACAATTTACTCAATGAGCCCAATCATTTTTCCTTTTGAATTTATCTATTTATTTATTTTACAAAATATCTTTACACCTCTCTTACTTACTTTTCTATTATTCTGCTAAAATACCATGACAAAGGCAACTTATAAGGAAAGCATTTAAGTTGGGGATCACAGTTCCAGAGAATTAGAGTACATGACTGTCATGGTGGGAAGGATGGCCAGAGTCAGGAAGACCTGGTGCTGAGAGCTTATATCTATATAAGCATGAAGCAGAAAGAGAGAAAATCCTCAAAGCCAGACCCAGGGATTCATATACTTCAACAAAACCACACCTTCCAATCCTTTCCAAACAGTTCCACCAAATGGGAACCAAATATTCATAGGCCTATGGGGTTCATTCTCATTCAAACCACTACAGTATCTATGACCTGTAATTATAATACAATCAGTCCAACTACTCGCATTAACTGTGTCACTTCAAGTTATGAGCAGGCCCACAGACATACACAAGTATTACCAAGGGCTGGCTTAGATTGTTTCCATGACATCAAAAGGAAAATACTGTTATTTATAATAGTCCCTTCTCCACCCTCCTCTGGTCCTCTTGCTACAGTTAACCACCTATCTATTTGTCTCCTATGTAAATGTGTCCAGTCTTCTTCAAATAAATGGAAGTAATACAACATGTGTTCTTTCTTGAGCAGTTCCCTTCAATAAAGTTAATTTTTCAAGTTTTTTTCATGTTGATGCATGCATGTACTGTGACCTCATTTCTGTTAGCCGTGGATCACTGCTTTCTTGCATTGATATTTGTTCCTATTTACTGGATACACTGAATGGCATACCTATGAAAACCCATGGGTAGCCGGGCGGTGGTAGCACACGCCTTTAATCCCAGTACTCAGGAGGCAGAGCCAGGTGGAGCTCTGTGAGTTCAAGGCCAGCCTGGTCTACAGAGCAAGAAACAGGACATGCTCCAAAACTACACAAAGAAATCTTATCTCGAAAAAACCAAAAATAAAAAATACATGAGTGATAGGAACCAAACTGAAGTAGTCTGTTAGTATACCAAGTGCTCTTCATGGCAGAATCACCACTCCAGAACGGGTATATACAGTTCTGTATGCCCATGTTTCTTAGGGTGGGTTTCTAATGCTGTGAAGAGACACCACAACCATGGCACCTCTAATAAAGGAAAACATTTAATTGGGGCTTGCTTAGTTTTAGAGGTTTAGTCCATCATACTCCTGGTGAGAAACATTGTGGTGTACAGGCAAACATGGTGCCATACAAGGGACTAAGAGTTCTATATCTTGTTCTGTAGGCAGCAGGAAGTGAACTGAGACATACTTTCTCCAACAAGGCCACACCTTCTAAGTGCTACTTCCTTAGTCTATGGGGCCACATCTATTCAATCCATCACACCAGGTATATTTTTATTTCTATTGAAAACACATGTAGTACTAGAGCTATGGTGTCACATATAGAAATTAATTAGAACTTTGAAGGACCACATAGATGTGTTCAAAACTGACTCATGTTTTCTATTCTCAGAAGCTCCCCTGTAAGAGTTTTGTGTCACCAAGGTGAACTGATGTCTTCCTTCATAGTCATTCCAGCGTAGGCACACGGGCAGCAAAGTAGTTTGAATTTGCATTCTCTAACAACAATCAATCATGAGTATTTTTGCAAGTGCATATATAACATTTGTATATCTTCTTTTAAATGTGGTTGGAGTCTCTAGGGGCTGAGGACAAGAGAACAGAGAAGGAATCTGATCTACTCAGTGCCCTTGTGTGTATGTGCGACTTTGCTGTTTGCCTGATGACCCCTTCTATGGTGGTATTTTATTTGTACTGAAATGTGATTTTAATTGTATGTTAATAAATAAAGTTGCCCAGGGGTCAGAGCTATTAGCAAGCCATAGGAAAGCAGGGCGGTGGTGGCATATGCTTATAATCCCAGCACTTGGTAGGCAGAGGTAGGTAAGTCTCTATGTGTTCAGGGATACAGCCAGCACTGGAGAAATATGCCTTTAAGACCTGGAGGGCTGTACTTACAGGCAGTGATGAGGCAGTCACATGTTTGGGTTTACAACCAATGAGAAGGCAGAACAGAAAGACTATGTAAAGACAAACAAACAGGAAGTAGCTCTCTTTCAGAGAGGTAGGACCACCGCAGGAGGAAGGGTAAGGTTTTAGCTCTGAGCTCTGACGGCTTTCTCTTTTACATTGGTTCTGTGTTTCTTATTTAATAAGATGGTTGGTTACATCTACACCCTTCTTCCATATTGAGACTGTTCTAATATTACAATCCTGTATTAAAATAAAAATCTAACCAAATTAGTTGTTACCAATTATGGGAGTAACAGTTAAAATTGTATAAAAGACACAACCCCAATGTACTCAGAGTTTTTTCAGCTTTTGGATGTTATTCCACTGTGAGCCCATGTGGCAGCATAATAAACTGGTTCCTAGAAGAAAAAAAAAAAACTTGTCTGTCCTGCTTTTCTGTCCAAAAAACTCCAGTAGAAGAAATGTCCACCCAAATCCTTCCCCTGTTTTTAATCACATTTAGTTACCTCATTGCTGACTTATATGAGTTTTTCTTATATTCTGGAAATAAATGCCTTATCAGACACTGACCTCTAAATATTGTTTTCATTACACTGCTTATCTCCATCCATTTCCAATATATAGTTTGTAGCAATAAGCCTTTTGATTTAGGAGTTTTCCAACTCATCTAGTTATTTCTGTTGTTTGAAAAACTTTGTCCTGTTCTGTATTTGCTTAACCCAATGTCATGGATGTGAATTTCTACATTATCTTCAAAGAGCTCCATAATTTCTAGCTATTACATATTTTAAAATGTTTATTATATTTATTTATCTATATGTGTCTTTGTGTGTGTGTTCACATGTGCAGACATGAACATGAATGTGGAACACAGAAACTTTTTGGGAAATTTTTCTTTCTACACACTGTGTGACTGTTGGAGATTGAACTCGGATCGTAAGGTTTGTAGTGAGCAGCATTCCCACTGAGGTATCTCACCAGCTCCAGATTTTAAATTTTCTTCCTCTGTAGTCTATTCTGAATTATCTTCTATATTTGGTGTAAAAAAAGAGCTTAAAATTAATTTATTTGAATCTGGATATCCAGCTCTACAAGTAACATGTGTTTAAAAGATTATTGAGACCAAGATACTTCAAATTTCTATTAGTTGTCATGTCACCTTTGTAGAAGTTCAGTTCCCACCAGACCTGGTATATGACACTGAGCAAGACTGCAGAGGTGACGAGCTCAGAGGAGACCCAGAGGGTCTGGCACAAAGCCACAGGTGACAAGTGCATTGTGGATTTATAATTGACGTTCAATCAGATTCCATTTTCATTCTCATCCACCATTAAACCAGTACTAAATTGCTTTGGTCATTGTGTTATTTTGACTGTCTTGAAATGAAGTATGCATTTTCCAACTGTGTTCCTTTTCTGGACAGCTTTAAATATTCTACATTATTTGTATTTTCAAATTAGTTTTGAGATCATTTCATTAATGCCTATAAAGGAAAAAGATGAGAATTTATATAGGAAATCTGTTAAATTGGCACAACATTTTAAGAAATATTGCCATCTTTTAAAAATATTTTTTCTTATTTTGAGAATTTTAAATGTGCATACAATGTATTTTCGTCATATTCACTGTCCACTTATTTCTGTAACTCCTCACCCATAGTCATGTAAGTAAGTCAAATAGACTCACTGGTTCATTAAGCCAGACAAAATTAGGTGAAATCATTCATTTATTCTGCAGTCACTGCTCTGGATGAAATAAACTGCTTTGTTCTTGCCTACTGAGGCAAGTCATACAACAACTTAGAGACTCCCCTTCAGATATGTCTCCATTCTGGCTATTCCTTTGGGAAAGTTTTAGAAATTGATGGATATTTTCTGTTTTGTTATATTTATTTTATTTTTTGTGGCTACAAAATTGACATAGGAAAGAACAGCCACTAAATTTCACACCTGCTTCTTGTCCCGAGACTTTTTTCTGTCAAGTCTTCCTTCATGAACTGTCATGATACTATTCCACTATAAACCTACAAACAGAGCCCAGGCAGTTCTGCTCTTACAGACCAAACGTGTTCCTGTGTGTTTATGAAATTAACTATTATTGCTGTACTTAGACCCCTGATTTCATGATAACTTTATTAGATCCTCAAATGTCAAGTTGTGTTGAATTCTTCTCTGTGAAACAGTGCTCAGGATGGACCAGATGTGCAAGTAGGAGTTGTTGGATAAACAAGTGATACAGTGTGTTCCTAAATAAGTTAACCAATGGAGACTGAGGAATAGTTTGGTTTGTGTCTTTGTAGTTGATAATATCAATAATGCAAAAATACAATACAATGTATTATTTCTCTCAATATGTTCAGAGGTCCCTCTTCACTCAGCACAAGCATAATAAATGTCAAGTCTCAAATGTAATTCCAAAATACAATTCCCTCCCCTAGGTAACTAATAGTTACTGGGGGTTGCTGGCTAAAGGTTATTTAATGGCAAAGCATTTTATAACACAGTGAGCAATGCCAAGGAGTCTTTTCATTAAAGCCGCAATTTGCTGTGAAAGGAAACTTAGGATCAGCACATTTTTCAATCTGACAAATTAGAAAATACTGTTACTATTTTTCTTCCAGTATACTTAATAATTACCAAATGCTTGCTCTAATGTGCACAATAGTCTATTAAATTATTCTTGCACCACCATGGCCTTATTGTACTTCTCATGCGAGACTGTAATTACTACACTTACTTATGTGTTTATTCCTGTCATTAACTGGGTGGGATTCCTTGAGAATCATCATGAAATATTGAATGCTCCAAGTTCATGGTCCACAATCAGTGCTCTATAAATGTGAGTGGAACACATTATTTCATGGAGCAGCCTGTTGAAATGATATATTTTTATATAAGTTCCCTCAAGCTCTTCATAGAGAAACTTTTACAATCTTGACAAAATTCTCCAATCTTAAAACTAGATAAAAAGTAAATAAATAAATAATAGAATTAATAGCTCTATTTTGTGTTCCACAAATAATTTTGCCACAAAAATCCACATCTTTAACTTGCCTACATTGTCTAAATTCTCATGGAATTTCCAACCCAAAGATTCTTTTTCAAAGTTTCTTTGTGATAGCTGTTTATTTATTTTGTTATTCTGTGCCTGTACCGCTACTCAAGTGCCACAGTGTGTGTGTGTGTGTGTGTGTGTGTGTGTGTGTGTGTAAAGACAACTTGCAGATGGATGTTCTCTCCTTTCAAAATAAAGGAGATATGAATCAAACTCAGGCTATAACCTACTGAGCCACTCACAGCCCAGTCCTGAGAGGTTCCTGAGAAGAGTTAACAGATATGTGACAGCAGCAGCATATAGTTCCCCTGGTCATGTTCTTTATCTCATACAAAAGTTACTCTGAAATCACCAGTGTGCGTTGCTCATATGTGTGCACAGGTATTTGCATATGTGTGGGTGAGTGTGGATGTTGGGGCTGGACGACAAGCTAGGTTACATCTACCATGTTTATTGAGGCTGAGTTTCTAATTCTGGAACTTGCTAATTCATCTAAGCTGTTTAGCCAACAAGCCATAGAAATCCATGCATCTCCCTCTTCCCAGTGCTGAGATTTTAAGCATGGATCTCCACATGCAGATGTTTGTTTTTTAAATGAGTTGTGGGAATTGAACTCAGATCCTTGGACATGCAAGATAAGTACTTTACTTACTGAGTTATATTTCCAGCCTTGTTTTTTTTTTTATTTTTTTCTTTTGAAGACAGGGTTTCTCTGTAGCTTTGGTGCTTGTCCTAGATCTTGCTCTGTAGACCAGACCAGCCTCAAACTCACAGAGATCCACCTGGCTCTGCCTCCCAAGTACTAGAATTAAAGGCGTGTGCCACCACTGCCCAGCTTCCAGTTCTGGTCTTACAGCTTTATGTTGCTCTGATTGATTGATAAATAAAATGCTGATTGGCTAGTAGCCAGGCAGGAAGTATAGTGTAGGCAGGATAAGGAGAGAGAAGAATTCTGGAAGGTGGAAGGCTGAGGCAAAGAGATGCTGCCAGCTGCCATGAGGAAAGATACTGGTAAGCCACAAGCCACATGGAAACTTATAGAATAATAGAAATGAGTTAATTTAAGATGTAAGAACAGATAGTAAGAATCCTGCCATGGCCATACAGCTTATTAATAATATAAGTGTCTAGGTGATTATTTTATAAGTGGGCTGTGGGACTATGGGGGTTTGGCGGGACCCAGAGAGAAACTCTCCAGCTACAGCTTTATATCATTCAAATGTCGCTTGTGTTCTCAAAGGAAACACACAGTCTGCACACACATACACACATGCCTCTCTCTCTCTTTCTCTCTCACACACACAGAGAGAGAGAGAGAGAGAAAGAGAGAGAGAGAGAGAAAGTTTAGAGGAACCAATGTCCTTTTGACAGGAAAGTTTTCCTCTATCAGCTTGCTGGGCTTTTGTCACACTCCCTGAGTGTTTCACCAATGTATGCTACTCCATTGGACACTCGATTACACATGGTGAGAGAGGAAATTAGATTTCACGTGGCTTGAGTTTTCTGGGGCTGCAGTGCCCTGTGGTGGCAGGATACTGCATAGAGAATTTCTAACCTATTATGAATGTTGTATTAACTTCTTTTTGACCATCCATGCCTCCATGGGCCATAAAACACCCCCTATATGGGTCATACATTTCACTGACTGCATCTTTCTGAATCCATTAACGTTTAAAGACACAGTACCTTTTTGAATTTTCTGTTTTGTTTAGTGCTATTATAATCTATTTCTCTCAATTGGATTCTAATATCTTGACCATCATAAAATTTTTATTTTGAAGATAAACAATATTGAAACATTTTATTTTTCATAAAGTTACTCAGCACCCATATAAGTTGGCAGTTGAAAATATGCCATATAAGAATACACTGTATCAGCTGGGCATGGAGGCATGTGCCTTTAATCCTAGCACTTGGAAGGCAGAGAAAGGAAGATCTCTGAGTTCAAGACCAGCCTGGTCTACAAAGCAAGTTACAGGACAGCCAGGATTGTTACATAGACAAACCCTGCCTTGAAAAACCAAACCAAACCAAATCAAAATAACTGCTGTATCCATGGAATTGGTGATAATGGCTCAAGAAACATGATCCACCCCCTTGTAAATCGCCTGACTTAGAACTCTGTCTTGAAAGATGTATTTATGAAATACTAGTCTGAGCAAAGTTTACACAGTACTCTGAATAAAAAAATCATATTCACAGAACTTAATGATATACTGAATATGAAACCCTTTTCATGGGTGTTCAGTGAGCACTGTACACAGGTACATTAGGGAAATTCAAACCAATCCAGCCATTCAGGCTTGGAGAGTAGTTCAGGATGTACTGGGCTTGCCTTTGAAACATGAAGATATGCGTTCAGTGCCCAAAACCATGTGCTAGTCATGGTGGCCGTGCTGGTGAAGTGGGTTCAAGAAGATCCCCAGCCTCATTTCTAGCAAGTCTATCCTAAATTGGTAATCTCCAGGCCAAAGGGAGATCCATCCTTAAAGGAGGTAGGCAGTATTTCTGAAGAGTATAGTAAAGGTTGTCTTCTTCCAACACATTAACATACACAAATAGGCAAAGCAGAAACACATTCACTCTTCCTTCACTCAGTAATTAGTAGTTCAACATAGAACATTTATTTTGAAACTTATTCATTAAAATAAAAAAACAAGCCGGTGGCGGTGGCACACGCCTTTAATCCCAGCACTCAGGAGATAGAGCCAAGCAGATCTCTACGAGTTCAAGGCCAGCCTGGTCTACAGAGCAAGATCTAGGACAGACACAAAACTACACAGAGAAACCCTGTCTTGAAAAACAAACAAACAAATAAAATGAGAAAACAGCCTACTGACATAATTTTGATAATGCTAATGAATATTGTAGATGCCCATGATTTACTGTGGAGGGGACAGAGGCAGAGTCTGAGCAAATGACTCACAAAGCACCAGACATCTATTCAATGCTACTTTTTAACTACAAGAAAAATTCCTTAGACATCCTACCATCTGCATGTATAAAGGATGGTTAATTTAAAACAAATTACCTGTTAGAAAAATGTGAAGGACCAAGTATTCAGAACTTAATGTCCACTTGAAGGCAAAATATTTTTCTAAAAGCCTTATAGCATTAACTGGAATAGAAACAGAGTAACTGAACTTATATTTTAGGAGAAAGGAGAAAGGGGTATTCGTGTGTGTGTGTGTGTGTGTGTGTGTGTGTGTGTGTTTCTCATTTAAGTATTTATAATTTGAGGAATTATATTTCAATTAAAAAAAGAGAGAATAGAATATATTAAATAAAGTTAATCAGTAGAGATATTATGACTATATATATATATATATATATATATATATATATATATATATATATATATATATCTTTTATATTTGGGAGATATAAATTCAGCAAGAGCATGACTTGGAGACAGATTATTTGCCTAGTACAGAGTTAATCAGTAATACCACAAAAAAGACAGAAAATTACCTTAAACAAGAACTAAAGAGTAAAGACCAAAATCCAAAAGGAATAAAAACAAACTGTAGATTTTTGTGTAGAGAGGTATTTCTGTTTGTGTCATGTGCTCCTTTGTCAGTGTTTACTGGTGTACACATATATCTCCATTTACAGACTAGAAAACACAAATATGAAAAATACCTGGAGGTCAGGACATTGTTATTTGAACACATCTTAATGGCTCAAGCCAGTTATTGAGCATAAAAACATTTCAGACTTACTTAGAAAGTAACAATCAAGTATTATGCAGGCAATACTCACAAAATGAAGAGTTTATGAATGATTAAAAAGGAATTGACACAACAAAGGAAAGAGAAACAAAGTGATTTCTCATTCATCATTTAGGCCAAAGCATTATTGGAGGCAAAGAAGGGAAGACTGACACACCGTAGCAAAGGCAGCAGACATTGTCAACATCCTTTCCACAAAACTTAGGAACTCCAGGAGATATCAAATCAATCCGCACAGGTGTACTCATAACAGGCCCTCTATGTAAGCCCCATACAATCAAAAATCACTGAAGACCTGTAAGATACTAAAGTGTGGGAAATATTACAATCTGGGGACATATACAAAAGTCTGAAATTCAATTTTAATGAATGTGTCAGTCAAATCACAAACACTTGTAAAATAAAAGGATATGCAAGGAATAAAGAAAACTCTTGCAAACTTGGAGGGAAAATTGCCAATCAGAAAACTATTTCTTGCTACTAGAAAGTAAGAGCACTTGACAGTTTTTGAATAGACAGGACAGTAAACTAGACCATGATGCTATTCTGAAAGGACATCAAATGAGATAATGCAGTATATTATTAAAACTTCTCATATTAAAATAAAACATTGAAAATTCATAATTTGGAAAATTATTAAAATTCAAATATAGATACAATCCATGTTGCAGAATGGAAACTGTCTCTGATGAGATGGCAGGTGTGCCAAAAATAATGAGACCTTGGGTGTGAAACACTGATATTAAAAAATAATGACATAGGTCCTGTAAATTTAGAGCAAAGGTTGTTGAAATATGGATGCAAGTGTCAGTGTGAAAGAGATGCATAAATACATCCAGTTCATGAAAGGAGGTAAACACCATTCTGAAGTGAATATGTACTGAGAATGCACCTCTGTGATAGAACAGGTATCCAGCAAGGGAAGTCCTGGATTCAATCCCCAGTTATACACATAGGAAACAGTAAGATACACCACTATTGTCAATAATCAAGAAGAAAAGAAGCAAACACCAACAAACTATTAAGGATCAAAGAAAATTATATGCTAGAAAACAGTAATTTGTGCAACTTTGCTAATAAATTTTAAATCCAGACAAACTTACAAAGAAGTGGTAAAAAAAAATACTTTATAATACTGGCCCTTACACAAAAACTTCAAAAGCCTAATTCACATTGAAGAAAATAGTTCAAAAACAATTCTCTATATTTAGATATATGTTTGTAAATGTATGTATGCACTCTAGAACATGTATAGTATAAAAATATGTATGATCTATATACATATGTGTTAGATAATGTTTTCTAACTGCATATGTACACAGACTCACCTGCAAATTTATCAGTTCCAATGATTTCCTAGGGCATTTTTTCACCAAAATTTTAATTACTTATGATGTAATAGCTAGGGATTGATGGTTTATTTCCTAATTTTTTGATGGAAAAAAATACGATTTTTTTTTTAACAGCTATTTGTAAATGTTGTTTTACTTGGATGTTGCAATGTTTATCAGCTTTCATTAATTTGGAATTTGTGGTGTATTGTATTACTCATTCTTTTTGTTTATATGCTTATTTACTTATTTTTTGATGTTATTTCTTCCCAATTAAAGTTTCTCCTTTCTCCCTTCTTTCCAGTTCCTCCCCCACTCCTTTCCATCTCCTCCCACATCTACTCTTCCTCCCCTGTTTCTCTTCAGATACAGGCGGTCCTCCCATGGATATCAGCCAGCCGTCATTTATCAAGATGCAATGAGACTGGAAATCTCCTTTTGTCAGTCCCACAGGAGGAATGGGTCCCAAAAGCAGTCAAGACAGTCAGAGACAGCTCCTGCTCTCAAGTTTAGTGGTCTCACACATAGACCAAGCTACATATACACAACTGTAACATATTTGCAAAAGAGTGTAATTCAGTCTCACACAGGCTCCCTGGTTTTCCTTTCAATTTCTGTGAGCTCCTAAGAGCCAATGTTACTTGATTCTGTGCATTTTCTTGTGTTGTCCCTGACACCACTGGGTTCCGCAATCCGTTCTCCCCCTTTTCCAAAGGGTTCCCCTAGATCCACCTGATGTTTGACTGTGGATTTCTATAACTGTTTCTATCAGTTGCTGGGTGAAGTCTCTCTGATGACAGTTGGGATAGATATGAATCTATGAGGATAGCAGAATATTACTAGGAATCATTTCATTGACTTTTTTTGCCATTTGTGTTTAGTTCTATCCTAAGTCCCTGAGGTATAATTAAGATTCCATATCCCCGCCGGGCGGTGTAGCATGAATCTTAAAAGTTCTTATTAATAAAATCAAACCCGAGGCCAGTTATTGGGGTCCATGCTGGTAGATCAGAGAGACAGAACAAGCCACAGCTATCTCACCTCTCTGGATCCTCAGCTGGTCTTGTCTCCACAGACTGGAAGCCTCTGAGTCCTCATCCAGAATGAATCTCAGCTGAACTGTGTTGCTCCAAAGCCTGAAAGCTTAACCAGCCAAATGCTTAACCAGCCTAAATCTTCTAGTTTCTGGTTCTCACACCTTATATATCTTTCTGCTTTCTACCACCACTCCCTGGGATTAAAGGCTGGCTTTCTGGGATTAAAGGCGTGTGTCACCATGCTTGGCTATTTCCAATGTGGCCTTGAACTCACAGAGATCCAGAGGGATTTCTATCTCTGGAATGCTAGGATTAAAGGTGTGAGTGCCACCATTTTCTAGCCTTTGTATCTGGTGGCTGTCTGTTCTCTGACCCCAGATAAATTTATTAGAGTACACAATATTTTGTGGAACACAATACTACCACAGGGCGGTGGTGGTGGTGGTGGTGGTGGTGGTGGTGGTGGTGGTGGTGGTGGTGGTGGTGGTGGTGGCGGCGGCGGCGGCGGCGGCGGCGGCGGCGGCGGCGGCGGCACACGCCTTTAATCCCAGCACTCTGGGAGGCAGAGCCAGGCGGATCTCTGTGAGTTTGAGGCCAGCCTGGTCTCCAAAGCAAGTTCCAGGAAAGGCGCAAAGCTACACAGAGAAACCCTGTCTCGAAAAACCAAAAAAAAAAAAAAAAAAAAAAAAAATAAGATTCCATATCCCCTATTGCTAGGAGTTTTATCTAGGGTCAGCCTCATAGATTCCTTGGAGTTTCCATTGTTCTAGGTTTCTAGTTCATCTCAGAGATGCCCTCAAGATTCTAGTTATTTCTCCCTGCATTCTTCCCCCAACCTGATCCACTCCCATTCCCATCCCCATTCCCCATTTCCGGCTGCTTTCCTCTTCTACTAGCAATGGGCATTTGCCCTTCACAGTGAGATTCATGCATTCTCCACCCCCATAGAGCCCTCCTTGCTACTTAGTGTGGTATTGCATTCCCCTAAATATTGTGCATGCTAATAAACTTATCTGGGGTCAGAGGCAGAGTAGCCACAATATTAAACATAAAGGATAGGCAGTGGTAGCACACGCCTTTAATCCTAGCATTTCAGAGGCAGAAATCCACGTGTTCAAGGATACAGACAGGCATGGTGACTTATCACTCCTTTAATCCCAGAAAGCAAGCCTTTAATCCCAGGGAGTGGTAGTAGAAAGCAGAAAGGTATATAAGGCATGAGGACCAGAAACTAGAAGCATTTTGGCTAGTTAAGCATTTGGCTGGTTAAGCTTTCAGGCTTTCAAGCAGCAGTTCAGCTGAGAGCCATTGGGATGAGGACACAGAAGCTTCCAGTCTGAGGAAACAAGACCAGCTGAGAAGTTGGCCGGGTGAGGTTAGCTGTGGCTTGTTCTGGTTCTCTGATCTTCCAGTCCACCCCAATAACTGGCCACAGGTTTGATTTTATTAATAAGAACTTTTAAGATTCCTGTTACACTTCGCTTCTTTGGGACTTTGGGTTGTTACATGGTTCTCCTTTACATTATTTGAAGCTAATAGTCACTTATGAGTGAATGTATACCATGCTTATCTTTTTGTGTCTAGGTTACCTCACTCAGCATAATCTTTTCTAGTTACATCCATTTGTAAGTAAATTTCCTGGTGTCATTGTTTGTAACAACTGAGTAATACTCCATTTTGTAAATGTATCACATTCTCTTTATCCTTTGATTCAGGGACATCTAGATTGTTTCCAGTTTCTGTCTATTACTAATGAAGCTGCTATGAACATAATTGTGCAGGTGTCTTTGTGGTGTGGTGGACCATCATTTGGGTATATGCCCAGGAGTGCTATAGCAGGATCTTGAGGTAGTTTGATTCCCAAATTTCTAAGAAACCACCACACGGACTACCAAAGCGGCTGTATAAGTTTGCACTCCCATCAATAATGAATAAGTGTCCCCTTTCCACATCCTCACCAGCATGATCTATCTATCACTTGTGCTTTTAATCTTAGATATTTTGACAGGTATAAGATGGAATCTCAGTCTCCTTTTGATTTACTTAGTCATCTTTTGATGACTAAGGATGTTGAATAATTCCTTGACTTATTTTTGGCCATTTGAGGTTCGTCTGTTGAGAATTCTCTGTTTGGATGTGTACTGTATTTTTTTTTTTTTTTTTTTTTTTTTTTTTTTTTGTAGAGAGCAAAAAACCTTGTGCACATGAGGACATAAGCACTGGAGAAGCCAGGAAAGTTAAATAGACATCTTACCTCTTCAGTGGAAGAGGTGTGAAGATGCTCTTCCTGGAATGCTGGGAATGATGTTGTTTTGCAACCTGGTGATCCTTTGCTTATCTAAGATCTTTTACTGTAAATCTTGAGCATTGCTTTTAGACCATAAAACTCACTCTTACGAGTGAGGTCACTTGTGCTTTACAACAACCTAGGTGACTTCTTAGGGCCCGGCCAATCAGGCCCTAAAACACAGGCATTATGTTTACCTCAGTCAAACTCCCTGGACCCTAAATTGTGGGCACTATCTCTGAATCAACAGTACTCATTCTTGTGAAAGAATCCAGATGCAATTTGTAAGGAATCTCAATGTAAACATGTATTAAATTAAATTGTTGTGCACTTGGTACTAAGTTAATTGTTATATGAATACTTTTTTTCAAAAATTGTGCTGTGCTTAAATATGGCTAAAACAATGTGCTCTAGAAGTCCTGGTCTATCACTGGTTATAATAAATTCTGGCTGAGCCAAGTTTCATCTTGCCTCCTCATGGATCATTTTTCCCCAGCCTGCTGTAAAGCTTGCAGTGAAATCACCACATTTTAAAATTAGTTATTTTTTAAATTTCTAGTTTCTTGAGTTCTTTATATATTGTGGATATTAGCCCTCTGACAGATGTGGGTGCGGAGAACATCTTTTCCCCTCCTGTGTACTGTCATTTGTTTTTTGACCTTTGCCTTACAGAAGCTTTTCAGTTTCATGAGATCTCATTTGTTATTGTTAATCTTAGTGTCTGCACAACTGGTGTTCTATTCAGAAGTGGTCTCCTGTGCCAATGCAATCAAGACTACTCCCCACTTTCTTTTCTATCAGGTTCAGTGTAACTGGATTTATGTTGAGGTTTTTGATTCATAGAATTTTAGGAAGTCTTCAGGTTTTTTTCTACCTTGACACACTGGTAATTCAGTAGAGAGTTGTTCAGTTTCCATGAGTTTGTAGACTTTATGTTTTTTCTGTTGTTGTTGAAATCCAACTTTAATCCATGTGGTATGATAGGATACAGGGGTTATTTAAATTTCTTTGTATCTGTTGAGATTTGGTTTGTGACTGAGTGCATGGTCAATTTTGTAGAAGGTTCCATGAGAAGAAGGCATATTACTTTGTGTTTACATGAAATGTTCTTCAGATATTTATTAGGTCTATTTGAGTCATAGTGCCTATTAATTCCTTTATTTCTCTGTTTAGTGTCTGTCTGAATGATCTGTCTATTGGCAAGCATGGAATTTTGAAGTATCCCACTGCTAATGTGTGTGTAAGATATGTGTCATTAAGATATGTACTTGAAGCCGGGCGGTGGTGGCACACGCCTTTAATCCCAGCACTCTGGAGGCAGAGCCAGGCAGATCTCTGTGAGTTCAAGGCCAGCCTGGGCTACTAAGTGAGTTCCAGGAAAAGGCGCAAAGCTACACAGAGAAACCCTGTCTCAAAAAACCAAAAAAAAAAAAAAAAAAAAAAAAAGATATGTACTTGAAAAAACAACTTTTCAACTTTTACTTCACTAGATAATGTTCAAAATAGAAAAGTATCAGGAAAGTTGGTGATGACTGTTGGACTAAAAATAAAGGGGAACAAAGCCCTTTTCATGTATTGATTCCTCTTTTATTGATTGCTGAAGATTAATGTTTTGACTAATAATTGCATCTTATCCTCACTAACATTGAGGATTCACCACAAGTTTACTACAAGACAGGATATAGCCGAGAAAGCTTCATTGGAAGCAGAGCTTTTTCCAGGGAGATTAGAAAACTTGATCTCCAAGAATCAAAAACCCTGTTCAAGACTGTGTCAGCCACATTTCAGAGCTGCCTTATGGAAATGGCAGGGCAGAAGGCAGGGTTTAGCAAATGCACAGTATCTACTGCAGTCTGCAATAGATGACAATTAACAATAGAAATCTCTGAAATGTATCATCTGGGGACATCCAACTGGCTCTCCCGACTGTCCATGTTAAGCATGGCCTTAGAAAATAATGGAAGCACGAACTCTGAGTATAGGCTATAGAGTATGTGGCTAGCATGCACAAAGCCCTGAGCTGCATCCTCATGACCATGTCATTCAGGCATGGTAGTAGAAATTTTTAGTCCCAGTACTGAGGAAGTGGAATAAGTTGGGGTCTGGATAGTTGGCTCAGCAGATGAGAGCACTGGCTGCTTATTCAGAGGGCTGGGGTTCCATTCCTGGAACCACATGGTGGCTCCCAACCTACTAAAACTTCAGTAGTAGGGGATCCAAATACTTCATTCTGCCTTCTAAGGGACCAGGGACCAGGTACATATATGTTTCAGAGAAATACATCCAAGCAAAATACTCATATGCAGAATAAATAAATACAAAAAAAATACAAAAGAAAAAAGGATATTGGTTATGTAAACAAGTTGAGACCAATGTGAAGTACATGATCCTGCCACAAAATAAAAGAAAACAAAAGAGGAGAAAAGAAGGAGGGAAAGTAAGAAGGAAGGAAGTATGGATGAAAGGAAGGAAGGAAGAAAGGAAGGAAGGAAGGAAGGAAGGAAGGAAGGAAGGAAGGAAGGAAGGAAGGAAGAGAAAGTGGTGGAATGTCAAGAAAGAATAAGGAAGACTCTAGGAGAGGTTTATACCTTAGTTCTGAGATATGAGTTCAAGGGTTGGACTCCAGACCTAAGACGCCTTTGAAGAGCAATATAGTAGCCCTGTCAAAGCTGATGTACAAGGGCAGACAGGAAGAGGTACTTCTGATAACCCGGGGGGGGGGTGGGCAGAGAAACTGAAGATAGTAAAAGGTTCAAAGATGAGTTTGAGTACAAGAGAGGCAGAAGAGAAGATATTAATAAAGATTGTAGCTGAAAGTTTTTCTGTGTCCTGCTTGGTACATAGCTGCTCAGACCCAAGTAAACACACAGAGGCTTATATTAATTAAAACTACTCAGTCATTAGCTCAGGCTTACTACTGACTAGCTCTTACACTTCAACTCAGCCCATTTCTGTTAATCTCACCTCGTATTTTGTGGCTTTTCCTGTGTACCATTACATGTTGCTCCTTGGACAGCAGGCTGGTCTCCTGACTCAGCCTTCCTCTTCCCAGAATTTTCCTTTTCTGCTTATCCTGCCTATACTTCCTGCCTGGCTAATGGCCAATCAGCATTTTATTTATCTGCCAATCAGAACACCACATTCAAAGCATACAGAGCGATATCCACAGCACAAGATCAAGCTCAGGATCTCCCTGGGAATCTGCTGGTCATACTGACTAGTGAATCAGGAAGGAGATCTTCATTTTCTCTCCTCCTCTTTAATTCCAAGCACTCAGTCTTGTTCCTAGCTATGTAGCAGATGACCCTCTGCAGCCTCTTCTCTATGTCCCCATTTCCAAGGATCTTCAAGATCCTGGTGACAAACCTAGCTTTCCTCTCTCTTGTAGACCCTATCAGTCCCCTGCTTCTAACCCTTCCACATTCCTTAGTGTCAGATCTGATTATCTAAAAACAAGTTTGATCCTGGTTCTAGCAGAGTCTCGAAAGCATTCTCTATCAGGTAATGCACAGCCACCAAACTCTCCAAAGAGTCAGAGAGAGCACTAGAAATCAGGGAACAAAACACCCACCCAACAAACAGAAGACCAGATTTTAGCATTTAGAATTATAATAACCTCAAACTCCAAAGCCTAGATGCTGGCCTAAAATTACAATCAATACCATCAAGGACAATATGTCTCCACTGGAGCCCAACTAGCCACCCTACTAGAATGGCCCCTGAGAAATGCAATACTGTAGAAGCACAAGACAAGGATTTCAGAACAGCTATTATAAATATGATGAATATTAAAGGAAATATTAATGAATCCATTAATAAAATGTATGAAAACACAAGCAGTGGAATAAAATGAAGAAAACAGTTCAACATATGAAAGTAAAACTGAAACCACTAAAAATTTAAAAAAGTGAACGTGTTAAAACTGGAAATGAAAAATTTAGAAACTCAAACAGAAACCTCAAAGGCAAGCCTTGTTAAAAGAATACAAGAGATCTCAGAAATATGAAGGCAAGATAGAAGGAATGGATACTTAAGTTACAGAAAAAAAATGTTAAATCTAAAAAAAAGTACAAGCATCCTGGAACCCTGGACACTATGAAATAACTGGACAGAGAAATAACTCTGGTCAAAAGCACAGAAAATATTTTCAAACAAATCATAAAAGAAAATTTCCAAACTAAAAAAGGAGATGCATATCAAGGTACAGAAGTATAAAGTAAGCCAAATACACTTCACCAGAAAAGAAATTCTTCACAAAGCATAATAACCAAACATGACAAGTACAGAACAAAGAAAAATTATTAAAAGCTACAAGAGAAAAAGACCAAATAATGTATCTAGGGAGACCTATTAGAATAACACCAGACTTTTCAGTGGAGACTGAAGCCAGAAAGGCCTTGATGGACATTTTACAAACTCCAATACCACTTCTACATGCCAGCCTCCAGTACTATACCCAGCAAAACTTTCAATAATATGTGATGGAGAAATAAAGATATTTCATGATAAAACCAAATTTAAGCAGTATCTTTTTACAAATTCAGCTCTACAGAAGCCATTTAAAGTAAAATTTTAACCTAAAGAGGTTAATCACACCCCCAAAAAATATACAGAATAAATAATCTCAGGCCATTAAATCAAAAGAGGGAGAGATGCACACCACTACAATAAAATAACATAAATTAATAAAAACAGTCCATTCATAATTCTCAACATCAATGGTCACAATTACACCAGTATACAGACACAAGCTTATATATTGTAGTAAATAAAATGATCCTCCCTTCTGCTGCAACCAAGAAACATGCCTTACCATCAAGGATAGATATTACCTCCAGATGAAAGGTTGGAAAAAGCTATTCTAAGCAAATAGACCCAAGAAGAAAACAAGCATAGCCATTTATTATCTGAAAACCTAGACCTCAAGCCAAA
Source organism: Peromyscus maniculatus bairdii (assembly GCF_049852395.1). NCBI lineage: Eukaryota > Metazoa > Chordata > Mammalia > Rodentia > Cricetidae > Peromyscus > Peromyscus maniculatus. Next base: position 9,290,746 of record NC_134862.1, read on the forward strand.
ACTAATAAAAAGAGATGGGGAAAGACACTACATACTCATCAAAGGAAAATTCCACCAAGATGACATTTTAGTTCTTAACATCTATGCCTCAATCACAAGGAAACAATTGCAAGGTGCTGTGTTACTCAGCTCTCTGTTATTTCATAGGTCAGGTCACAGGTAGTCTTCTGGATATGTAAGGTCAATTTTTTAAAAGTTTCTTGTTACTGAAAGACTTATAAGAGACACATTTGAATTTGTCCCCTGGCTCTCTCTCTCACAGCCAGTCTCTCATTAATTAAAGGTAAGTCCACATGGAGCTGGCACTTCTGTGACTTCTGGTCATGTCCCTGAGCTGTGTACTAAGAAAGCCAGAATCTATGTCATAGAGCTGGGTAGTTCATCTGAGTCAGGAGTGGTGTCCAAATTGAAACTACTTTGAGATTTCATCTTTTGCCATTCAGAATGGTCAAGATAAAAAAAAATAAACAAAAAACAAAACAAGGGCTGGAGAGATGGCTCAGAGGTTAAGAGCACTGACTGCTCTTCCAGAGGTCCTGAGTTCAATTCCCAGCACCCACATGGTGGCTCACACCCATCTGTAGTGAGATCTGGTGCCCTCTTCTGTGTATGTAATAAGTAAATAAATAAATCTTTAAAAAAAAAAAAAACAAACAAACAAAACAAAACAAAAACAAAAAAACATGAAAGCTCATGGTGGCAAGGATTCAGAGTAAGGGAAACATTTACCCATTACTTGGTGAGAGTAAAAACTTGTACAGTCACTATGGAAATCAGTGTGTTGGTTCCTCAGGAAGTTGTCAATCAATTTATCTCAAGATCCAACTATACACTTCTTGAGCATGTACCCAGAGGATGCTTTACTCTATCATAGAGATACTATTAGTCCACTGTTGCTCAGTTCATAAAAGCTATAAACTAGAAACAATTTAGATGTCTGTAAATAGATACATGGATTAAGAAATTGTCACAGTTACACAATGAAATGACTCAGTTTATTCTTTAAATGAAATCATGAAATTGACAGTTAAATGGATGGAATGAGAAAAAAAAAACAACTTGAATGAGGAAACCCAGACACCAAAAGATAAATATGCTATGTAGTCACTTACATGTGGATGTTGGCTGTTAAGTTTTCTATAAGCAAAGTACAATCTGTATAACCAAAGAGGTTAGGTATTGAGTAAGGGAATAACATGGAGGGGGTGGGGCAAATCTTCCTAGAAAAGGGAAATGGAATAGCGAGTTATCGATGGGGGTAGGGTAGGAGGATCAAAAGAGACTGGGGAGGGGAGCAGAGAATGAGTAAGGGAATTTGGGGAGCAACAGCTAAAATTAATGGTGATTTGAAGTATCATTTGGAAATAGAGTAGAAACTTCCTAAAATATATACATGCATGAAGGTGATCTGTATGGAATTGCCAAATCAGGAGGCAGACAGTCTCAACTGCACATTTCTTGTCACTAAATACAGTTTTCCAGTGCTGTGAATGGGTTACATCTAATCAAGTTGTTGGCCAAAGAGGTCCCATAGGAACCCCTGAGCCACCCAAGCTATGGTAAAGTCCTGTTGAGGAAGACAACACCTATATAACTCACTGAACAGGGAGAAGTTGAGTTCATGCCTCTCTAGAGTCTTTACCCCTACTGACTAGTGTTCATGGTACTGGAAGGTACTTTTCACCCTACCAGAGGAAAAAGGTAAACACCATCCATTCTAAAAATCCTTCAATCTAATGACTTCAAACAACATTTTTCTATGTCCATAGATCATTGTTTCACTCAGCCATCCCCTGAGAAGCTTCCTCCAGCAGCAGATGGGAACCAATACAGAGCCAACCACTGGACAATTTTCAGAGAGTGAAAGTCTTTGGAACACTCACATCTAAATGGGATGTCCCCATCAAATTCTTCTCCTTGGACCTCAAGGAACCCTGTGGCAGAGGAGGTGGAAAGATTGTATAGCCAGGGGGGATTATAAACATTCAAGAAACAAGAACTTCTAAAGACAGCCAGATGCACATATGAACTCCCAGAGACTGAGGTAATATGCATCAGACCTGTACAGATCTGCACCAGATGGGATCCCAGTACTGAAAGGAAAAAGGGACACAAACTATCATCCGTAATCCAGAAGCAATTTCCAACTGATAACCACTTGCAAATGAAAAGTTAGTTCTCTCCAGTGGAGTCTCACTGGGATTATAAACCCTCAGTTCAGAGTCTCAGTGCTGCTGCTACCAGGGATGACTTTCAACTAACATATATTTTTTAAGAAAGTTTAATTTTGGTCTTGTGAAACACCTAGTTAAAGATATAAAGAAGTATGAATGTCCAGAGATGTCTGTCTTCCTGGATTTCTATGTAAATGAAGGAACTAACTTTTTATTCAGTCATGGAAGATTATTTTATTTCCTGACCTTCATTCTAATTCTCCTCCTTCACTATTCTATGGCAATTCACCATCTTCTCCAAAGCTGCTATGTCTAGGCCCTGACCCCAGGCTTCCTTCTCCTTTGTTTGTTTTCTCCCAACCCCAATTCTTTGCCATGAAGTAGCTGGAGAAGTACATTTATAGCCCACGAGGAATATTCCAAACATAAGAGAGAAGTACATGATAGTGGCAGCCAGTGAATTAACATAGAGCCTGGGGAAGTTGTAAACATCTATCCCCATGGCCTTCCCCATGTTAAATGTGAGTCCCTAGGGATTAAGATCTGATGGAATGCTCAACCATTTTATCTAGCTTTGTTCTCGGCACAGAGTGAGTTCCCAGTACCAGGTAGGTTGCCTCTCTGTGCCCTCAGCAAGCTCTCTGCTGGGGTGGTCTAGACCAAATGCACAGGGTGCTTAAATGCAGGTAGGTCCCTACAACCAATATTTCTTGAAGCCCTTTGAGATGAGGGGCCTTGTTATGCATGTTCCATCCCTTTGCACACTCAGCAAACAAGGGAGACTTCCAATCACGTGCTGGGGTTTATTTATTGCCACACCTTTGGAACTGTTCTTTCTGGAAAAACAGAAAGTGACTAACTGATGATGTGAATAAATGTCTTACTCTAATTATATAGTTCAATTAGTGTATAATTTAGCATGATTGAAGTGGAAAATTATTAAAAGGCTGATGGTTAAATTAAAAATCAGCCCTATATAAGAGAATATAAGAATAATACTAGATGGAATAAATGTGGGAAGACCTTGAGTGTAGTGATTCACATGCCCCTGTCTTTCCTTAAACACAGATGTTACAGACAGGACAGCTGTCTATATTCAAGAATAACCTGCATCACTGACAGTTGGTGAATCGTGATCATCAATTTGATGGGATTTAGAATCACAATGGAAAGAAACTTGTGACCATGTCAGTGAGGGAATTAATTAGTTGAGATGGGGAGGCTCATTCTAAGTTTTGATGATACCACAGTGGGCCAGGGTCCTGAACTCAATAAAGGGCAAAACCCAGCAAATCAAATGAACAATGTAGCTGAGCACCAGCATTCATCACTTTCTGCTTCCTGACCGTACATACCACACGAGCAGACACCTGAAGCTCCTGCCACCACGATTTCCAAGCCATGTTCCATTATCTTGGAACCATTAATCAAAACAAACCCTTCCTTCCTTCCTTCCTTAAGTTGCTTTTGTCAAATAGTTTATCACAGTAATGAGAAAAATAACTAATATATAGACTTCTGTATATTATAGTCTGGAACCCAGGACCAGTGCCCAGCGATTCTTTGTCTTTCACCCTCTTTTCTGAAGCTTTTCTGTCTAGGGTGTAACCCCACAATCCCTTCTACCATTGTTCTTCTCCCACAATCCACTCTTTGCCATTAAGCAACTAAAGAGGTACATTCCACAGCCTGTGAGTGTTCCTAACCCAGGAGAGAAGTTTGCAAAATACAACACCTCCGTGTAGTAAGCATCACATCAGGTGTAGAAAGTGCATAAATGCCACTCATGAAGTTAGAGAACAGCAATTGACAGGCACTGACTTTGGGGGAAGAAAAAGTAATATCCACATTTCTCAGGGCCTCAAAGGGTAAGGGAAATTCCCTCAAAATTGCTGAGGGCTGCAGGAATATATTATAAGAACTCAGCTGGTTATGGCAAAGTCACTACCTGGAGGGATCAGGGAATTCCTCCAGAGGAAGCCAAATCCCAAGGAGTTTTTGGTGTTGCTTGGCTTGTTATATATCAGCTGTATTCTGTTATGAAAATCATGTGTGCCTTCATAGTTTTTCCAATTGACTTTTCCCTAAGAAGGGCTAACAGTGTGGACTGATCACTCTCTGGACATACACATTCCAGGTGTTTGGAGAACAGCCTCAGGAAAGGCTTTCTCTGGAATCAGATTATCTCCCTTAGCCACTTTCAAGGACTACTAACACCACCCAGGTGGGCGCCCAACTTCCAAGGACTAACAATGATAATAGCCCACCTGCAAGTCTCCTGACTTAAATTCCACAAGGAAACACCACGGGGGGGGGGGGTGCCCAACTTCTGAGGACTAACAATGATAACAACCCACAGGCAAGTCTCCTGACTTAGGGTAAATTCCACAAGGAGAAACCGCCTAGGAGAGGTGGACATTAAGTAATAGCTTTACACAATTTAGCTCAGACCCTCTCTTTATATACCGGGATTTCCAGGGCACAGGGGAGAAGAGAAAAGAGAATGGAAGAACTTGAGAGGAACGAACTGAGATGGGGAAGAACTAGATTGAAGGGCTAAAAGAGAGGACTAGAGGAACAAGATGGAAGATGAGGAAGAGCCAGATGGGGAAGAAAAAGATGAGGAAGAGCCAGATGAGAGAGAAGGAGATGGGAGAGGAGCTGATAGGGGAAAAAAACAAGATAGATGAGAACCTAGAAGGGACAGAACTAGATGAAGGAATTAAGGTAGAACCTAGAGGGGACAGTAGATAAATATAGAGAAATCAGGCAAGAAAGGAGCTAGACATGAGAACAGAACTGAATCTGTGTATAAAGGATGTTATGCCAGAGGAATTAAAGCAAGTGGACTATAGAGGTCGGTGTGCTGAGATTCTATTTCCTGAAAATAGTCCTCGCCATTAGTAGTTCTCTCTCCTGAGCCCCTGGGATGTATAATATTGAGGCTGGTTATTCTATTATTATACAAGACAAAATTAACTCCCAGTGCCAATATTATAACTCAGTGTAATGTCCTACCACACCCATCCAACAGTCAAAATCCCTGGGTATTCCATGGAATGTTTGCTCTCTGATTGTACTGATTTCTGCTATTCTTTTGTCTCTGCATTAACTTTGATCGGCTAATTATGACCATAAATGAGAAACAGAAAATTATTAAATAACTTATACTGTTTAATCTTTTATTAACTTGATACAAGGAGAGTCATCTGGGAAGAGGAAACCTAAATTTCAAAAATGCCCCCATTAGAATACCTATGTGTATGTTTCTGGGACATTTTCTTGATTGAGGATTGATTATGAGAGGGTCTACCACACTGTGTGGAGTTCCACCTTTTAGCAAGTGATCCTGTTTGTAGAAGAAGGCAGGCTGAGCTGACCATAAGGAGCAAACCAGTAAGAAGTGTGTCTCCATGGCCTCTGCATCAGTTCCTGCCTCCAGGTTGCTGCTTGAGTCCCTACCATGACTTCCTTCAAGGATGGACTGTTGAAAGCATGTGTAAGCCAATGACATTTTTCCTATACAAGTTGCGTTTGGTCCTGGTCTTTATTACAAAAATGGGGGAAAAAGCAAACTAAACCAGAAATCCTCATTATTCAGCAACATTAGTTTTGCAAACCGATTTTTCAGTTAGTTTGCATAAAACCATTGAATCTATCATCATAACCTGTTATTCTAGTGATGATAACAAGGGAAGGGTGGAGAAAAGGGAGTCAGTTTGGAAGCTTTATTGTGGCAAGAAAAAAATTACACTAAGAAACAATGAAAGACCCAAAGGTATCTGTTCAGAAGGTTAGTTAATAGTACAGAAGAGAAACAATGCTACCTTGGATATAATTGTCAAAAAAAAAAAAAAGGAAAGGAAATAAATGAACATGATCAACAGGGATTGAAAGGTATTTATGGATCTTGATGAAGTATCAGATCCAGTATAACAAAGGTGAATGTGTAATGTTCTGTTGTAGTTGTGTGGAAGAGAGCTGGAATATTGGAGGTTGTTTAGTTTGCATTGGAGAGATCTATAGTCTGGTTCTGGAAATGAGGTTTTGAATGTGTCCAAAAATGATGCATTTTGCAGCTGTTCAACTAGGTCTAGAGCTCAGAGTGAAGATTTGGTTTAGAAATATAATTGTAACATCACCCATGTAATAATGGCAATGTTTTACTATGTTAATGTTGTATAACAATGTTTCTATGTGAATCAGGATGCTGAATTTCTAAAATCTACCTTGGAAAATGATAGATTTCTCTGGAATTTTGTCACATTGACATTAGCACCATCTTGTCCCTGTGTCTCTTCCTGTTGACTTCTCTGTTGGAGTTAACATCTTATAGCAATCTTTCACTAATGATATTTGTGATACCAGGTTTAGAGTCACTTCACCTGTGTGACCTGATTTTTTCTTCAACTACTCTGTCAGAGCTTGAATTTCTGAATACAGCTGCATTGTGAGGTACTGAGCCCTAGAAGCACAGAATATGCATTTTTGGTGGTTAAGCTCAGCTCATAGGGATGGTGAGTAAATCTGTGATTGGGTATTCTAATGCTCAGGTAAAGAAAATATAATAAGAGACATATGCTGAAACTTGAGCATCTCCACTTAATTCCCAAAGAAGGGGATGCTAGAGAAGCAAGAATCTCATAGTGAAATCAATAAGAACCATGGAGGAAGAGGGAGGCAATGGTCATGGTAAGGAGGCAATTGTAGAATTAGCTGATATCTTTACTGCCTGGATGTGATACTGTCTGTAAGTCATGTATTCCTCAATATGAAGTCTGTTGTGGGATACTTGTACACTGTGAGAAAATATATGGCTGTTATTGGTATTATAAAAAGCTGAATGATCAGTAGCTAGGCAGGAGGTATATAGGTGGGACTTGTAGGAAGAGAAAGAACTCTGGGAAGAAGAAGGTGGAGTCCCTAGCCAAAACTGGAGGAAGCAACATGGGCAGTATGGAGAGAGGAGGTAATGAGCCATTCAACAGAATGTAGATTAAAATAAATGGGCTAATTTAAGTTATAAGAGCTAGTGGGACAAGTGTAAGCTAAGGCCAAGCTTTCATAATTAATAATAAGTCTTCAAGTCATTACTTTGGAGCTGGCAGCCCACAGAAAAATCCATCTACAGAAGTCTATGCATTTTTTAGAGCACACCCCCTTGGAAAACTTATAAAAGCAAGGAATTTCATTTGTTTTCTTGACTCTTCCTTTGGTTGGCATGTAAAGTCTCCACTAAGGTGGCCAGCATTAGTAAAAGACCCCATTACCCAAACTGCATCTCTGTACTTGTAAATATTGAATAAGCTCTGGCACTTGCTTCCTTATATAGCACATATGTGTTGTTTTCCCAAGGCAATCATGAGTCACTAAAAAAGCATGCATTATAGATCTAACATATGTGATCTTTTATTTTGTAATCACAAAGATATATTTTAACTTCTATTTGAGTGTGTGTGTGTGTGTTTACATATGTGTGAGTTCTTGCAGAAACCAGAGTGCCTGTTGGATTCCTTAGAGCAGGAGGTAGAGGCAATTGTGAGCCAACTGATCTGAGTGCTGGGAACCAAAATCTGATTCTATGGAAGAGCAGCAAGCACTCTAGACCACTGAGTAAACTGTCCAGTCCCTTTAACCTTTTAAGAAAAGAAATTTATGCACTTTGAAAATGCTTTCTCTGAGATGTTGCTTCAATACCATTGGGCTAGGAAAGATTTCCTAACAGGATGTGAGGAGCATCCTGCAAATGTTTCTGCAGTGGTGCTTACTGTTCAACTGCCTTTAGTTTTCTCTTTAGAGTGATTAACTGGCTATAAATCCATGGAAGTCTGTGACCTTCTGGCCTTCTCTCTCTTGGTGTTTACATTTCTCCTCAGAGTATAGCACAGTCCTAAAGTCCAGAATATCGCAGAAGAAGAAAATAAGAAGTATAACTTTGGTGAGTCTCTACATGATGTGTTAAGTCATGAGAATGCCTGTCTTATGTTATTTCATTGAGCTTCAGCTTAATGGGCCACATTTTATGATTCAGCAAGTTGCAAGTTTGATCAATGAAGAGATCTTGACACAGAGGGCTACTTGTCCACTCTGCCTGCTTTCACAGCCACTTTGAACTTCCATTCTACTACTCAGCACTGGTCCATGAAGAGGTACTGGTAGTGTGGTAGTTTAAAAATGCTACCAATTAATCTCCAGGGTAATTTTCACCAAGGACCTGATTATGACATTTGTTAATATACACTGACTGAGTTTAAAGAATGTGCACATTTCCCCCTCTATTGTCATCTAGGGCCATGTTAGGTCAAGAGCTCTCCCATCAACTTCTTACAATCTACACTCCTGTAGCTTACTTCTTTTTGCTACATCCTCTGGCATTACCTAAAATTGAATTATATCTTTTATATCACAATGTCCACATTTGAACTGCTTGCCACTGCCTTTGCTAACTGTGTTAAGTCTAATCCAAACCCCAAGTTTAAGTAGAATCTGTTGTAACTCACTATGTTTAACAGTGCATGTGTTAACAGAATCAGACAGCTTGTCTCATTCAGCATCTGCTATGCAGGTAGATGAAGCCACAGAAACAAAGAGGCTAGAACAAAGGCCATGGGAACCAATCCAGGTGACAAGACACTGGGGAAAATGCCCTTGCGGGTAATAGATCCAAATGTTAACAGTATTTATTGAATTATTATTATATGACTGACATTTTCCAAGGAATTTGTACAAATTAATACATTTAATCTTCACAGTAACTCTAAGAGAGAAGTAGTTTTCACTCTCCTTTGTGGATACAGGTTTTGAAATACCCCATTTTTCCACAGCTGGTGATGAAAAAAAGCTTGACTTCTGCTCCTGGCTTGTAGCAGAGTTGCTGGCACACCAGACTCCATCTGAATATTGATTGAAGTGAATAGCAGACCAGATGTGTAGCACAGGTTCCCTTGATGTTTCTCCTTTGCAGCAGCTCCTGGCATATATTTGACAAAGAATAATTGTCATAATTTAATTCCTAATCTTTGCTTGCCTCTCTAATCTGATCCACATGAAGATGACATCTTGGATGTCATCAAGATGGATTTGGTAAAGAAAGATGGGGATAAAATGTGTCATGGTGTTTATAATCAAAGAGAGTAATTATAAAAAGTTTAAACTTACATAGAGATGGAGACAGTTAGCTATTTACTTGACTCCTAGTGCCTCTAAATTCCTGGTATTCCTTTTAGAATATACCTCCAAAAATGCCAATGCCAGTGCTTCATCCTTGGGAAGCATTGTAATCTATAAAGCTGTTTGGTGTGCATTTTTCCTGGAAACATCAACAAAGGTCTAGTCAGTCTAGACATAATATCAAAGATATATCAAAAAATACTTTTGCTCAAACCTCTTGTGGTGAACAGTGGGTTTAGTTAGAATTACTTAAAGGATGCTGGGCAATGCATGTGGACCTGCACCATTGAAGAAAAAGCATGCTCTCAGCATATGTCACCTGCTTGTGTAGGTTTGAAAAGAGTCCTATGTCTCCAAACCCTTCCAATATAGTAACTATCAATGACAGATAAGTCATAGAAAGGAAAGGAGTGGAACCTCTGAGAATATCCCTGCCAGCCATTGTTAGCTGTATACATTTTGGGGGAGTGAGGAGACTTCTTGAACTTCTTCATAATGGAAAGTTAGTAGATGCTAACTTGTGCAAGTCACATGTGAGGAATCACAGCTGGTAAAGGAATTGAAGTGGACAACTGCCATGTCATGACCAGAGCACAGCTCCTTACTGTCCATTACACAAGAGATGGCTCCTTAAGGAATGGGGGGAGGTTTGTATGGGTGTTACTCTTAACCAGAAAGTGCAGTATTCACCATGAAACCTGATCTCCTGGCTTGCCTCAGCCTTGTGAAGCAGACAGTGAAGACAACCCAGTTTCAGGAACTCTGTCAGGTGCCTCCCAGAAAACAGCCTGCAGCCCATGGATAGAAGTTTAATCTTTCTCATCAGTACATGTTGTTTGAGACTTTCCCATGAAGTTATAACACAAATGTCTACTCACCTCAGACAACAATGACAGATACCAGGAAAGTCTAATTTAGTAAACCAGTGAGTTTATTGGGCTTAGTTACAGATCTGCATCACTGAAAGTCATCCCAGCATGGGTTATGATTCATGGACTCTGGAACTCAGGAGCTCTATGCATGACTTGCAGCTACCTGGATAGGTCTAGAGTTTCCTCTCCTTACTACTTATAAAACCTTGGAGAATGGGATAGGCTTGCAAATCTGTTAAGTTTTAGGACTTCCTGAGACTAGTGAATAGTTCCTGCTGAATCTTAGCAATCCTCCATTCTCTTTTTTCAAAGATGTATTTATTTATTTTTCTATTTGATTGTATGTATGTCAGTGTACGATGTGTGTGTTTGATTTTCTTGGAGGTCAGAAGAGGTCCTTGGATACCATGGAACTGGAGGTATAGACAGCTGTGAACCACCCTGTGGGTACTGGCATCCAGACCCAGGTCCTCTGGAAGGAAAGTGTTTTTAACCACTGGGCCGTGTCTTCAGCCCAACTCCTTAACAATTATGAACTTCTCTCCAGGGTGGAATGTTTTGTTTGAAGGGAAGGGTATAAAACACTTTAAGATGCTGGGGACTGGAGACATTGAGAGTGAATCATCATAGCTCTGATATCATTGTCATAAAAGCTAGGATGTCTCTCACTTGTTCATTTCTCTATCTTATAGGACTGTAATAAGTATTTAATGGATGTGTTGACATTAAGAATCATGTATTCTCTTCAATCTCTACAATTCCCTCCAAATCTAATTTTGTTTTGATCTACCTGGCCTGAAAGCTCTCTGAGCTAAAATGTTAATTGTTGCCTATGAGCAACTTTTGCTTCCCTGACCTAAAAGGTCCTTGTTTCTACCTTCACCATAATAGGCGTTGATTTTCTATAGTTGATGGTAAGATTTCTTAAAGTCTGGTATTTTTAGGCAATTTAAAATCAGGTGATAGGCCAAAGTGGACCTGACCTCCATCACTTCCCTGTGCTCATCATGCACTCCAGTGCTTGTTTTTAAGTCTCCTTGGTTTGTTTAAGAAAAATGTCACTCTGCTCTTTCCTATTACCTTACAGTTATTTCTCCCAATGAAGAAACAACTTTGTATCCAGAGATACCTCATGTCCAATGCTAACCTTACTGATAAACAACCTTCCCTTACTTAATTAAAACAGCCTGAAGTCTGAACTTAGAAGAAAATCCATCACCAAGGTTTTCCTGGAAGAGAGAGCCAACTGAGCAGCTAAACACTGGTCCTCCAAATGTGAGTGGATTACACACCAGGCTGAAAGGCTCTGAGGGCTGTGCAAATGAATCTCCACTTTTGCTCTTTACCATTTTAGTTTTAGCTATGGATGTTCTAGTTTGCTAAATTGGACAAAAATGAAAGAAAATTAATATGCTTGTGGTTGATTCAAACCTTTTTCTCAGACTCCCTTTGCCTAGCATGACTAGGAGATGGCTTCTGGAAAGAACAATCAGACAAGCAAAAACCAAATATGAAATGAATCAGCATAAACAAGCAAACAGGGAATTCTAACAAGCTGGAAATGGACAAAACTCCTCAGTGTCTCTACCCACATTTACACCCTCCCTTTGTATGTTTCCTCTGACTTAATTATTTATTTTCACTAATTATTCCTGAGTATGATTGGATGATAGAGAAAGGCATGGTATTCATTTGTATAGTAGAGTACGGGAATGCTTGTTTCACAGCTTCTGACTGCTCACTCACATCCAACTCCTTTACATTTCAGGACTTTACTCTGTTTTCCTTCTCTCTCCCTTTCTTCTCCCTGTGTACTTTTCCAGTTCCTTATATCTACCTCTTAGAAATCCTCCTTTTACCTTTTCTCTCTTTCCTACCATCCCCATTTTCCTACCAATTGAGTTAATAAGAATAATCAATATAAATAACATTCCTCCCAGGTGAATTTATGGACAGGCATTTTTCCAGCTGTAATTCATCACCTTTGTGAATAGTGTGTCTTATGAGCACTGAGCATGCGCTCACTGTCATGAGTGTGACAGAGGACACATTAGGTACTTGAAGTTATGGGGGTAAATGATACACATCCCCTTTACTGATAATTCAGTAGAAAGATGACGTATGTAACTGTTTTGATTGACAGAGTTCAATATATATGATGAATAATTAAGCAATGGTTTCATTTTCCCAATAATTTCCACAGCTGTGCTAAGCTAATCTACATCTCGTCCTCAAGCCTGCTCTAATTTAGTGTGACCTTAACTGACAGGATTCCAGCTAGCATTTATTAATTTATAGTTTCTGGGTGTAATTCTTGGTACTAAGCATTGCTTTGGTTAATAATTGGAGCTTCATTCACTGTAAATATGTATGAAATATCATGATGTAGACTTTTCTATTCTCAACTTTTTCAACCAATCATATGGTTGCTTAACAGCTACCACTTGAGAGACATAACCTCCAAGGAGTTGAAAGGCCAGTCATGATGGCTCACACTTCTAGTTCCAGCCAGAACTTGGGGGGCAGAGATGTGAGAACCATTGGAGCCACAATTTAAGAGCGCCAACTCAAGGATATCTTGTTCAAAAAGAAAAGAACAAGCAAATGGAGCAAATTAACAAATATACAGGTAATATAAGATGAAACTGTAATTTTTCCTTGTCTGTTATTAAAGATTTTTTTTTCTTTTTCTGACTGACTTATACTCTGTTATGGTAAATCCTACATATTAAAGTGCCAAAGAATAAAATAATAGAATGGGTTAAATTTCATCTAATATCAGCTATGTGTTTTATGATACCCCCAAAGTTTATCTTTACTTTGCATCCACACCCAATTGAGGGATATGGATGTTGGTGCTTAGCATGGCTTCTACTTATTCAGTTCAGTTTCCCAGTCCATGAGATAGGCAACTCACACACACTTATTTTGATATAATGCTTCCTCATAAATTAACCCAATATAGAAAATCACACAGAGACATATGCAAAGGTTTGACTCCCAAGTTACTAGAGGTTCAGTTATGAATCTCTATGAACCATCATAAAGGCCAACACACCCCTTCACATTATAGATTCATCATCATCATCATCATCATGAGGGATCATTTCCCTGGATTCTGAGCCTGAACGCCCCATGACTTCCAATCTGTATGGTGGAGGCAGAGGGGCTGGTGACTTCATTCCAGTTCAGACCAAAGGTCGGATGTCTAGGATGTCCAGTAGCATAAATTCCAGTCAAAGGCTCATTATGCATGTGTAAGCACTAATGTGTCTAGACAGAAAAAGATGGATGTCTTAGCTGAAGGAGAGGGAAAATTTCCTTTTCTTTGTTTGTTTGTTATGTAGGGATGGTGTGTGTGTGTGTGTGTGTGTGTGTGTGTGTGTGTGTGTGTGTGTGTGTATGTGTGTGTGTGTGTGTGTGTGTGTGTGTGTAGGCTAGAGGATAGCCTTAGTTCCACCCACATCCCCTTTTTTTCTCTTGTTTTCCCCTTAGACAAAATTTCTCCGTCTCCTGGAGTTTGTTAAGCAGGCTGGCTGGCCACTGAATCCTGAGTATCCTCTTATTCCTGCTTCTTCAGTTCTGAGATTTCAAGCATTTGCCATGTCTCACCATTTTCTTTGGGTGTTAGGACTCAATCGGGCCCTCATTCATGTACAGGAAGTATTTTATTGCATAAGTTACTCCTCCAAGCCCTGCATTTTTTAAAAGGATTTTCCAGAAGGGGTTTCTCTGCAGAGTCCTGGCTGTCCTGGAACTAGCTCTGTAGACTAGACTGGCCTGCACCTCAGAGATCCACTTGTCTCTGCCTCCTGAGTGCTGGGATTAAAGGAACGTTTCACCACCATCTGGCTCAAACCCAGTATTTTCATTGTGTTCAGATCCTCAACTAGTTGGATAATGCTCAATCAGTAAGGGTTACAATCTTCAGCCTGTGTATAGATTCAAATACTGGTCTCTCACAGAAACCCCCTCACAGATACACCCAGAAATAATGTTTCAGCAGTTACTTAAGAATTACTTTGCCCTCCAAGTCGATTCATGATTTCAACACCACAATTACTCATTTGACCCATACTTGGTACGTGTTACTACAATTACTGTGACCTGACCTTAGAGTTAACATTTATCATGTGCTGGATAATTTGTAGACATGGAGATACTGGATCCTATTAAATTATAGAACATCCTACCTTACAGAGGTAAGATAGAAGAATGTGTCATGTTTTTTTCTCCTTTTTATTCAATTTAAACAAGTAAATAACTGAATGTACATTGATTCTTATACCTGTGACCCTGCTAGTTTGTAGAGAGGTGTGTAAAACAGCAGAAATGAACAGGTCCTGATGGCTGAAAACAAACAGCCAGGTGCTTTGATGAGGCAGAAAGCCCCTAAATAAACTGGCTGACTGGACATGTCTGTCCTGATCATGAGACAAAAGCAGTGTATACACAAAATAAAAGACCAACACATTCCAGGAAACTCAGAAGGGCGAGAGGGAGGCAGGTGGCAGTGGTTGGATTTAATTAAAAGAGATGCTGATGCCGGGCGTTGGTGGCGCACGCCTTTAATCCCAGCACTCGGGAGGCGGAGGCAGGCGGATCTCTATGAGTTCGAGGCCAGCCTGGGCTACCAAGTGAGCTCCAGGAAAGGTGCAAAGCTACACAGAGAAACCCTGTCTTGAAAAACCAAAAAAAAAAAAAAAAAAAAAAAGAGATGCTGACATACAGATTCAAGTCAGACATATTCTCCTGCTCTGATTATGGATAGATATAAGGATAAAATACACAGTTCCTTAATTAGGCAATAGATTGACACCAACAGTGTGGCTTTCTCTGGTTACTGATAAGATCAGAGGAAACACAGACTCTGGTTGTATTCTGGGAAAGCAGACACTCTGCTCACAGTCCCTAGACAGGAGTACTTCCCCAAGCACTTTCAGCTCCCTGTGAGAACTGTAGTCAAGGGCAATGAAAAGAAAAAAGCAGGAGTTTTTGATGAGGTCCACTGGGCATCATCAGATTTTAACTTTTTGTGGCTGTTATGGAAGATGAAGCTTCTGGAAGCAGCTGTACACAAATAACTTAATGAACCAAATATATGTCCTTCAATAGCCTGATCTGAAAGCTCGAAGTACATCCCTGGCAGCAGATAAGAATCACTTCTTCCTGTCAGGACCAATTATTCTCAGGAAGAAAATCCTCCTGTACATTGGATAACAGCATGTGCTGCCTGCCATCATCCAAATGTTATTTTTTATGAATGAGATCAATCATCACAGCAGTAAGGGCAGTGCCAGGGAAGCTGAAGACCTGAGAGAAAGAGGTCATGGACCCTGATTTCTTTTGTCCTCTTGCTGCTGCTGGCTCACTGGTGCTCAGGGTAGATGCTCAGCCCCAGGTCTTCTCTTTACTGTCAGACTGGGTGAAACATTTCATTATTCATTATTTACTAGTAAACCCATTATTGATATTACCCATATATGTACACAGCGATAGCATTTATAGGATGCTATGTTATGTATATGATATATTTAATATGCATAAACCTGTTTTCCTATCACTAGATTCATCAAACACATGAATGGACTTTTGAGCTCTTACACTAGTATTGAGTGCTAACTCCATAGTCCAGTAACCCGTAGGCAGGTTTTGGGCACATTTGTGGGAGATTATGTAGGTTAGGTTTGCCTTTAGGTGTGTCTGTGAGGGATTTTCTTGATTAGAATGATGGAAATTGAAGACCCACCCTGAATGTGACTGACATCATTCCATGGGATGCTGATTCTGGATAGCATAGAAAAGAAAAGGTGAGCTGAGTACCAGTGTTTCCTTCTTTGTGCTTCTTGACTCTAGAACCAACGTGCCCTGATGCATCCTCAGGTTCCACCCATCATGACCTCCTCACCAGAATCACTGAAGTTGCTTTTGTTAGGGTATTTTATCGCAGCAACAGGAAGTGAAACCGAAACACCATTCACACATAACTCATGGAGCTGAAGGACACAAGACACAGCAGATCCAACTTATGAAATCTACGCTGATATTTAAAAGAAAACACAAAAATAAATTTTCTAAAGACAGATTTTTTTTCTGACTTAAAGGAGAATATGAAGAAAGACCAAGTCTATTGAAATGGCTGTGTTGGCAGCTTGTGTCATGGCTACCCTATTCTGAAAGGGGGTGAATAGTCATCTTTCTGGCACCATCTCACAGTTCATGAACATTTCAACAAAGGATGGTGCAGAGAGATGGAAGTGATTTACGCTCTTGAAAATGGAGTCAGTCAGAAGCTTAAAGCAGAGGTATAAAAATTAGTGATTTATTTATTTATTTATTTATTTATGGAGTGCAATTTGAAAAGAGCTAGGAATAAATTTCAGGATATGGTCTAGCCTTCTGACTGCATGTGTATAAATGTGTGAATGGATACATGTGTGTAGAAGCTATGTGTATATAAATGTTAAAGCAGACACATGTGTCTGGACATAAAGAAAAGCATTGGCACATATGATCAGCAATGTGCTTTGTGTGTGTGTGTGTGTGTGTGTGTGTGTGTGTGTGTGTGTGTGTGTGTTCACATGCCTGTCGAAGTCAAAGCTTAACTTCAGCTGTTGTTCCTCAGGAATTGTGATGGGGGGATGTCTTTCTGTATGCTGCACATGTGTTGCTCTGATTGGTTGATAAATAAAGCAGTTTGGCCTATGACACGGCATCTTAGAGGCAAGTGGGAAATTCAAAGAGAGAAACAGGAAGAAGGCAGGGAGAGATGCCAGGGAGCTGCCCAATGAGCAACATGTAATGGGATGCAGCCAAAGCTATGGAACATGTTGCAATACATAGATTAATAGTTATGGGCTAATTTAAGATATAAGAGCTAGCTAGCAAAAAGCTTGAGCCATGGCCATGCAGTTATAATTAATACAAACCTCTGTGTGTTTACTTGGGGGACACAAGTGGGAGAAATTTGTCCCAATGACCGGCAGGCCGGGACACAGGAAAAATTCCAGCTACAGAACTGTCCATCTTATTTTGTGAGACAAGAAATTTCATCACTGGCCTTGGGGTGGGGGAGCATGTCACAGATGTGACAGGATTTGTGAGCCAGTGTGCCCCAGGGATCAGCTCAAAGGTTGTTTTTACTGAAGGACAATAAAAGGAAAACTAACCAATATTCATGCTTTTACTATTTACTCCATTTTAAAAATTAGCTAAATGAATAATTAGCTAGTTAGCTTCAGCGACGTATTTATTGTTAATATATCTTTCAATAAAGACGGAATTGAATGTCCATAGAACAACAGAATAAAGACCACTTAAAGAGTACTTCTCAGACCTTGTTGCTCTTATCCTATTATTTTCAACTTTGCCGATGAATACGTGAGTAAATTCAATTTATGTCTGAACTTCATTTCTCTGTCTTCATTTATAATCATTTCAAATCTGATTTTTTACCTCTGCTGATACAGCAAAACTTTTCCCATGATTTTGATGTAGTGTAAGGATAGGGAACTTATTTTTTAAAATATCCTTGGATTTTGAAAGAAAAAGTCTGAAGGATTTTTCAGAATTGATTTTGTCTGTGAGGTTCTGGTCTGTATATCTACAACCACGGTGGTGCCATCCGCTGCACTTGCAAAGGCACTTTGTTTGGATTGTCTAAACGGTGGAGCGGCTTTCGTCTTGTGAATGGAACTGAGAGGACACAGTCAATGCTCCCCATGAAGTTGCTGTTTCCCATCTCAGCCACCAGGCCTGCCTGGCTCCTGTACTGCAGTCACTAGTCATTGCGTTAGAGTCAAGGGCTATTTGGAAGAAGACACTTTCAAAGCAAGTAAAAGCCCTGGTCCTCACCAGACACCCACTAGTTTTCTTATAAGCTGAGAACTTTATCTGAATCCACTAAAGAGAGTGCCCAGGATGCACTTGGGTGAAGCTGCTCTCTTACGAGGAGTTTTATCATCTGTTCCATGCTTACTTATTCCTGGTCTCCTTTATATCTGAAAGGACTCTGAAATGAACACAAATTATTTTATTCCATTGACAAGGTTGTAGTCTGATAGTCATTATTTGCTTTAATGATGAAATAGTCTTAGGTTAGCTACTAAAAGCTCTTACAGCTTAGCTCCTACCATTCTGATGTGCCCTTACTCTTCTTGGGGTGTTCCTCATTTCTGACTTACAGTGTGCTCAAAGTGCACTTGTGATGAACCAGTCTGCCTCCATCTTAGTCTTAAAAGCATCTTATAGTAAAGACAAACTAGGTTCATTAGATCATTCATTCAGAGATCTCTGTTTCTCAAGGATTGTGCTATGCACCACTGATATCTGTAACGACAAATGGTTCTGTACTGCCTCTTCCAGGAAAAGGCAACTGTGTTGTTATTTCTAAAGGTTGTTATGACTACCTGTTGTTATCACCACCTTGTTAAAACCACTTTGCAACCATCTTTTTTTCTCCAGGAGGTCTTATGACTAACTAGTTATGATTGTGCTCTGCTCCTCTAACTCTATTTTTCCTGCCAAATCTCCCAATTGGAAACCTCTTACCCCTGAGCTACAAAAACTTTGTCTTTCTCACATCCAATACTGACCTCTCAAGTCCCTACTTTAGGGGAGGCTGCCCATATACACGAACAAAAAAGCTTGCTATAGTTAATTGCTTGCTTTAATGAATTTGACCATGATGATTTGGGTTAGTGGTTTTTCTCCTTGAATCTTTGGGATTAGCTGTTGGATATTCCTTGTCCTGATTTGAAATTGTTTGTTTTCCCAGGAAGCCTTGTGTTGTGATTAAAATAGTCAGAATAAAAGGCATCAAAGTCCTGGGCACATCTGTGAGGGAATTTCCAGGATGCATAAATTGAGGTGGGGAGATCCACCTTAAATGTGGATAGCATCCTTTCATGGGTTGGGTACTATGCTCCCTGAGTATA
Organism: Peromyscus maniculatus bairdii; assembly: GCF_049852395.1. Taxonomy (NCBI): domain Eukaryota; kingdom Metazoa; phylum Chordata; class Mammalia; order Rodentia; family Cricetidae; genus Peromyscus; species Peromyscus maniculatus. The sequence continues at coordinate 9,309,898 of NC_134862.1, forward strand.
GTACAATATAACCAGCTGCCTTAAGCTTCAGCCAGGATTCTGGAGCTTCCTCACACTGTAAGCTAGAATAAATATTCCTTCTTTAAATTACTTTGATCACATGTCTTTTTTTTCAGCAACAAGAAAAGTGACTAATGTATCCTAGTTCCTTTTTCTGGACAGGAAAGGGCTTTGAGTATGCTTAATGCTTGTGGTGTGCTGTGCTTCTGGGCTCCATGTTGTTGTTGGTTGTTTTTGCTCTTTTTTGGGTGGACCACAGTGCAGCTCCCTAATAAATCACACATAGAGAATTATTATTAATTATAAACGCCTGGCTTTAATGTAGCTTGTTTCTTGCCAGTTTTTCTAAACTTTAAATTATCCCACTTAACTTTTACCTCTGAGCTTTTTCCTTTTCTTAGTTCTGTATATCTTACTTTCACTCTTACTCCATGGCTGGTTGTGTGGCTGGGTGGTTGGGCCCTAGCATCCTCTTCTTCTTATTCTTGCTCTTTCTTCTTTTACTCCTAGATTTCTGCTTCAATTTATTCTCTCTGCTTGCCAGCCATGCCTATTCTTACTCTTGTCTCACTATTGGCCAGTTCTTTATTAGACCATCAGATGTTTTAGACAGGCAAAGTAACACAGCTTCACAGAGTTAAACAAATGCAACATGAAAGAATATAACACATCTTTTCATCATTAAACAAATATTTCACAGCATAAACAAATGTAACACATCTTAAAATAATATTCTACAACAACATGTAACCAGGAAATACTAACAGATAGATAGATGCATATATGACAGCATCCCTGTTTCCTAACCTGGAGCCAAGTAAAACCCTCACTTTGTATTGATAGATCAATCCCAAAGCAACCTCACATGATTGGGCTCATCTCTTCCTTTGCCCATACTTGCAGGCTCTCTACACAGGATATTATCTCTATGGCATGTTATAATGGTCTTCACATTCATCGTAATTTTTGCTTATACATAAAATATATAACTGGTATCCACAAAACTAGTTTCAGAACCACAACCACATATTCCTAGAAAAATGAATCTCCCAAGAGGATTTACTGTTTGTTTAACCTTAATAATCATTTTGTCTTTCATCTGAATGTAAACAAAATAATCCTTTCAAACATTACTTAGATTAAATTTTCTTGTTTCTAGACTAGTTATAATATTGGTTTAAAGTACAGCAATTTCTCTCTCTCTCAGGGTGTGTGTGTGTGTGTGTGTGTGTGTGTGTGTGTGTGTGTGTATAGGCTAGATATCAACCTCAGATTTCCATATTCAGTCATACTCGTATTCATTCATTTATCTATTTATTCATTCATTTATTTATTTTTGAGATAGCATCTCTCACATTATGGGAATTCTTATTAGGGTAGATTGCCTTGCTGTTGAGACTCAGGGATCCTCTAATCTCTGCCTTCCAGAACTGGGACTGCAAATTCATGCCATCATTTCTAAACTTTCTAGTTTGTTTTCTGTTGCTCTGATAAATATCCTGACCAGAACAACTTGGGGAGCTAAGGGTTCATTTGACTTCCACATTGCAGTCTCTCACTGAGAGAGGCCAGAGCAGGAACTCAAGGCAGGAACATGGGGCAGAAACTAAAACAGAGACTATGAAGTACATTGGTATCTTAATGCCTTGCTCCTCCTGGCTTGTGCAGTGTGCTTTCATGCAAACCCCAGGATGACCTACCTATATACCTGCTCAAGGGTGGAGCATCCCATGTGGTTTGTGCTCTCCCATATCAGCCAAGAATCAAGAAATTGCCCCACAGACATACTTACAGGCCAATATGAAAGAGGCATTTTCTCTAACTTCCCAGGTGACTTTAGATTGTGTCTAGCTGAAGAAAAAAAGACTAAGCAGCATCCATGGATTTTTAATGTGGGTTCAGGGGCTCCAACTCAGGTCCTTATGCTCTGAAGACATGCACTTCAGTGATGAAACTAGGGGCCCATCCACTATAATTTTCTTTTGTTTGAATTACATTTTAAGAGTTTTAAAATTGTCCATATCATTAATGATTTTATTATGTTTGTGTATATGTGTGTGTGTGCATATTAGATTTTAAGTTGATGTGTTATAAAAACTACTACATAGAAATCATCAGAGAAAATCTTGTCCCTACAATTCACATGTCTACATCCTTTACTATAGCTGTTACGGGTGTTAAGGGTTAGTAGTGCACTGACTGTTTTGACTGAGTTCCTTGGTGATAATAGGCTCAACACACACACACACACACACACACACACACACACACACACACACACACACACACTCACACACTCCCTTCCCGTATTCTCTTAGACAACAGCACGTTTTAGTATCTTCCTATTAGCCTGTTTGATTCATAGCATATCTGGCATATCATGACATCATAGGTTAGAACTTATTCAGCTAGACTTTCATACACAAGCTTTTCTGATGGTGCTACAAAAAAAAATGATGGACAAGCATGTTTTAACTGCATGTACATATTCATATGTATGTTTTAGGTTCCTTTCTCAGTTGCTCATCACCTTCTTTTGAAACAGGTTTTTCACTGAACTTTATTTAAGAAGTGGTATTCTATGTGTTTAGCCCACTGCATTAGCCAGTAACATCCATACAAAACAGAGTTCTCAGTGACAGCAGAACAGCTCAACTCTTAAAGGTGCTGCCCCATGACCTCAAGCCCTGATTTCAACTCCTACAATCCATGTCGTAGAAGGAGAGAGCCAATTCTTCAAAACTGTCTCCTGAACCTCCCTCCTCTTTTAACAATGTAAACTGCAATAAAACTTTTTAAAAATTCAGTAGAGTTCCTGGCACATGGTTGTACTTTGACTTCACTATAATAAGTTTGTCCCATTTTCTTCTCTGTAGCTTTAAGGCAATCAAGACAAAACACAAAGTGTAACATGAATCTTAATAGGTCTTATTAATAAAAACAAACCCAGAGTCAGGTATTGGGGTGAACACTGAAAGATCAGAGAAACAGAACAAACCACAGCTAACCTGACATGGATAACTTCTCAGCTGATCCTCTTTCCTCAAACTGGAAGCCTCTGAGTCCTCATCTGAATGGATCTCAGCTGAACTGCTGCTGAAAGCCTCAAAGCTTAAAAAGCCAAAGTTCCTGGTCCTCACACCTCATATACCTTTTTGCTTCCCACCATCACTTCCTGGGCTTAAAGGTGTGTGTTTTTCCCAAGCAAAAACATGAGATCTCAAGTGCTGGGATTAAAGGTATGGGACACCACACCTGGCTATGTTCCTAGTGTGGCCTTGAACTCACAGAGATCCAGAAGGATCTCTGCCTCCCAAGTGATATGATTAAAGTCATGTGTGCCACCATTTTCTGGCCCCTATGTCTAATCTAGTGGCTGTTCTGTTCTCTGACCCTCAGATAAGTTTATTAGGGTACACATTATATCATCCACAACAAAGTGGGAAATCTGTAAATTGCACCTGTTGTCTGACATAGGATTCAGTGATTGGTTTACATAAAAATTAGTTAATTGGTGACTGAAGTGATGGTCTAGAATTTAAGAACATTTGCTGCTTTTGTAGAAGACTCAGATTCAGTTCCCAGCACCAGCACAGTTGTGGTGATATTTGTAATCTAAGAAATAAAGCTTGCCTGAGGATCAGAGGACAGAACCAGCCAAAGAATTAAACATAGAGGTCAGGAAGTTGTGGCATACACCTTCAATCCTAGCACTTGGGAGGCAGAGATCTGAAGGCCACACTGGGCTACATGAGATTAATCCAGTGTAAAAGAGAAACAGAGCCAGGCCATGGTGGCACACACCTTTATCCTCAGTTTTTAGAAAGCACACATGCTATTAATCCCAGAAGCAGGAAGGTTGAGATAGGAAGTGAAATAGCTTGGCAGAGAAAGGCATATAAGGCATGAGGAGACAGGATGGAGAGTCTTTCGGCTGAGGACTGAAGCATTCAGTCACGGGATTCATGGAGACAGGATCCCACCTTCCATTTAGCCTAAGGATTTCATAGATGTCAGAAGTTTCTCTGGTGGCTTGTTCCTTTGTCTCTCTGATCTTTTAGAATTTACCCCAATATCTGTCTCTGGGTTTTTATTAAAAGACCATTTTGGATTCATGAAACATCTGGTGCCCAACTTTTGCACACAAATTCATAAAAAAGCCGCTTGCCTGTGGCTCAGGCCAGAGCTACCTGTGGCCGGAGTTGCTACCCTGCCAACTAAGTTTTTGCTACAGTCTCTCTGCAGCAAACTCTATGTGCTTTTGGGTTTCAAAATCCAAAGAGGAGTCAGCTTCTTTCATACATGTCCCCTATGCAGACAGCTGACTTTATTGGTGAAAGCTCATGCTCAGGCCCAGGCCCATGCTCAGACTCAGGCTCAGGTGCAAGTGCAAGCCCAGGCCCGAGTTCAGGCTCCAAACACACAGGAATTAGCTGCTTTTACACAGTTCCCCTTGCAGAGGGCTGGATCTTTCATTTCTTTCCTCTCCAAGTGGGTTTTGGCTTCTCTGGGCCCCCTCCTCAGCCTGCTGCCACACTGTCATCTGAATCATCATTGTAAGCAGATTTGGTGAGTCAACTGGGATTTCTTAAAGGGAGAAATTAGTATAAAAAGACTTTTTTCCTACATTAAAAAAAAACGAGGAACACTATTACAATGGAAGGAGTTTGGTCTCTGCTTGATAATACACAAGAAAATGGAACAGTGAAATGAGAGAATAATTAACTTAGATGGAATTGATATAATGTTAATTATAAACATTATTGGTTTGATCATTCTTATTTTATCTCTAAAAAAGTTGATTTATATGAGTGCCAAGTTGGTTGATATGAGTGCCTAGATACAAGTCTTAGAAATACTTATTAAAACAGATCATAGAGATATTCAGACCCAGACAAAGGAATTTAAGGGAGAACCAATTTCAGCATTTCATTGTAAGGTTATAGATACAACCTAGGGTTTTCAAACTGCCAACCTTAATTTATCCAGTAACATGACAGGACCTGCCAAATGATAGATATCCCCAAGACTGTGTAAGAGGTGAATGGACTACTGTGCAAATGTTAGATTTGAGGAGATTCAAAGAAGCAATAGTCTCATATGGTATGCGTTCACCTTTTGGGAAGCAGATGTTAAACTCATGGTCAACTTGTAAAAGAATTATCCCTCAAGACTGGAGAGATTAGGTTACAGCAGTCTTAAAGGTTTGTCCCCAGTTATAATGAAGGAATTGGTTGAAGCATGAAGCTAAGGCCATTGAACAATGAAGTGGGCTGAAGACATGGAAGTTTCCCAAGATCAACTTCTTGGAGAACATAATTATGCTGATATACTAAGACAATCTTTATATGATGACCACATGCTAGTTTTATGCCATGTGGCTGCCTTGAATGCTTAGGACAGAACTGAAGAAGTAAGAAAGAAAACTGAATCATTTACAAAAGTTATACAGGGCCCCAAAGAAACCTTTACTGATTCCTTACAAAGATCGACATCAGCAGTAAATAGAATGATACCAAATTCGGAAGCTAGACAGCTGATAATTGAATCTCTGACTTTTGAAAATGCTAATGCACAATGCAAAAAGGATATTAGGCTGGTAAAGGCAAGATTAGCACCCTTGGAAGAATGGATCCAAGATGCAACCAATATTGAATCTTATGACCATGATAATGTTTGGGTAGGAGAAGTCATTTCCAGAGGTTTGAAGAAAAATAGTAATGTCAAATGTTTCAATTGCAGTAAACAAGGTCACCTAAAAAGGGACTGTAAACAGGGCATTCCTAGAAACAATGTTTTTTCAAGGAATAATCCCGAAAGAATGTCCCTCCCTCTGGATTATGCAGAAAGTGTGGCAAAGGCAGACATTGGATTAATGAATGCTGATTAGTAAACTACAAATAAGGTAATCCCTTGCCTTTGCAATTGGGAAATGCCCTGAGGTGCCTCTCACAGGCCCCCATGTCAAATTACATTTAGTCCTTTCCTGTCATTATAGAAGAAGCTCCTTCCTGCAATTAAAGAACCTAATGCCTATTGCAAAAAGCCATTCTGCTCTGGATGATAGAAGAGCTTTAGAAAATAAAACAAAATTTTAGAGAAAATGTAAATGAAAATTGGTAAAGATTGGATTTGGAACTTCACCAAAGTTAGTATTGGGGCAGGGTTTTGTTTTTGTCATTCCAGAAAAACAAAAACAACCATCTTGAGGAATTTAAAGACCTTTGGAAAATAATTGTCCAAGTAAGAAGAGAGAAGTATCTGGAAAAAATTACCAAGATAAGAAATAATCTGACTTAATGAGATCTCTGAAGTTTCTAAAAAGATAATGGGACCCTATAAGACGATTCCATCAGGACTATGATAATGCCATTAAGCTGATAAACATGAACTGAAGATAGGTTTTGGACTTCAAACTGCTCAATTTTGAGATGGCTAGCTGAGATGATCTATCTTCATAGACTACTCTAGCCTGGACTTTAGACGCGCCCTGCACTTTCCCATTGTGCAGAGACTGGAAAACAAAAGATAGAGCTAACTCTACCAGGACTTGACAGTTAACACAAAATTTTCTTTTCAGGATCCCCTAAAGATGCCTTTGCCCCCAGACAGCAGAAAGTAAATTTAAGAACACAAAGCCCACAATCTCAAGAGTTGGGGTGAGTGGTTTTTGGTCACTCAAAGGGTTAAGGCTATTTGTCATTGCTTTGGTGGATGATTACAAGTTTTTATTGGTATTGGTCAGGGGAAAAAAAACTAAACAAAGCAGATTAGATTCAGAGTTCTTGTTTGAAAAAAAGAAAAGGAAAAAAAGAGGTTATAGATATGATAGGATAAAAGGGTACATTATTGAATCTACTCTGAAAAGAAAAAAAAAAGACTAGGGATATGATAAGATTAAAGGTAGATTATTGAATCTACTTTTAAAATAAAACTTCTAGTTTAAAATATTTTATATTGGATTGGATATACTTCTTGACTGTTTATATTCTATATAGTTATTGTGCTTATTGTATACAGTTTTTCTTAAATTAGTTAAAAAGTTTATTTTATTATTTTAGACAAAAAAGGAAATGTGGTGATATTTGTAATCTAAGAAATAAAGCTTGACTGAATATCAGAGGATAGAGCCAGCCTCAGAGTTAAACACAGAGGTCAGACAGTGGTGGCACACACTTTTAATCTCAGTATTTGATAGACACATGCCATTAATCCCAGAACCAGGAAGATTGAAATAGGAAGTGAAATAGCTGGGCGGAGAAAGGTATATAAGGTGTGAGGAGACAGGAAGGAGAGTCTTTCAGATGAGGACTCAGAGGCATTCAGTCAGAGGATTAATGGAGACAGGATCTCACCTTCCATTCAGCCTTAGGATTCATAGTGGTGTTAAGTCTCCCTAGTAACGTGTCCCTTTGTCTCTCTGATCTTTCAGAATTTACCAAATATCTGTCTCTGGGCTTTTATTAAAAGACCATTTAGGATTTGTGAAACACATGGTGGCTCACAAACCCTCATAAATCCAGTTCAGGGGATTCCATGCCCCTACTAACATGCACTGACATCACGTATGCACATGATGTACACACATACAGGGAGCAAAACACTCAAACACAAAATGAAAATTTAAATATCTCTTTAAAAATGACTCAACAATTATGGTTATTCCAAAAAGACTCCTATTAGGTTATGGGTCACAGACATGCGTTTCTATTTTATTTTTGGTTTTGTTTGTTTTTACAGCATCAGTACTGTAGGCACATTCTTTCTACATTGTATCACTTCATTCTTTTCTTCCCCTCTCCACCCTTTCCTCTCTCCTCTCAATTTTTCTGTCTTTGATAACTTGAAAACTGAAGAGTTGAACATAAATACAGGTCACTTACTGATGACACTGCAGTCCCAGGACATGATGGGCCGCTGGGTGGGAGATGTGGCTAGAGGCGGATCTCCTCCACACACTGAGTTAATTTCTGTTTCTCACGTACAGCCTTAAGTCAACTGCGGTTCCAAGGGGATTATAGCTGACAGGTTTGCAATGATTAGCAGCCTCAGGATAGGGCATCTTCCGAATGAGATCAATGTCACAGAGCTTTTGCCCCCAGCAGCAACCACAGAAAAAGAAGAAATGAAATCATCAAATGCTTCCTAGTGTTGTGTAGTAGAACGAAATATGAAAGTCAGGGGTGTGGAGTGAAGGAGGAGGTTTAACATGATTCCCTTAAGAAAGACTTCAGGGACAATGGGAGACAAATGTCTCCATTCTAAATAGTGCGGGCAATGCCTGGACACTGAAGAGGGAGGTTAAACATGATTCCCTTAAGAAAGACTTCAATGACAATGGGAGACAAATGTCTCCATTCTAAATAGTTCAGACAATGCCTGGACACTCAAAGAAAATGCATAACTGACAAGTCTGGGTATTCTGGAGCATTCTGGACACAGATGTGTGTATTTGTGATGTATGTGTGCCCATGCGTGAGTATGCTATGCATGCACATGGGCTGGTGTGTGTTGAGTGTGATAACTCAGAAAAACACCCCACTCTATCCCCTACAGACAAAGAGAAGCTTAAACCAGGATTCCTAAGTATAGATAAGAACTTAGACCCCTTTCCCCAGGTGGCTGTATCTGCTACAGGGACTTTGGAAAACACAGTCAGGATATTTGACCAAAAGACTAAAAAGGGAGGCAGGTTAAAATAAATTATATGGTCTGTGCCTTTAAGAAGTAGCCTCACAAAGAAAGGGGAGCATCCTTCCAACCTCCCTGCTGTGAGTGAGAGATTTGGAAGAGCCTCCCTGGAGGCTTATAAACTTAGAAAACACCTTACTTTTGCATTCTGTACCTAAAGTC